>NC_063354.1:32861680-33001984 GCF_021869965.1 Rhincodon typus
CTAATGATGCTGCTTGGCCTGCTGTGTTCATCCAGCCCTGCACCTTGTTGTCTCGGATTCTCCAGCATCTGCAGTTCCTACTATCTATGAACCATGTCACGAAGGTTACAGCCGCTCGCTGGACCTGCTAGACCACCCTTTTGGAGGCTCCTAATCTCCATCTTGTGCAAGCCAGTCCTGTTAACCTGGCCTTATTGATGCCAATCCCACAGGATCAAAAGTGGAGAGGAAGAGAGGAGAGTGGTGACACTGATGGGGAACATGACTGTGTAGAAGATATTACAGCAGCCTGATGAAGCAGCTTGTGCTTCAGAAGAGCCTTTACAAAACCCAGATCTGCTTCTCTTTACAGATGGGTCCTCTTTCGTGGAAAATGGGATCTGAAAGGCTGCAAGGGCAGTCACAACTCTGCATGAGGTTCTGGCCCAGGGCAGTTTGCCACAGGGTACCTCTGCTCAGCAGGCTGAATTAAGGGCATTAACTGAAGCATGTAAAATGGCTGAGGGGAAAATGGCTATATTTTACACCAATTCCAGAAATGCTTTTGGTATAGCACATGATTTTGGCCCCTTGTAGCAAAAACGAGCTTCCCAATGGCAGTAGGTACCCCCATTAAAACAGAAATGAAGTCCGTAGCCTATTTAATGCCATCCCGTTACCGCAGGAGGTATCAATCCTTAAGTGTAAAGCACACACTAAAGGGAACTCCATAAAGATTCGTGGCAATGCCCTGGCTGACCAGGCAGACAAAAACGCCACGGCCCATACCCCACATAAACTCGTAACAGGGGCATTGCAGACAACATTTAATATTTTGCAAGATTTAGAAATTATGCATGAGCAATGCTCTCGAGAAAAGAAGCGGACATGGATCTAGTCAGGACTGAATTTATGTGAGGATAGGATTTTCAGATAGAGGGGAACCAATAAACCAGCAGCACCACAAGTGCTGTTCCTGATTTTGCTCAACAAATCCATTCCTGGGGACACCGAAGACCCCTGCAGATGACAGCCAGGTTTCAGAGAAGTTGGTAGAGAAGGGGATTTAAAAGACACACAGAGTCAGTTGTAGACAGATGCATGACTTGTCAAAAGAATAACCCTGGGTGCACTACCATGATGACCCAGTTGAGACTGCCGGCCCTTGCAGTCGCTTCCAGCACCTGCAGGTCGATTATGTATCCTTGCCAAAATGTTAAGGATACTCAGAGGTCCTGGTTATAATGGACAGATTCTCAGTGGGGGGAATGCCTTTCATGCTAGGAGGGCCACTGCTAACTACACTGCCAAAGCCCTCTGTAAAGACTGTGTACCTCGATGGGGTCTCCCTAGTAGTATTGGCTCAGACCAAGGCATCCACTTCACAGGTGCAGTATGTCAGGAAGTCTGCAGGCTACTAGGGATTAAATGGGATTTACACTGTCCAAATCACCCCCAGTCTTCAGGGCAGGTGGAGCACGCCAATAGTACTGTTAAACAGAGGCTCACAAAGTACCTTCAGGAAGGCCTACCTAGGCCGTAAGCTTTACCCCTGATCTTGTGCAGTATACGGGCAACTCCCAATAGGATTACAGGCCTCACACCCTTTGAAGTCAGAGCAGGACAGCTTATGTTCGTACCCCGTACCATTGACTTACATACAGCTGCCTACCACCTGTTAAGTGACTCTTTGCTCCAATATTGTCAAGGTCTAACCACAACTGAGAGTTCTGCTTCTTAACAGGTGACGGCAGCCGAGGGGAATCCCCCGGGTGGAGGACGTGACCTAGTTCCCGGTACCTGGGTCTACATCAAGAAAGTACATAAAGGCGCCAAGTGGGAAGGTCCATACTAAGTTCTGCTGACAGCATAATCTGCTGTTAAAGTCCATGGCAAGAAGGCTTAGATCCACACATCCCACATAAAAAGGACTACTCACAACATTGAAACATAAAGTTGTCTGCGATAAGTATTTTACTCGCGTCTTTTTGTATTTTTTTGTTGGTAATGTACCTAAACGAGAACTAAATGTAAACACTTTCCTTTACATCTTGTATACTTGTGCCTTTAAGATTAAGGTGTCCAGTTGTTGGGTGTGTACCCATATTCCGACCCACTCCAAAGTGGGAATCCCATTACGAACAATCCCCTTCAGTACCTCAGTAATGGTGGGGTGGATGCTGGAACAGAACAACTTACTGCCTGCAAATCGGAAGGGTTTACAGACCGACGCTGGCCACCATATGGTAAACACGACAGGCTAATGCAAGATTGGGTCTGCAGGGTAACCCCTTGGTGCCTTCCACGAATGGCACCAGCCAGACTACTGCACCACCTCTTCTCCCCCTTTTGTTACACTGACCAACATTTTGTATGTAGGAAGGTGCAGAGCTCCTATCTGTCTCACCCGAACTGCAATTCAGGACAAAGGGGTACCCATGAGAGTCAGCAGATGCTCCCAATACTATAATGTCTGTATTTTCCCTCTCCCATGAAAAATTTTCCAATCCTTTCTGACCAAAGGGACTCTTAACGGCTCTCTCCTCACATATGGTTCCAACAACCTTATTACTTCTCACAAAGCCAATCATGGAGGCAATTTTCAACAAAAATAATTTATTACCTGTTTCACGCCTTTTAACGGTACCTATTTTGTTTTGTGGCCACAAGACATACATCTGGTTACCCCTCCTCATCTGGATAGGCTCCTATTATCTCGCTTATGTGGTCCCGTTTTTGTGCCACCTTACTAAACTACCCGATGTCCGCTCTACTATGCGCAAGTGTGCCATCGCTGAAACCGAACAATTCTTTTCTATTCTGTCTCCCCTGTACGGCCCCGCCAGGTTGGCCGAGGAATACAGCAATATAGCTGCCGCCCTGGAACAGATAGCCAATGACACAGCCCAGGTTTAGATAAAATCACTGCTGAAGATAGCCATTCACATAACTGCCTTACAAAACTGAATGGCCCTCGACTGACTCCTCTCTGAAAAAGGAGGCGAATGTGCCCTCATTGGGAAAAAATGCTGCACTTACATCCCTGACAATTCAGAGAAAATTATCAACCTTGTGGATCAAATCCGTAAAGAGGCTGACGAACTCAAATACCCCCCAGAAAAACACTCTTTGGAGTTGGGCCACGGGATTGGTTAGGATCCTTGGGCACTTCCATTGTCCAAGGCATAATAATCTTTCTCATTATTTTAATTGCCATTTATATCTTTTTGCAATGCTTTGCTACTTGTATTAAGAGCTCAATGCCTGCTAAAATTCGTTGTGTTCAGTCTGGTTCTCCGGCACAAAAGAAATTGCTTGGCTCCTATGTTTAGAGATTGATTTTGTCAAAGCACCCTGCAGAATGACAAAGGAGGGAATTGTGAGGGGTGGCATCTGAAAGTAGTAAGGATGACTAAAGTGGCATATGACAGCACATATGATTGGGTTAAAGTGAATGACTAAAGTGGCGCGTGACAGCAAATACTGTCATACCAGTGTGAGTCATTCGAACTGTGTAAGAGAGATACAATAAGTGAATACTCTGTAGAGAAAAACATCTATTTATCAGAGTAGGGGCGGATAAACGAAACAATACTGTATAAACAAGCTCCGCGTGCAAGTATCTGTTGCAATACTGTATAAAAAGCCGCATCTAGTCACCGAAAAGCAGCTTAAGCTCAATGATGTACTAAGAAGTGCTTTCAATAAAGACAACCCTTAAGACTTCTACCTGGTCTTTGTCTCGCTCCTGTTTGCTTATCTCAGAAAGAACCCAACACATAGGTTGTCCAAAAACAAGGAACAAAAACAAAGTTGCTGGAAAATCTCAGCAGGTCTGGCAGCATCTGTGAAGGAGAAAACAGAGTTAACGTTTTGGGTCCGGTGACCCTTCCTCAGAACCCTGGAGTTCTTTTGGTTTTTACATAGGTTGTCCATTTCTGTTTCTGGTAAATGTTAAGCCCCCAGGATGTTGACAGTAGAAGATTCAGTGATGGTAACAACATTGAAAATTAAGAGACAATGGTTGGATTTTGTCTGGTTGGAGAAAGTCATTGCTTGGCATTTGTGTGATACGAATTTCCTGGAGAATATCACTTCTCAGCCCAAGCATGGATATTATCCAGGACTTGCTGCATTTGGATGTGGATTGCTTCATCGTGTGAGGAGTAATAAATGGTGCTGAACATTATGCAATCATTGGTGAATATTTCTATTTCTGACCTTACGGTGGAGGGAAGGTCATTGATGAAGCCACTGAAAATGGTTGGGCCGAGGACACTACTCTGAGGAATTCCTGCAGCGATATATTGGAGCTGAGATAACTGACATCTAACAACCATAACTATTCTCCTATGTTCCAGATATGACTCCAACCAGCGGAGAGATTGTCCATTATGCCTATCGATTTCAGTTTTGCCATAGCTCCTTAATGCTACACTCAATCAAATTTGGCCTTGATGTCGAGGGAGGTCCCTCTCACCTCACCATCTCTATATCTCTATATTCTGCTCAATGTCTGACGCTATCCTTTACTAGTTTGATTTACTGTACTCATTCCTGCTTGTTCTCTGAGAAGCAAAACTGATAGTGTTTCCCTTCTTCAAACCTCTCATGCCGATTGGACATTCATCATTAAGTCTTCCCTCCCCTTTCTGGCATTTGCCTGCTCTCCTCACTTCTGGCAATCAAATTTTCACAGCATCATTCTCAGATTTCCAATGAATTTGTGTTAGATTTCTTTCTCCTCATCATGTAATGTTCTGGCTGATGTTTTACAAAGACTTTGGGAACATGTTGGGAATCGAGATGGCTAGCAAAGTCGCATGGGAAGGCAGTACAGAACATTCCTGATGTATTCCCATTGCTGTGCTATTTTGCCTGTGGTGGGAAGGGTGGCAGATGAACAGCTCAGAAACTGATAGAGCCACTCGAATTGACTTTTTGCACCTCTATTGACACTTCACTTGCAGCCAGGCTCCCCCTGCTGCTTGGTGTAACTGCCAGGTAAAGGCTGGCAGTCTCCCAGCAGACTGAGAAGACAATGGTCATCATCAGACCATTGAGGCCACCCTCATGACGTTGATGCCACCTTCTCTCAAAAGCACCCTTCTGATCAGAGCCTCTCTGACTTGTCCTGTCACTCCTAGACCCCACCCACTTTACTTTGAGAAGGCACATCCATCCATGCATCGTTTCTTTCTGTTGCAGCACTAATGGTGGCTGCAGCTTGGGATGACATTGCTAAGGCTTTTGAGCTGCCAGCCCTCCGATTGGGCCATTTGTACTTGGATGACGTGGGCCCAGATGAAGGATTGGCTGTCATCTGTAAAATATGACCCGAGGATACCCCTCCCCCCACTTGCATCACCTAGGAAAAGATCTGGCAACGTATTTCTTTTTCTCTTTCTATTTGTGAATTGCAAGGAGAGATTATCGTCCACAGTATTAACTTAGAATATAGAACAGTACAGCACAGGAACAGTCCATTTGGCTTATGATGTTGTGCCGAAAATGATGCCAAGTTAAACAGATCCCTTTTGCCTGCCCATGGTCCATATCCCTTCGTTCCTTGTTTATTCACGTGGTCTTGTCACTTCTTCCCCTGCCACTTTTCCCCAACTTGTCACTTGAAATACTGATCTGCAATGTAATTTCAACATTTAGCCAATGTGTGATTTTTAAAAGTTAATTATAGTAGAAAATTTATAATTCCTATGTAGCAAAATATCTGTAAAAATAATGCACTATTACATTGAAAAGAAATTATTCAAATATTTTCTGGAGATCTTCTGGAGATTAACTTATCTCCAGAAGGGTCTCAAATCCAGAGAGAAAATGTCTCCCATTTACCAGCCTGGGATGTTGCCGTTAGATATTTTTGTTATTCATTCATTTTGTATGCTGGAGTTTCTGTGTACGAAACACAAATGCCACTCTGTTAGTTTGCTGGGCTGATGCAGACTCGATTTATGAACAACTCAGTTTGCTTGTTACCTCAAAGTGTTATTTATTGATATTTTGAAAAGTGAATAATTTATAATGCAGCCGTCACCTACCTCTAGGTGATCATTTTAGAAACCTAATCATTAGTTACTTTGTAACTCACACCTGGTGTCCTGTAACGAAGTATGAATAATACATAAGTAAATAGACTTAAATACAGCTGCTACTTTGTTATACAGCACATATTAGTAATTAATAGTGAGACAGAATTGTTAAAAAAACAGATTTGACACAAATGGTTTCCAGCTGATAGATGTAAGTTCTGGGTGCTATGCTGTCACTACATGCTTCTATTTGACAGCCCATTGCTCCAGCTGATGTGCCTCTCCTACTGTGCTGTACGGACAGAGATGCAGATGAATTTGCCTGACAAAATGACCATGAGGGAAAAACTTCAAATGACTGAAATATTGACAAACTTTTAACCAGCTTAAAATGAAAGCTGAAGTAAAACATCGTAACGGCAAGTTCAGTTATGAATTACAAACTGAATTAAATATTTTTACAATGTCCTTAAGAAATTCATTGTGAAGCTTTCAAAATTTGATGGCAAAAATCCTCATGTTCTTGAGAAGCGAAAAACACAATCCTGATGAATGAAAGAAAGGATTGATTGTCTATCTATTAAAATCTACTAAAAACAGAATGGAATCACCAAGTCCTGCTTGTCATAGTGAATGCCATTTCAGCATTTTATTAGGCTGGCTTCAGTACTAAAAACGCAATGTCCTGCAAGTTTGAGATTTTCTTACAATAATTAATGATAAGTATGAAACAAAGGATGCATTTGTGCAATGGTTATTAAAGGAGAAGTAATTGCATAGCTTAAAATTCATATTTGAACTGTTACTGTTAGTCTAGCTGCAGATAGTATCATATTCCCTCTCCAGAAAAAAGAGAGGAAGTGATTTGCTCAAGACTCCAGTGTATAAAAATATTATTTTCTTTCAAACAGGCTGACCACAAAAATCTCTTTGCCTGGCACAAATGGACACTGCACAAAGGAGGTGCCAATGGAGAACATCTGGAGGTAGCTTTCTTTCAAACTCAAACTATCATTCCTTGCTGACTTAAAGAAACTACTTTTAGAGAACTGGGAACAGTAATTATGTCTTATCACTGCCATCTGAGCACATTTGGTGCAAACATTCTTCTAATGACCCTTTCAAATGAAGATATTGAGCTTGTCAATTAGTCAACACGTCAGCTGATATTTTCTAGCCATTCAGTTTTTTTTCAGTCTGCACACCTGCTGGAGAGAATATACCTCAATTATCTCTGATATACTTCAGGTTTGGAGTTGCTTCTCTTACTTATGCTTCCAGACCCAGGTTCAGATTTGTCAGAGCAATAACATTCTGTTATATCTGGTTTAAATGAAATGGGTGGTTTCACATTGTGGTGGTGATGTCTTACAGTTCATAGCACCATAGAAAATGGGAGAAGGAGAAAGACCACCAATGCTGCTCTTGCATCCAATATGATCACAGCTGCTCATTCAAGTCAACTACTGCTTTCTTCTGATATCCTTTGATCGCTTTAGCCCTCAGAACTATATCTAACTCCTTCTTGAAATTTCAGGAAGAACTCACGCAGGAGTTTGGAGACGCTATGGCAACATACATTTTTATAGGCATGTCGTAGGCTGAGGTTATGAATAATGATGGATAAAGGTTCCAACATCCTCTCTATCATCTCATAGACCAGGATTCTTTCCTATCATTACCACCTGCCATTGACATATGTTGGAAGAATTTACAGGCTAATACTCAAACTGTATGGCTGTTTTATGAAAGCCCCTTCCTTAAACTTGGAGACTTGAAACTGCAGCATCTGGCTTAGATGCAACACCACTACCCACAGGACATCCACACCATGTCGAGGCAGGTTTGTCAGAGTCATTCTGAACTCTGGATCAAAGACTGGAGAAATTTACCAATGTTGTTAATACCATGCTAGTTCAAACATGCATACATGTGGCGATTACCACAGACAGGTTGTCTCATCTAGCAGGATTCTCACGGACTGTCTGAAATGCACACGTAGACTGACACTCCATCACTGTAACCAACAATGCTCAGTATCAAGGGCAGAGTGATGGGGGAGGGTGTGAAATTGGACATCGACCTTCCTCCAGGTGACTCATCCTCTCATTGTGACAGGATGATGCCAGCCTATACCCAGCCAGAGCAGGACCAACATTTGACTCCCACATCAAAAGGTCTCCTCTCAAGATGCTCCAGATATGGGGTGTTCAAGCCAAGGAGGGTGAGCCTGCATCTGGACAGAACTCTCTCAGCATATCTGGACTTTATTCATTGACCCACAACTCCAAGGCCAACAGGCTTCACTATAAAACAGACTCTCTCTGACTCAGCTATGGACCATAGGGCTACACCTAGACGCAGTGGGAGGCAAAAGGAAAAAAGACCTTCAGCGGGCACTTGGGGGAACATCATCAGAAATAGAATATTAGGCATTAACTATATTCGTCCTTTACATCGTCACCTATCTCATCAACTGTCATTTTAACTGCAGCTATAATAATGAAGCGACAGAAGTTCCCCCTATCTTAGTGCCACAAGATGATAGTACCATGTCTGAAAGTGTGCTACTTCTTCCCTAATGCCCATTCTTGCATAAGATGCTGTCTTTGTTGAATGTGGGAACATTACATATTGTGAAATCTTCAAACTATTGCTAACATGAATATTCTCAGGAAAAGCAAAGAAAGAAATGAAAACAAAAATACTTGCATTTATGAATAGAGGGACTACTACCTTTCCAGCATCAGCACATTTATAGTCATTGAATGATGGCTTCACCTGACCCAGTACTGTTGGAAGCAGGTGCCAATAAAGTCCCGTCTGGCTTGTTGATCATGGTAAAGGGGATGTTCCTGCCACTCAATCCCCTCATTTCCTCCCAGAAAGACTGCTGCCAATCTCCCAGCTCTTCAGCATTCATCACCTCATCCAGAGATGAGCGGTTTGTCTTATGAAGAGAGATTGAGCAGTTTATGCCTATACTCTCTAGGAATTAGAAGAATGAGATGAGATCTAATTGAGGTATAGAAGATGGTAAAATGGATTGACAATGTAAACACAGAGAGGATGTTTCCTCATGTGGGACAATCTAGAACAAGAGGTCATGGTTTTAAGATAAGCGGTAGCAGATTTAAAACAAGAGCTGAAGGGAAATTACTACTCTCAAAAGGTTGTGAATCTGTTGAATTCACTACTCCAGAGGGAAGTGAATGCTGGGACATTGTTGAGGAGATAGAAAGATTTTTAATTAGTGGTAGGTGGAAGGATAATGGGAAGCAGGTAGAAAAATGGGGATGAGGCTGAGATGACATCAGTCATGATCATATCAAATGGCAGAGCAGACTCGAAGGCCTGAAGTATCAACTCCTGCTCCAAATCCTAGTTTTTATCATATCCCCTCTTTCTGTGCCCATTGTCCAGCCCACAGCATGCAAGGATTATGCAATGCATTTGGAGTGACCTGCCCAATAATGGGCTATATTGTACCTATGCTCGTCTTCAGTCAGGGGCTTGTATAGCTGAGTCATCAAGCCATTTCTGGAGAGGGTAGTCCTCAGACCCCAGCAACCATCTTTGTAAGGCATTCAGCTCTTAAAACGTAACAGGGACCTGAGAATTATCAAGGATATAGGTATCATGCCAGCTTCAACAGGGCCTTCAATGCAGACTTCTAAGATGTGGTAGTGATCATTATGGATTACTGGTACCTTAAACAAATGGAATTGTTTCCTATTAATGAAGTCAGCTACATTATGATATGGAGCTCTCACCACAATGTGTGCACAGTCTTTGGCTCCAGCAGATGATAATTCTGTGGCATTAGCCTGTGACATCCTCATTTAGTGAGAACTTGCATCTCGTGACACTGAAAACTGTGGACTTCCTGCAATTCCTCTGCATCCAAAGGGGATCTTTTCTGAAAATTCTTCTTTTGGAGGCTGTTTAGCAATTCCTGGACTGCTTGGATTTGATCTGAAGGGCTGACGAAGATCCACTCTCAGGCTTCCTGGACCCTTATCGCCCCATGTAGCCAACTGACCGTAGTCAAAATTTTGGACAGAGATCAGATGCCGCCCTTGACTGTCTGTGATGGGGACACTGACTGACTATAATTCTGAATAAAAACTGACAGTACTGCGGATGCTGTAATTCAGTTACAAAAGCAGAAGTTGCTGGAAAAGCTCTGCAGGTCTGGCAGCATCTGCGAAGAAAAAAAATCAGAGTTAACATTTCGGGTCCGGTAAACCTTTCTCAGGACTGAAAATGTTAACACTGATTTTTTTCATCACAGATGCTGCCAGACCTGCTGAGCTTTTCCAACAACTTCTGTTTTTGTCCTTGACTGGACTAAGGACTACTCCTCTCATAGTTGGAAATGTGTCCATTTGGGTGAAGCATAAGCAGTGTTTACCACATAAATTGCTGGCACATGTTGTAGGTGTGACATTGACTTGGCTCAGTACCATACAACTAACCATTGCTGAGAAAGACGACATCTGCCTGGCTTTCTGTCTATATTAAAGGCAAGGCAAGACAGAACTAGTGTGAGCCTTAGGTACTGAATGAAACAGCAATAGTAAAGTATGCACACATGTTCATCCATGTGAATGAAAGCTACAAGTGCAAGCTATGAGAATTGAGATGCAACCTGTTCCAATGCATAAGAGGGGTTCCTGTCACAACAAGATGCAATGTGATACGTCAGCCACAAAGCACATTTTTGAAGTGCTGAACTATCACACAAGTCAGTCTAAGATGAGCCATAATGTGTCAAGGCTGATGCTTTGTCAATGCTAAACTCTAGGGATGAGAGGTGCACGTGGTTACTGCCCATGGAACGTGTACTGAGTTGTTGGGAAATGCTCACAAGGTAAATGCATGAAGAAATGCCAGTGATCTGCTGACATCCATTACTAGTCTGACTTTCAAGTCAAGAATTGGCAGCATCTAGCAGTTCTCTGCTACCTGGGAAAATAGCAACCAGGATAGCAACATTTTCTATTCACTTGTAGACGTGGGTATCACTGGCTGGCCAGCATTTATTGCCAATCCCTCGTTGCCCTTGAGAAGGTGGTGGTGAGCTACCTTCTTGAACCGCTGCAGTCCACGTGCTGTGGGTTGACCCACATCGCAGTTAGGGAGAGAATGCCAAAATTTTGACCCAGCCGCAGTGAAGGAATGGCAATATATATTCCAAGTCAGAATGGTGAGTGGTTTCAAGGGAAATTTGCAGGTGATAGTGTTCCGGTAAATCTACTCTTTTCCTTCTAGTTGGAAGTGGTTGTGGGTATGGAAGGTGCTGTCTAAGGGTCTTTGGTGAATTTCTGCTTTGTGCCTTGTAGATAGTACACACTGCTGCTACAGAGTGTTGGTGGTGGAGGGAGTGGATGCTTGTGAATGTAGTGCCAATCAAGCCCGCTGCTTTGTCCTGGATGGTGTTGAATTGTCTTGAGTTGTCTTGAATGTTGTTGGGGCTGCACCCAGCCAAGCAAATGGGGGATATTCCATCACACTCCTGACATGTGCCTTGTAGCTGGTGGACAGGCTGTGGGGAGTCAGGAGTTGAGTTATTGACTGCAGTATTCCTAATCTCTGACCTGCTCTTGTAGCCACTGTGTTTATGTGGTAAGTCCAGTTGAGTTTCTGGTCCATGGAAATCCAAAGGATATTGATAGTCAGGTATTCAGTGGTGGTAACACCATTAAATGTCAAAGGACAGTCACTAGATTTATTGAGATGGTCATTGCCTGGCATTTGTGTGGTGTGATTATTACTTATTACTTGTTAGCCCAAATCTGGATATTGTCCAGGTCTTGTTGCATTTGAACATGGACTGCTTCAGTGTCTGAGGAGTCGCGAATGGTGCTAAACATTGTGCAATCATCGGCGAACATCCCCACCTCTGACCTTATGGTGGAGTGAAGGTCATTTAGGAAGCAGCTGAAGATGGTTGGGCTTAGGATATTATCCTGAGGAACGCCTGCAGAGATGTCCTGGAGTTGGGATGGCTGACCTCCAACAACCACAACCATCTTCCTATCTGCCAGGTATGATTCTAACCAGCAGAGACTTTGACACCTGATACCCAATGATTCCAGTTTGTTAGAGCAACTTGATGCCACATTTGATTGATTGCAGCCTTGACGTCAAGAGCTGTCACTCTCACCTCACCTCTGGAATTCAGCTCTTTTGTCCATGTTTGAACCAAGGCTGTAATGAGCTCAGGAGCTGAGTGGCCCTGACGGAACCCAAACTGGGCATCACTGAGCAAGTTATTGCTGAGCAGGTGCTGTTTGATAGCACTGTTGATGACACCTTCCATCACTGTACAGATGACTGAAATTAGACTGATGGCGATTAGCTGTGTTGGATTTGTTCTGCTTTTTATGTATAGGACATACGTGGCTAATTTTCCACGTTGTTGAGTAGATGCCAGTGTTGTAACTGTACTGGAACAGCTTGGCTAGTGGTGTGGCAAGTTCTGGAGCACAAGTTTTCTGTGCTATTGCCGGAATGTTGTCAGGCCCATAGCTTTGTAGTATCCAGTATCTCTGACAATGGTGATATCACTTGGTGTGAATCAAATTGGTTGGAGACTGGCAGCTGTAATGCTGGGGACCATTGGAGGATGTCCAGATAGATCATCCACTCAGCTTTTCTGGCTGAAGATTGCTGTGAATACTTCAGCCTTATCTGTTGTACTGATGTGTTGGGGGCCCTTCTATCATCAAGAATGGGATATTTGTGGAGTCTCCTCCAGTGAGTTATTCATGACTGTTCATTCATGACTGGATATGACAGGACTGGAGAGTTTAGATATTATCTGTTGTTTGTGGGATCACTTAACTTTGTCTATCACTTGCTGCCTATGACGTTTGTCTTGAAAGTAGTCCTGTTTGGTAACTTCATAAAGTTGCCATCTCATTTTTATGTACGCCTGGTGCTGCCCCTGGCATGCCCTCCTGCACTCTCCATTGAACCAGGGTTGATCCCCTGGCTTGATGGTAATGGTTGAGTGAGGGATATGTCGGGCCATGAGGTTACAGATTGTGCTGGAGGACAATTCTACTGCTGTTGATGGCCCACAGCGCCTCATGGATGCCCAGTCTTGAGTTGCTCGATCTGTGCGAAGTCTGTCCCATTTAGTGATAGTGCCACAGAATACAGTATTCTAAAAGTGAAAGTGGGACTTTGTCTCCACAGGGACTATATGTTGGTCACTCTTACCGATACTATCATGGACAAATGCATCTGCAACTGACAATTTGGTAAGGATGAGGTCAAGTATGTTTTTCCCTCGTATTGGTTTCCTCACCTCCTACCGCAGACCCAGTTTAGCAGTTATATCCTTTAGGACCTGACTAGCTCAATCTGTAGTACTGCTGCTGAGCCACTCTTGGTAGTGGACATTGAAATCCCCCACCCAGAGTACATTTTGTACACTTACTACCCTCAGTGCTTCTTCCAAATGTTGTTCAACATGGAGGACCACTGATTCATCATCTGAGGGAGGACAGTACATGGTAATCAGCAGGAGGTTTCCTCACCCATGTTTAACCTGAAGCCATAAGACTTCATGGGGTCTGGAGTCAATTTTGAGGACAGTCTTTGCCATTACCTGGAACCGAATTAAAGTCACCAATTACCCCAAGTGCCCTGGATTAAGGAGGAAAAATTTTCTAATTGTCCCCATACTTGTGCATAGATAGCTGCTAGAATTATACTAATAAGGACATCAAATATGAAAAGTATTGAATTTGGCTGTGATACATTCTGTGGTGGGGTTGAATAACTTGCTTTCACCTACCATCATAATTATCACTTGCATACTCTGAGACACAAGTTGAAACACAGTATAAATGAACATCTACTTCCCAAAAGTGGAACCTCTCCAAAAGGCAAGTCAATAAAGTATTAAAATGTTGCATAATCATTATATAAAGGTCAACAAAGATTGTTTCGCCATGAGTTGGAACCTGCAATGGCAGAAACCATCCAGAGGCAAGAGAATGCTGGGTGTTTACAGTTACACTTTCTTCTATTATGAAATGTTTAATGTCAGTGACAGTTTATCACAGCTCTCCCATCCTTTCTCTGGGACATCTCAGTGGTCAAAAATCTGTGTTAGAATGAATTGAAAACACCAAAGAATAGGTTATAAATACAATAATGACATAATTCCTCTTCAAATGAGAAATAATAATTCCACCAAATATTCTATTTCCTAACTAAATTTTACAACTGTCAAGTTGCATGCTGAGGGACTAAGGAATTGATGTGCTAAAAGCACAGTAATCAAAGGCAAAACCAATCTTTCATTCCATTCGCATTTACCCTAAATTGGGGAAGTGAGTCTCTTTGTCTCCTTTTTTTCCCTCCGCAGTCTTCAGACTTTTAAAATTCAAGTTTCATAATAACTAACTGCTATCATTAGATTTCTCTTATCCTTCATCCTACTCCTTTCAATGTTAAGTGGCATCTTGCATGGTGTGTAGTGACGCTTCACCTTCGTTTCATAATTTGGGCAAAGCATCGTACAATACATTTTATTTTCATTATTTTTAGAAGAAGGAACCTTCTGTGCGAGAAACGACTAAAATAACTGTGCCTTCTTCATTTATTGGATTAGTTTTTTAGTCCTTCTAAAAAGTATTAAATAAGATTAGGGAAACAGGTTGTTGAGTGATTTGCACTAAATAAATAATGCCAATTTGAATTAGCATCCATGGTCTAAAACATAGCAGGTTTCTCTAATTTGGGAAGATTATCACCAGGTAAAACTTTAAGCCTGTGTGAGAGGCAGCATGTTTGAAGAATGCCAGCTGTCCCCTGACAGAACAATAAATGCAATGACCTCATTAGCACGGGCAGTGCACCAAATACCGTCCTTTTTTTAAAAACTACTGCTTACAGTAAATCATAATGGCAGTGTTGCAAATAAAAAGGAATCACACTCATTCCTGGAGAATAAAATATCAAATACCAAACAGTAGTGAAGTATGAACCTTTGAAAAGATTGCTGAGAATTGTAAAGAGACATTAATTTAGTCATGGGTGACATTTTCACACTGCAGCAGCATATTTTGAAGTTGTGGCTGAGAGTTCACCACAGAGAGAGGGGGAAGTTCTTTCCAAATATTTTCTGCAACTTCATAGTCTTTAGGGGATTCACATACTGAAAGACTAACACCCAGTTATAGGTGTTCCATTTCATTTTGTGTTCCAATTTAAAATTAGGTTGGAGCTGTTTGTTCAAATTTGACCAACTACCTTCATTTTCTTTGGGTAATTGATTATTTGGTCGATTGGTAGCAGCCTTGTTTGAGATATAACTTGAGTACTCAGAGCTACAAGCAAATTTTTTTTCCCTTGAAAACAAATGGATTAGTGAAAAGGCTAAGAGCCAAGCCATGGCTTTTTACACATTTTTACCTTCCACTTCTGACCAGATTAAAACATATGATCAATTATAATGTAATAATTCAGAGTCATTGCTTTATTAAACAAACAGGAAGGGTCTAGTTCATGGAGATTTATAAGTACCATAATCATAGGTTTGGCAGCTTCTCTTCCTCATAAACAAAGACCAGCTTGCTCTGTGGCCACAGTGATTTTATTTTAGAATCCCAAAAAAATGTGAGCACAGCCCTGAGGAAAAGATTAATTTGGCATGCATACTTCTCCAAGGCAATATGGGCATGCATTCTGTCTGCTGTTTTATGATTAATCTTAGTCCAATTCTTATTCCACTAATTAAAGCTAATGGCGTCAAAACGTAGTTGATATGTTCAAGAACAAAATGACACCATGTCCTACTTACAGGGAAAGGTTGTGCCCATTTGACACGATTCTGCACTACAGTCCACCACTTGCTTGTTCACCAGAAGACAGTTATTATCTGACTAGTTGCAACAAATAATGAATAAGAACAAGAATGTTACAAATATCTGATGGCCACTGTATATTCAAGCAATTATCGACTTCCGACATATTCTGAGGAATCTGGAGTGCCAATGTGAAAGACTAGCTGAGATAGTAAAAGCAAGTTGCAGCAGAGTCTAATTGGCTCCTGTGGCTAATCAATTATGAGAAAGAGGCTCATTCAATCTTTTCCTGTGAGGGTCCACTTTTCAATACTTTTCTCAGTCAAGGGGCTGATGAGCAAATTTCAAAACAAAAAGGTTTGGCACAACATTAAATTTGAATTTCAAAATAAAAATTGAGGTACAAAGAAAATGAAACCAATGTGTAAAGTAAACTAAAACGTCAAAGCAATAAAATTCCTAATGTTAAAAAATTAGTAAAAATGGATATTAAGAAGAAGTGCCAAATAGCACAGCTAACTAATAAAACCATTTTTGATTTTTTTTCAACTGAGAAGCAAAGAAAGAAAGAGTCTGACTTCAAACCATTATCACCTTCAGACTGATTTCAAAATTCTGAGACCTAGGTCTCAGCTCCACCCATTGCAACTGGACCCTCAGCTTCCTGACCCACAGACTGCAATCTATGAAGATAGACAACTGCACCTCCTCCACGATAACACTCAACACTGGAGCCCCCCCAAGGATGTGCTCTTAGCACCCTACTGTACTCCCTGTACACCTACGACTGTGTAGCCAAATTCCGAACGAACGCATCTACAGGTTTGCTGACGACACCACCGTGGTAGGGCGAATATCAAACAACAATGAGTCAGAAGACAGGAAGGAAATAGAGGGCTTGGTGACATGGTGCAACAATAATAACCTTTCTCTCAATGTCGGCAAAACTAAAGAACTGATTATTGACTTCGGAAAGAAAGGAGGAGATATGCCCCCATCCACATCAACGGAGCAGAGGTTGAGAGGGTCGAAAGCGTCAAGTTCCTAGGAGTGACGATAACTGACAACCTGGACATCCCACATAAATGTGAGCCAAGAAAGCACAACAATGCCTCTTCTTCCTCAGGCGGGTCAGGAAATTTGGTGTGTCCATAAGGATCCTCACTGACTTTGACAGTTGCACCAGAGAAAGCATACTGCCCGGATGCGTTAAAGGCCTGGTACAGCAATTGCTCTGCCTAGGGCCACAGGAAACTACAGAAGGTTGTGTGCATAGTCCAGATCATCATGGAAGCCAACCTTCCATCCATGGACTCCATTTACACATCTTGGTGCCGCGGAAAGGCTGCCATTAAAACCCATCCCACTCCAGTAATGCTCTCTTACTAACTTTTCTGTCAGGCAGAAGATACAGAAGTTTGAACACATGCACTGGCATGTCTAAGAACGATTTCTTCCCTGTCATTATTAGACTGATGAATGGACTCTCTAACTTCAAATAATGCTAATCTTGTTCATGTTGATCTTGCCCGGTGCATGGTATAACCTACTCTGTCCAAGTTCTTTTTCCACCCTGTGATCTGTATGCCCTTGCTTCCTATGATGTGCCCACACTGCTTACAAACAAAGCTTTTCAGTGCAGTTAGGTACACATGACAATAAATCAAATCGACATCATTAACGTCGAATGAACTCCCAACTCCTGGGCATCAGAAAAGTGGAAGTGTACTGGGGTTAACTAACATCGACATTGAGCTCATTTTTGGTAACATATACTCCAAACTGACCTCAGCAGAATTCACACAAGAGTAGGTAACACTAGCAAGTTGTCATTCAGCTTGGACTTCCCTCCTCTTCTAGTCAGGTGTGCGGTTAAGTTTTTTATTTGGGGACAGAATGCAGATAGTGACCAAAGAAGCGGAGACAATGTTTGGGGCATTTGTGTGTATCTGGTTCACTCCCAGATTCAGGGATAATACTTATTTTCTTATTATTTGATTCTCTACCCCTCGTTCACACATGCCTGCATACACAGTCCCTCCCTTCCATGCTTGTGCACATTTGTTTGCACTTCCCTCTCACACAGGCAAGAGCACTCCTTCTCTGGCATGCAGACACATGTATATACCTATTTCCTACTCCAGAGAGAGAGTCTCAAGAATGTATACTGGGGGACAGTAGCAGAGTAATCTGCTTGGGTTCCACAGTGATTAAAAAAAAAACTCAAGTTATATGCCTGCATGAAAACAAAACCAATACCCTGGGACTGGAATCTTCAGCAGAGGTCACAGCTGAGGAGCAGGCAAGTTTGTGTTGTTGGACTAATTGACAGGCTAGAATAGTTAGCACAGTTGTTTGTGGGATAACGTGGAATCAGAGGCATATAGGAGAAGATATATAGTGATATTTCAGTGGTCTAACCATGGGAATCAATCCGATGTTGGAAGAGCAAGCAGGTGAGCTTAGTAGGCTGCAAGAAAACATTTCTGCTAAGCTTGAACCAATAGCAACATTGGAAAGGCACTTAACTCTGTAACAGTTCTTTCATATCTATACCTACTGGCTTTTCCAAGGCTGAATAACTCCTCATGCCCAAGGGCTAATTTAAAAAAAATAAACTCTGAGCTCCAGAAATGAACAACTTATGGCATGGGAGCTGCTCAGTTTCCATTTCCCATTCTGCTTCTGAAAAACCAGAAGATGACATGTTTGAAACAGTGAGTATTTGGGTTTGAGATTGTTAACATTCTTACATTTTTCTTGCTCCAAGCTCACGCATTTTGTGGCAGTGAAAATTCCCTTCATACAACTAGTTCAATAGGTGATTTTATTAGATATGATTTTGTTGGCAGGAAAGGCTAAATACCAACCAATCACCACATATCCATAATGATACTGTCGGACTTCTCAAGCAGCTAAATAGCTATTTAACAATATGAAATGCTGAAAAGTGGATGATCCAGATGCAAAGGAGGCAATTATCAGGCATAATAGCTCAAAGATGTATGACCAATATCTCGAAATACAAGATCACTCTCTTCCCCAAGTCGTACAAATTAAATTGGAAATGATAATTGAATGAATAACACATGGACAGACTCAAGTAATGATGGAATAATCCAGAGAGAGGAATGTGCATTCATTCATGCAAAGCAATGGTTTAGCAAGGGCAATATCAGATTAGGGGCCTATAATATAACCTACCCTAACTCCTTTTCACAAATAAAAGGGAAATTAAGCAGGGCATGTAATAGGTAGCTGATCTGATAGTGCCTGTTTTACACCAAGACTGTTAAAATTATGCTGAAAAGTCTTTGGCTACAGTGAGGCTTTATCTGAATACATTAAAAAAAACAGATTTCTTGCCTTGAGAAGTACATCAGTATTAATTCAATCTGGAAGTGCAACTTTAACAGAATGGTTATCGAATTTAGAACTCCTATTCTTGGGATTTGGACATCACTGGTTTGACCAGCCTTGACCAGAAGGTCACTGTGAGTTGTCATCTTGAACCACTGCAGTCCATATGCTTTGGGTCACTCATAGCACCATTAGGAAGGGAGTTCCGGGATTTTGACTCAGTAATAGCTTCAAGTCAGGATGATCTGTTGCTTGGAATGGAGCTGGTAAATGGCAGTTTTCCCAATGTACATGAGGCGCTGCAACTATTTAACAGAGGTTGACGCTACAAAGAATACAGTGGTTAGTTTTCTCCAGGTTATATAAATACTGAAGAGCCTCTGATTGGTGGGGGATGTTTTAGCTCATCTTTAGACACCATCTTTGTAAAGGACTTGAAGTCTGTGCTAGGAATGCTCACTCAGAGAGTGATTGAGGACCTGATTGCCATTTAACATGGCTGCTAGTACTCACTAACAAGGCTTCACACTACTTGATGAGAGCTTAGCCAAAGCCATCTCCTAAAGGAAGTAAGTGTTGGGGAGTAACTCAGCAGTGATGTGGGTTTCAGCACTATTTAAAGTATTAACTCCTGATTTCATGTTCACTTGCTGCTGGAGCTGTAAGAACACCGCAGGAACCGTGAAGTCTACCTCTGGAACTATGAAGAATGCCTGAAAGTTGCTGGGAGATTTTCTGAGTTATTTCATCAAGATTTTACAGTTGCTCCCATGACATTCAAGTATACAAAATAAGAGTAGGAGTAGATCATTCAGCCTTTTGAGTCTGCACTACTATTCAATAAGATCATGGCTGATATGTTGCTATTTTGAATTCTGCATTTCAGTCCACCCCTGATAAACTTTGATTCCCCTGCCAATCAAGAATATTGAAAAAACTATTTAAATGACACTGCATTCACTGCCTTCTAAGGCAGATGGTCCAAAAGTCCTACAATGCTCTGAGAGAAGAGCAATTTCCCCTCATCTCAGTCCTAAAAGGGAGACTCTTAACTTTAAAACAGTGTCCTCTTGTTCTGGACAGGCCTACAACAGGAAACATCCTTGCTACATCCACTTTGTTGAGACACTTCAAACAAATCACTACTCACTCTAAACCCCAGTGGAAACAAGCCTACCTGGTTCAACATATCCTCAAGACGACCAACGCAATTGAGCTATGAATCTAGTAAACTGCCTCTGAACCACATTGAATGTATTCACATTCTTCTTTGAAAGAAGGAGGCCAAAACTGCACACAATGTTTGAGAGGTCGTCTCACCAATGCCTGCAGAACTCAAGACAAAATCCTTACTTAGCCTTCTTAATTATATGCTGCACCTGCATACTGATCTTTCTGTGACTCATGCACCCGAAAACCTAAATCCCTCTGCACCTTGAATTCTACAGTCATTCTCCATTTGGTTAAAACTCTGCTCTTCCATTTTTCCTGCCTAAGTGAACAACTTCCCATTTATCCACATTATACTCCCACTGCCAGATGATTTTTGCCGACTCATTCAACCCATCTTTATCCATCTGCAAACCTCCTTGCATCCTCTTCCCTATTTATTTTCCTACTTTACTTGGCACCATCTGTGATTTTAACTATCATACCTTTGCTTCCCTTATTCAAATCATTGATATAAATTGTGAAAGGTTCTGGCCCCAGCACAGAGCACTATGACTTGACTGGTCACATCCTGCCAATCAGACAAACATCCATTGATGCATATTCAGTCTTCTGTCAACCTAACCACAAGTTTCACAAGTTCTGTGAAAACGTCACTGAAATAATGTAAGTGCTGTACCATGCCAGCTAATAATTAAATCATGGAATCATAGAATCCCTTCAGTCTGGAAGCAGGCCATTCATTCCATCAAGTCCACACCAACCCTCCAAAGAACATCACACTCAGACCCAATCCCTTACCCCATCCATGTAACCCAGCATTCCCCATGGCTAATCCACCTAGCCTGCACATCCCTGACACTATGGCCAATTTAGCACAGCCAATCCACCTAGCCTGCATGTCTTTGAATTGTGGGAGGAAACCAGAGGACCAGGAGGGAACCCATGCAGACGCAAGGAGAATGTGCAAACTCCACACAGACAGTTGCCCGAGGCTGGAATCAAAACATCTCCAGAATACTGAGAGTGCTTGGTTTTGGCTATATTGTCTCCATTGGTCTGGATGAGGATTGGGAGGACATGTGGCCAGACAAAGCAGCACTAGGAGAGAGGGATGGGGTGGGGGGAGTGGGGGGAGGTGGGAGCTGACAAATTTCACCCTTGCAGGCTGAAGATATTCCTCTTCTTCAGGTGTTCCTCACCCTCAAGAGCCTGTATGCCCTCCCTCAGTTCCTGAGCCACTCTGTAACATGGTATCACGAGGAAGCTGGAGCACTCCACAAATTTAGTGGGAGTGGATAGATGGCACCCATACTCGTTGCTTCACAAAAACTGTGCCTGATCAACTCAAGTGATAAACCTGCAGATGTTTGCTTCAGAATCTCCAGGCAAGTTCAAAATTATGGTAATAAGCATTTTGGACCAAAATTGCATTCTAAATCCAGACCAGTCTTATTAACACTGCCCCCATTTAGCACCTGTTTTCACCCTTTGGCCAAAAAAATCCTAAATTGTTATCATCTGCAAACAGTTGTTCTGGCCATATAAATCAGCCCACTGAGTGCAGACCACCTCAGTAAATGTACGGTTGGTGTCTCGTTGTCCTGTGGGGTCATTTTTGTTCATTTGCAGAGGTGCATTTTTACAGTTAGTTCATTATGACAAAAAGTGAAGTTTATACCGTGCAACAGATTCTAGACTTACAACTGCGCAGTTCATATACCAACACACACTGGAGAACACTGTTTCAAACTAGGCTTCAACTTGCACCATGTGTCCCATGTGTATAAACTCATGTCTTCATTCAAATATTGTTTTACAGCAAAACACTATTTGAAGATATACACAATGCCCAAACCTTATGTCCAACAACACAATAATAACTGAACCATTTAATGGTATAGGGGTGTTGGGACCAGACAATGTCGGTGATGCAGTGAAATGTAGTTGGAAGCTCATTTCAGAGTTAAATGGGATATCACAGTTGGTTTGGTTCAACCTCAGTTAGCGTCCAGGAAAGGGGTCAGTGCTGGAGAACGGGAGTTTGTTATGGCTCTGACCCCACCCTCGCTGTACAATAAGAACAATAGGAGTGCTGGAGAACCTAAAATATATGCATGCCATTTCCCCAGCATTGTCAATGATTTTCTGCCAAAGAAACAGAGAGAGATCAGGACACCCTGGTGGGTAGCTCGACCCCATAACATTTTGATGAAAATAACCGATACCTCTGTCTAGCTTCACTTTATAGGCGATGACAGTCTACTGATAACATGTATACAGATATCAGTTGCTTTGCACTACCCCCCAAAGTAGTCATTTGAGCATGTGATGCCAACACCTTCGGGAGTAGGGACAGGAAGTTTAATGTTAGTAGGGCTAAAATTAAAGTGAATGATAATCTTGAAATGATGGGATATTTGACCATGGATGGCTTTGGGAATGTTAGCTCAGCATTTGTAACATTATTCTATCTCTGCTTTGTTCTGAGATCAGCCATCTTCAGACTGGTATAGCCATAGATCCACTGTCTGAATTTTGGTCTCAATTATGCAGAAAAATCGAGATTCATTTGGGCCAAAGTACAAGAAAACTTCAATAGGCCAATTCACCTTAGAAGCCAAAGGAAGACTGACTGTGATTTTGCTCATTTCCAGCATTCCTGATTGTTTCAATTCTATTAAATGGGAACTCAAATCTGGGTAAATTCAGCCCTGGTTTTAAGCTCCAAACAAAGCACTACTGTGTTCACATACCAGGCCTATGTTTTCCAGGGATCTGTCATTGCTTCAATCTGCCCTTATAAACCATTTGATTAAAGCAGCTTCTTTGTAATTAACCAATTACAGCGTGTGACTGATTGGAATTAAGCAGCAACATTCTGTAAAGCAATTCACTGCGTAATGAGATTTGCATTTGTCAACTGACAGTTACCAGTCTGCCCATAATTGCTTCATTAATTAGAGGTGATGAAAAATTAATATCTACTCACCTGCAGAACTGAACTCTGAAGTAGATTTTATTTGAATTAGATCCAGTTTGGATCAGATCTGGGATAAAGACATTGAATTTAAAATTTGTGTGCAGTGCTGAGGACCACCTTATATTTAATTCATCCTTATATGTTGCCAGGGGAATTCACTGCCGCATTGGTGCACAAGTATTCCTTGGCACATCCTGGCATTTCTAGGACCATAATTGAGTAGACATTTGCATCAATTCAGAGGCAAGTTGACCCAGGAAGTTTCATACTAAACATGGTGGCTTGAATTTTAGAATTGTTTCTTTACTGATTGGTGGACTTCTAATGCAATGGCAGGGGTAAACATTTACATAATTTTTCCATGGTTGGTCACTAATTACTGTAAAATAGATAGATATTCAAATGATACATGCGAATATGATTTGTGATTGCAATGAGGTTGTTACCTTTCTACTAACACCAGTACAGAACTGGAGTCGTAATGGGAAAAGACATTTTGTAAAAGCTTTTCTTCTTGCACTTAGTTGGACAATCTGCAACAAATACCAAAGTAAAAAGAAAATAGCATTTACACTCTATGTGAGGTAATTACCTCTATTAGAGTGTACTGATTGACAAGTGGACTCTGACGCACCAGTTAATGATGGGTGATAGTTAACAGAGAAAGCTCTGTTTAAATTTTAAACCAGCCAATTTGATTTTAATTGGTCAAAGCATTGCAAGCAAATGTTGTCTAACCATAGAATCACATTGAATGCTGGACATTGTGTTGTATCTGACCAGTCCACACTTGCAAAATGCACAATCAGCACCTTGTTTGTTAAATAACGGCCAAAGATGCTGTTTTATGCAATCCATTATGCATAGTCATCCACTAATGGGTGATTGGCCTCCATTACTAATATCAGACCAGTACCAAAATTCATATACCATATTACTCACTTATGTGGTAGGAAATGTACTGACAGCATTATATGTGATTTTGAAATTGAATAGCATTTACTAAACAACACCGAGTGTAAGAAAAAATACAACCAATTTAAGATAAGTGTGATAAAGCTACATATTAATACACACGGCCCTCTTCTTTGCAGAGGGGAGGAACATGTCATGCATTGCACCTGTTTAAACTCAACAAATACTCCCACTGAGTGCTTGAGACATCAGGCTGAATCCATAGGCAGCTTATCACACCCAGCGCAGTGCAGAGGTGAATATTTCTAAAATTGCGCTGTAGCAAATTGGATGTCAGCACCTCTGCTAAAGTTACACCTTGACCCTAATTTTAAAGAAAGGTCCTGAGATTGGTTAAAATCAGCCAAAAGACCTGCTTGTGTATGGGAAGCAATCCACCATTACACTGATACAGATAAGAACAGAACATTAGGATCAGTACACTGTACTTTGCAGGATGAACAATGAAATTTCAGCCCAACATCAATCTATCCTGAGTGGGCCATTAGCATTGAGACCACAAGTTTTTTTCTTTGGCTATGTTGTTTGAAGGACATTTGATGATGCAGAAGACATCATACATCTCTGATCAACATCACATGCCACTTATTGGCACCAATCAGCTTGCTGTAAGGATGCCAAGTCAGATGGTGAAAAATGTACCATGTTTGTTGGCAGCCAGTTTGTTCTAAGAATACATCTTTTTACACTCAACTACCGAGTAAAGAAGTCTGTGGCCCAACAGTGTCCTTATATATTCTTTTGAGTAACCAGTGAAACAGGTTAAGTAATTGGCCAATTAACAACCCTTTAAAGGGGCACTGTACCAAAAAAAAACTTTACAGGAAATGCGTTACTCAAATTAACAGGCTGTTTCCAGACAGTCTTGTTTTAAGTGTGCTTAGGACTTATTTTTAAATCAATCTGTTCAGAGATATTACAACACACATCTGAGGCAACAAGGTGTAGAGCTGAATGAACACAGCAGGCCAAGCAGCATCAGAGGAGCAGAAGAGCTGACGTTTCAGGTCTGGACCCTTCTTCAGAAATGGGAGAGTTTCACACATCCGAGACAGGTGGGATTTAAACCTAGGCCTTCTGGCTCAGAGGTAGGAGCACCATCATTGCAGCACAAGAGCCTCTTTTATAAGGGCTCAGGAGATATTTTCCAATCAATCTGTTCAAATATGTTATTATACACCTCTGGAGCAGGTGGGACTGGAACCTGGCCTCCTGGCTCAGAGGCAGGGACGCTATCACTAGAACCCGAATATATCACCACACCTTCACTGTCGCTGAGTCAAAATCCTGGTACTCCTTTACTCCCTGTCCTGTGGGAGCATCTACACCCCAAGAAATTCAATGGTTCAGAAGGCAGATCACCTCTACGTTCTTCAGGGCAATTAGAGATGGATAATAAATCTGGTCCAGCTAACACCACACACATCACTTGAATGAATAAAAATGGAAACAATTTTGATAACTCAATCACGAGAAAATAGTTGCAGATAGCACAGCAAAGTCAAGTCGAAGATCAGCCATATTCTGATTGACCAACACCACAGACTTGAGAAGGCTACTAGTGCTTCATTTTCTTAGATTCTTAAAGAGTTATGTCTTAGAACAACTGAGACACAAACCTGCAGCAGTATAACAAGATTAGAATATTTTCTAAATTCTAAGTATCTGCAGCAGTTGGAAAACAGCACTATTCTTGAACGTGCTTTTCGCCTGAAAGGTTGGAAATGGAATAGCTTTGAATTTTTATTGAACTTTTAGGTAGTCATTCAATTACAATTGAGGCAACTTTCTGCTTCCTATAGTCTTAAAGACTCCTGAAGGGGGACTAGCTCCGGAAGAAAAGACAGCTCTTTGCCTCCTAGAGCAATCAATTGTTTATAAATATCTGCTAGGATAAAAAAAGTGCAAGTTAAACATTTCCAAACTTATTTAGGAATCATTTCACCTTCTAATTATGTCAAAAAGCATTTAAAGAAAAATAAACATTGCCTCAGATGGTAAGATTTGTGACAGTTGTTTAAAAATTTTAAATAAAACACACACATTGACCCACACTCCCAGTTTCTGGTTTCCTTGAGGTAAATGAAGCAGCCTGTTTTCCTTAAGTGGAACCCCTTGTCATATTTGGTGCAGCCCCAGCTTAGCTTTCTTTAACACATGGATCAAGTCAGACCGAGATACCCTTTCCCATTAAAGTTTTAAAAGGCGACTGTTTTTTGTCAGGTCACAACTATCCAGAAAATGAATCATATAAAATGACACTTCTTAATTTATTTTTTTAGTTTCTCAGCCATCTGCATTGATTTGCAAGAATTGCCCTGTTCAATGATCTCAAAGAGAAGAGCATTTTTTTTTTCAGAATGAACCTTGTGAGCAAGTTAGCATTTAGAAGTTAATTATTCAGTGTATTCAAGTCACTGAGGCAGGGATGATCATAAGAAGTGCCTTTTGGCATTTGACATGATCTGTTCAGTAAACAGCATTGATGGCTAAAGTATCTGAATGGAAAAAAAAGAACACATTTTAGCCTCCAGAGTTCACTGAAACTTCAAGTAATTTTCAAAGCTGCATTCAGCCAGGCTACTTGTCTCTCACGGCTCAAGTACTTAAAACATTTTCTAAGCTTAAATGCTTTGAAAAGGTTTTGAGTGCAGGATAATGCATTTGCGTTTAGTCTTGGGCTTTGAGTAATTTGAATTACAGTCATTTAACCTACCTGATTTGATGACTGCAGAGCACACTAGGGATATATCTTAAGGTCAATAACATATGTTAAAACCTCTTTAAATGTACAATCGACAGTGGACGATAAACCATACAGAGACCACAAGGAAGCCATAACCACATAATTCTGGACCTCCAAGGTCATTTACTGCAAAATGTCAGATTGTCTATTAATACCTGGAGAGTTGATTTTTTTTTCTATAAAGCATTTTAAACCCTACATGTAACCCTTCAAAATGGTAATCAAGACACTTAATTGCAGGACTTAATCGCAGAACAAAAATAGCAACAATAAGGAAGGTGGCTTAAAAGTTTAAAGGACAAATACTTATAAATGGGTATTCACACTCTAAGTTACCAGGACAAGTATCGTTAGACTGGATTTTCTGATTTTCAATTGGGAGAAAGGATTAGAACAGAAACTATGTGGTCACCTGATCCCATTCCCGTCATCTAATCTCACACTTCATGACTAATCAGGGACTGTCTGACAGAAGGGAGCAAAAAGTGGGCTTCAAGCACGAATGGGACACTGGACAGGGATGCTGTGTGGCGAAAGGGGTAATGCCAATAGCAGGAAGTCAGTCACAGCTACAGGATTAAATGCCCCCATGTTTCCAGAATCCAACCGTTTTTTAAATTGAAGGATCAGGTGGAAAAAAAATCAAAGAAACACACAGGTAGCACCACCTTAATCTGGTGCTTTATTCTTCAATGGAACTAGGGGAAAACTGTTTCTTCTGTCCTTATATCACCATGTTGTAGCTGCTGTAAAACGCAACCAAATGCTTTTTTTAATGTCTGATGCCTGGAAAATGCAGCAGGCAACAATAAATTGCAGAAGATTGGAACTGTAACCAAGCTGAATAGATTGTTAATTAGGCACAGTTGGAATACTGTAAACAGCTTTGGGACCCTTATCTAAGGAAAGATATACTGGCATTGGGGGCAATCATTACGCGATCCTGGGTATGCAGGGACTGTCTTATGAGGAGAGATTGAGTAGGTTGGGCCTGTTACTCCTTGGAATTTAAAAGAATGAATGGCAATTTTATTGAAACATACAATCTTCTTAGAGGACATGGCAGTTTGGGCGCAGAAAGGTTGTTTCCCCTTGTGTTCAGGACTAGAGGGCATAATCTCGGAGAAAAGGCGTTGTCCTTTCAAAGAGAGATGGGGAAGAATTTCTTCTATCAGAGGGCGTTGAATTTTAGGAATTCTTTACCGTTGCAGGCTGTAGAAGCTGGATCGTTCAGTATATTCAAGCTGAGATGGATAGATATTTAATTAGTAAGCAAATCAAGGATAATGGGGAAAAGACAGAAAAATGGAGCAGAGGAGCCATGATCTCACTGAACGATTGAACAAATGGACTGATTGGCTCGCTTCTGCTTCTTTGTCTTATAATTTTATAGTCATCTAAAAATGATGGATGCCAATCTTTTGCATCTATTTGCATTCATAATTTAGGAGACACACATTGTATTGCAGAACCACGTGTCCTATTTTATGTTTGCATGGTAGGGACCAATGCACCCAATTTGCAAACATAAAATTCATCCGCAAATCTCTGGAAAGCACCAAGAGATTGTATTGTATTTCTGTGGACAATGGCCCCCACTTGCTGTACTTTTTTAAAGATGTTCCTTGCCACATCAGCTTAGTACTTTGTCTGAAGAAGAAAAAGATGACGTGAAACCGAACCCTTTTGCAAATTGTTATTCGAGAGGTGCCAAGAGTTGAATTGTTTCAAGCAAAGTTATTCTTTCAAAAAAAAGCATCATGCAAAGTGCCATTCCAAACTGGTCACTTCTGGTTGTGAACAAAAGTATTACATTACAACAGAATGATATTAGAATTCATTTGATTCAATGCATGATATCATTTGCAGTTTTAAATCACCATACACTGACATGGAACCATGCTAAGCTGATGATAAACTAAATTGTGAAATTTCTCATGACAACTAATTAGAACTCGACGTGAAGAACTTCAGACTCTGGGTGGTTTCTACACTCGCAATAGGCAGAGAAAGAAATGGATTGTAGCAATCACATGAGAGAAACAGAAAATGGCAGAAAAACTCAGCAGGTCTGCTAGCATCAGCAGAGAGAGGAACAGAGTTACTGTTTTCAGCTCAGAATTCAATGAAGAAATGTCATTGATGTCTGACTTTGAGCTGAATTTTCAGTTTGGGATTAGGCCTCAAACTCAGGAGTGGAAGGGGAAAGAGTTAATGTGAATCATAGAAACCCTACAGTGTGGAAGCAAGCCCATTGAGTCCACACCAACCCTCTGAAGATCATCCCACCCCCTACCTTATCCCTGTAACCCTGCATTTCCCATGGCTAATCCACTCACCCTGCACATCCCCGGACACTACGAGCAATTTAGCATGGCTAATCCACCTAACCTGCGTATTTTTGGATTATGGGAGGAAACCAACGCAGGCACAGGGAGAATGTGCAAACTCTAAACAGACAAAGGCTGGAATGAAACCTGGGTCCGTGGTGCTGTGAAGCTGTGGTGTTAACCATTGAGCTAACATGCCACCCCATATGTACCATGTGAATATGTAAATCAGCAAGCTTACAACATCATTGTGAAGTGACACACTATCATACAGCTACTAGGAATTTATTCTGTCTTGCAGCCTCGTAACAGAGGAATAATCTTGGCCTATATATAATTCATGTTTACTATGCTTAAATAAAAATATAATCTTTAGCTTTTCTTCAAAAGATTGCTGTAAAATTGACCAACCTCTCTCTCTCTCTCATCTATCCACAATACAATAACTATTCCCATCCACCATCCACACCACATTGGTGCCTGTTGTCAGAAACAGTTTTGAAGAAAGTGGCCAAATAGTGGCTAGATAGCGGGTTTGTCATCCAATTAAATTGGAGGGTGTGTACTGAGTCTGAAGGGTCAATAGAATGCTGCTCAGAGCTGACAGAGTGGGACTGCACAGTTAAAGGTTGAAGCCGTTGAAGTGGATAGGAAGGAATAAAAGCACCTTCTTTTGCAGTTGCTGGCCACAACTGAGGCAACTAAGAGGATCAGGAGATTTAAGGATTTTGGACATCAGGAGAAGGCCTCTCACAATAATGGGCAATGCATGGTTATGGCTAATTTTTGGAACAGCTCTCTCCAAATAGATTGGAGCCTCCAGCTGACTAGAGGCTTCTCTAGTTTCATAAATGACCTTTTGACGCAAAATGTACCTGCAATTCTGTTCAATGCCAAGAATTTCCAGCATTTCCTGCACTTCTTTCAAATTTCCAACATCAGTAGTAGTTTGCAGTTAAGGTGTAACTGTTGAGACCGAAAGTGCCTCTGGTTAAGTAATTTAAAAGCTGTTAAACATATTGCAAGTATTAATTACAGGGAAAAATGATTCCAAGTACTGGCTAAAAGCCCTCTAGAATATTGCTGTAACTCCATTATAAACTTAGAGTTATATAACTGTCAGATATCTGACTCTTAGGTATACCTACAAAGAGGATTTTCTATACAAGATAAATACTCCTTTGAACTTGTTCAAAATATTTGTTGTGAATATGATACAAATCATACTTTTATAGTATTCAGTTTTACCTGATCAACCATTTGCAGGTGGTGTATTGCAATCATTGACTTTTATCTTCCACTTTCAACATCTGATTGAGTGCAGTAGCTGAGTAAAAAATCATGTATATAAAATGAACACAAACAGCAAGATAAAGTGGGAGAGATAAAAGGAAAAGACCAGGGCAAGAGAAAATAAGAGAGAGACAAACAAAGGAGAACACTTGAGAAACAAGGCAGGGTGTGAGACAAATAATGGAACACAGGAAAGTGAAAAAGAGCCACATAATTGTCCTGGTTAGTACTTATTCCTCAACTCAAAACACAAAATCAGAATAAAAGAAAGTAAGCATAACAGAGAGAATGGGAAGACAAAGGGCAAAGTGATAAGCTAGTTATAATTGCACATGGCTTACTTGCATTTTTAAATAGCGGAATAGACTTTAAAGTAAACAAGATTATATTAGAACTTCACTAGTTTTAATTTCTTAGAGTTAACTCACTGGTTAGATCTGAGCTGGAGTGTTGAGGACAATGCTGGCACCACATTTTGGGAAAGATGTAAAGGCCTTTGAAAGATTCAGAGGATGTATACCAAAAATCTCAACTATGTGGAATTTGGAATAATTAAAGCCTCTCCTCTTGGAACAGCAAAGATTAAGATATCATCTGATAGAGATTTTAATAATGATAAGGCCTTGATAGGCTATTAGAGAAATATTTTTAGCAAGTCTGACAATAAGGGTCATAGATTCAAAATCTTTGGCAAAAATTCTGGAGGGGAGATGGAGAGAAATTATATCATTCAGAAATTTTCAGGAACTGGAATGCATTACCTTCAAAAATGGTGGGAGATTATTTGTTGAATAGTTTCAGAACGAAATTGGACAGATATTTGAGGATGAGGAAGTTAGGTTATGGACAAAAGCAGAAATGTGGGGTCAGCTTCATTGTGTCATAAAATCTCTTCAGGAAGGACCATTCAGTCCATCAGATCCACACCAACCCTCCAAGTAGCATCTGACCAGGCCTTTGTTTACTATGGCTAATCCATGCACTATGGGGTAATTTAGCATGGCCAATCCACCTAACCTACACATCTTTGAACTGCGGCAGGAATCCAGAGCACGTGGCAGAAACCCACACAGACATGGGGAGAATGTGCAAACTTCAAACATACAGTCACCCAAGGCTGGAATCAAACCAGGGTCACCGGGTCTGTGAGGAAGCAGTGCTAATCACTGAGCCACCGTGCTACTCTAAAGGTTACCACCTTCTGGTGGCTGGGAACCCAACAACCCTTCATGGATTGACCCATCTTATTTCATTGCCTTGAACTGTTGGTTTGCTGGCTGCATTGATGTTTGGAGTGTTCATCTCAAAATTATTTGTATGTGGTCATGTATGATGTGCCAGTCTTCAAGTGAACACAATCTATTGGGGCTGCTTTTTCAAAAAATAACTAGCAGAGTCATAATAAACTGAATGGCCTCCTTCTGTAAGTCTCCATGGGCCAAATTTTCTGAGGAGTGGTAATATGTGTGAGATTTATGGGTGTTGGTCTGGAACAGGGGAAGGGGATGTGTCTGGACCATGTGAACATGGGGTCGTGGAGTGGGGGGGCTGTAGGGGAAAGGGAGGTTAATTCAGTGTGAGAAAGGAGTGTTAGATCTGGAGTAGTGGGGAGAGGGGATGTGTGGTCAGATCTGGAAAAGTGAACAAGTGGGTTATGTCTGGCAGAGGGAGGAAGTGGCAGAGAAAGGGAGTTGGACCCAATGTTTGAGCTAGGGGTTTGAGTCCAGCGCTGATAGGAGATGGCAACCAGCAGTAGGGCAGGATTGGGGTTTGGGTTGGGTCTTGGGTGCCATATAGCTGGGATGTGGGGTTCAATGATAGTGGTGATATCAGGTCCCAGGAAGAGGGGTTAGAGTCAGGTCAACATCTGAGGGTATTGGATATTTAGGTGAGATATAGTTTGAGGTGTGTGAGGGTCAGTTTAATAGTCACTCAGGAGTTAGACTATGCATTTACTAGTCTAACTTATCTTGAGTAATTATTTACTTAACTCGAATGGTACCGTCCCAATTCTCTGACTAAATGGTCACTTTCAAAGCGTTCCAAGTGTAGATGAATTGCTGAGCAGAATCTTCAATTTTCTGGGCAATTCCCTCCTAGTCTGCTTACAATAGGGATTCCATGTGCAACTCCTATCTACAGTGGGAAAAGGATTATCTTGTCCTCAGAATATCAGGGATTATGATTCAGCAAAATAGAAGATAAGAAAGAAGGCAATGTTAATAGATTACAGATCCATGGTACTTTGTTGCTCAGAATTTGTGATACTTTACCAAATCCTCTGAGACAATAGATAAATCTGAATTTGAAAAGATAGTGAATGACAAGAGGAGAGGAATTGAAAATGCGATCAATTTTCAGATTGGATAGTTTTGTAAAATGGGTTACTAATGTGTGTTGAGTTAAACTATCACCTCTGCATCCAACATATTTGAATGAGGAAATTTGCAGGACTGCTCTGAAATGAAAATTGAAGTATTCACAGTCTTCTGTGAATGGGAGATTGCTACTCAAATATTCAAAGGCTAAGTGTTAATTTGTGGAAGGCTTTAGTCTGTGGAGAACAGAAATTTACATTATAGTATATTGAAGAAGTTAGTTCTGAGTACATCATCAATATGAAACAATTAACCAGGAGACAATTGGAAGATAAATGAGATTGTCCCTTTTACTTGGTAGAAGATGATGTTATTTTATTACAGCCTGCCAAGGGATGCAAACGCAAATAAAATCTTCTTATTTATATTTCAGTTTAAGACATGGTGAATAAGATAAAAGAATTGCTTTGCAATAAATACACTACTGTACCATCAACCATTAACACAACATGACGAGGTAATGCACAGAGGCCCATCATCTATAGAGGTATTGCATTCAAAACATATCCTTTGTGCTGCACTGTTAACCTTCTCCTCCCATACCCTACATAAGTACAGCTTAAGTATGATTTTGGCACAACATCACATATTTAAACATTTTTCATGAAAGTGATACTAAAATTCAATGAGACCTCAACACAAAAGGTCACTGGAAGGTGTTGAAGCAGGTAAGCCTTGGCAGAATGACATAAGCTGAATTGACAAATATGTAAATGCAAACCAAAAACCAAAGACGTTGGACTAGTTCCAAAAGGTCAAATTGGACATTACAACCGAGTTATCAGTGTATGCAAAGTTATATCCTTCCAAATAATAACTTACTTGTGTATAGTTACTACACAAAAACTGAAGATGGAATTTCTGGTGATTTAATCACTCATTAGAATATTTTTATCTCCATCCTATACTAAGGAATCTATTTAAGATTATAGCAATGCTTCCAATGAGAATAACTAAACCAAAACTCACCTCATCAGATTGGGAGGGTTCAGTGAGTCAGGTTTTAAAGGATCTTAAAAGGAAAACATAATCTTCATCCAAATGTATTTTGTTTGATTAACAAGTACTGATATGGGACTGTAACATTTACACCATGCAATGAAGATAAACCGTTGCAAATTACAGAGTCGTTCATTTTCAATTCACAGCAAGGGCTATGTGTTTGAGATTGGTGCTTAGCTTGAGCAACTGAAAATGTATCACGTTGCCCATCCTCTGCACATCAAATTTGTGTCTAATTTTCTGTTAAATAATGCCTCCTTGCAGTAAAATCCACCATTCTCTTAAAATTTGTGTAAAGAAATTTCCCCTAATCTCTCTCCCCACTTGCTTAGCAATCATTTAATCATTTAATAATCATTGTTTTCTGAGTTTCCATCCAAAGGAAATAGTTTCCTATTCATTCCATCGACCCTATTCTTTTAAAAAAAACAAAGTTAAATGTTCGATTAATCTTTTGTGTTTTAGTGGAAAGGGTCTTAGAGCATTAAATGTATCCTCAAAGCTATAATTTGTCATCTTTGGCATTATTGCAATGATTTTAATATTCTTTCTTATGATGGAGTATCCAACTAACACTTAATTCACTCATTGTAAACTCACTATTGTCTTGTACAAATTTATCACAAGCACTTTGACCTAGTATTATGTTTTTATGTATAAAATTCAAAGTTCCAATGGTTTTTGGATATGGTTTGCACAAGTAGTCTTTTGTGTTCTTCCACACCTATCATTTTTATCATTACAGTGCCTTGCATCTACAAGTGTCAGTGTGTTCTGCAAAGCTGTGTCATATCATAAGGTTTATAGTCTCTTTGTTGTTTGTCAAACTCTGTCTCATCAGCAAATTTCAATATGATTCTCCCCACCACTTAGTCCTATATAAGTGTAAATGTGCAGATGTATTTCTGGAAAACTAAGTAGACCAGGATGAGGTCCAATGGAACGTCGATGCTAACCCTTCTCTGGACTCTGGAATAGATATTAACTCACATTGTCTCCTATCAGTTAGCCCCCTTTCCACCTGTTATGTTACATTTCCTCTTCTGCCTCAGTTTTTCACTCACCTTATTGAATGTCTTTTGAAAAGCAATATGCACCACAACTATTCCATCTTTTATTAATAATATCAATTGCTTCTTCAAAGCTATTTAGTAAGTTAGTCAAATGTCACTTTCCCTTAAGAAATCCACATTTTGTCCCTTCCTTAATTTATTTCCAAGCAGCTTGAATTTCTCATTGATGTGATCTAAAATTATAGATTCTAACTACTGGCCAATGGTAACCTAAACTTTGTAATACAGACGACTGACTAGACTCTACCTGTGACCTCATCTGAATCTCAGCAACTGGAAGAGCAAGTAAAACAGAGAGGAAGAACATGCATTTAGAGAGAACCTTAGAGAAATGGATTCATGGTTAATTACTTTTGGTGTGCAATCAGCATTATCTCAACAAATTATCGAAAGTATTCATGGAAGACGATCAACCATCACTTTTTCATCACTGTCAATAGCACCAGATTGAAGCTTCAGCAGAATTAAAACATATTAAAGGAAATTGTTTGTAATTGCTAAGTGGCCGTCCTGCTGCTCCGTGAAGAGAATAGAAGTGCCCTTTTTAACATTCAAAAATAAACAGAAATACATAACCTTTTGAATTTGGGAATGGTCAGGGAGGAAAGGTTGATCTCAAAGACAAATTAATGTGTCGAGGCTTCCGCGACATATGATTGATAATGTAATGACCATATGAAATAATCTCACATTGTTTTGTGGTAACTTCTACCAGAAAGTTCAGTGAAGCATTTAATGCTGATATCAAGAATTGTCTTTTCATACATAAGAATGTTTTTTATTTAGATAGGGGATTGGCTGCAGAAATACCTTTAACTATTGAAGAAAATACTTGGATATTATAAAAGGGAAATAAAGTGATTAAGGGGGGGTACACTTCTGCCTTTCATTAGGTAGATGAGCTTGAATAGTTTTCCTCATCTAGAAATCTTTGTAGTATTTTCTGATCAAAGTATATAAATATTATAAAATTCACAGGGGTAAAGATCTTCTTGTGTATTTTGAGAGCATTAAGGAACCTGACACAGCGTGTGATGGGTTAAACATTGCTGTATGACAGATTAACAAAAAAGCAAACTCAAAAGCACTCAGCACTGAATCAATCCTATTTACAAACAGAGAACATTTTAACACAAAATTGCTTGATGTAGGTGATAAAACGATTGATGGATTGATACAATTTTGTCAAGTGTATTATTTATTTAAATCATTATATGTGACAAAAAAATGTCCGACACTTGTACAGCACTTCGCACAGTAAAGACAGCTTGCTGTGTAAGGAGTTGAATGCCCATTTTACACTTTATGCCATGGATCTATGGTGATATTTGTGATAAATAAACATTCTGTGATTCCTTCACATTCAAGTAGTATGGAGAAAAACAGGAACTGCAGCATACTGTAATACAGGCATTGAATATTATTCTCATTAAAGCACAATCTCTTGCAATTTTCAGCTTTATTCTGCATTTTGAAACTCGTTGAATAATCATGATTTGAGCTAATAGTTGAGCTGTGCAGAATTGTTCCCTGAGGAGTTCCTAAACAGTAGATTATGGTGCAGAAATAAATTATAGCTATACACTTTTGTGTCAAGACAAAATCATGTTTACATCATTGTACTGTGCAAATTAAGGAATTGCAGTGGGTAAGAACTAAAAAAAAAGTACTTTGTGTGGTTATTTCCTTTTGAAAGATATTAATTTTATGAGAAGGAACATCTGCTCGCACATGGGAAAATGTTTCCTACAACATAGAAATTATCAATTTATAATCTGCATTGAATGAATCAGTATTTGTATGAAATAAAATTTTATAGAAACACAAATACAAGTACACAAGTAATATACAAGTAAAACTAATTATTTACTGCTGCCACTTTTCTTCAGTGATAAAAATGAAAAGCTATGCATTATATTTAGTTTGGCATTCATTTATTTAGTTTAGCAAGAGTATATAAAGAATTTATAATCCAGATTCATCAACCAAAATAATTACAGTTATCCAAGTGCAATTCAAATGAGACACAATAATGATAAAGGCTGGGAATTTGCTGTAATAATAACAGTAACATTATCAGCACTCATCGTTATTATAGGATAAATCTGACAGCAACTTCTGGCGTCCACATATGGAGTTAGAGCGGAGAATCCAGAAGTTGCTATCAGAGATTGCCCACTCCTTTCTATTCCTCACTAATAGACTCAGCATTGAAATCATCTAATGGCATTAAACTGGAATGATTATCTTGATTCTGCCCTACAGAAGGCTGAACAGGTGAGGGCTAGTGCATCTAAGTGCAGATTTAATGGTGGAATATGTGATCATTAATGTTGAACTGGTCCAGTCAATTAGTTTTATCAGTGTGGAATCTCATTCCTTCAGAGGAAAATGAATGCTGCACATATAAATTTTTATGTCCATTTTATAGCTCTTCTCTTTTTCCTCATTTGTATTCCCATTTTTTAATCACTTTCTGTACATGATTTAAATGTTGTTTAGATTTTCTGTTTTTTTTCTTTCTGGTTTACCCTCTGTATGGCTAAATGAGAAAGCCTCAATTTGATGGGATAAAGAGGCTCACAATTGATCGACCTGTTCACAGATGCTGCAAATGTCATGTGCAACTTGATTCTAATTACATGTTCACAGACTTTTGAAGTTAAAGTTATTTAAATTCAGAAAGCTCTAAATAATATTTAAGATATTTATCAGACTGTACTTATAAGTCAGTGGGTATATTTTGCAGTCCTCAAGGAAAGATTGTTTAACCAGAGCGCTGAAGACAATAAGACAAGATAGTCAACCTTTACGATTAACTAGGCAAGGATTAAAGTATCTCTATTTAAAGCAATAGATAATTGCAACTTTACCACAGAAATGAGGAATGAAGAAAACTTTTCTGCAACTATAGAAATATATATTTCCTATTGCTACTATTGACTTGTTTTATTACTGCTCAATGTATTCGTTTTGCAGCTAAAGCCTGAAGACCTAGTGAAATGATATCCCACAACAGTTGAAAATGGGGAGCCCACAATATAGAACCTGAAACTACAAATGATGTTGAATAATATTTATTATTCATTATTCTGTATCAAAGATAGTAATCCAAGTGAAAACTATATCATTGATGTATTGTGCTTAGGTTCAAACTATGAGCCTGAAATACAGAAAACAAGAAAGCTGTCTCAAATAAATAGACCAAAACTATCACCCTGATCTCTTGCTGGTATTATTTTTGACTTAGGGACAGTTAGAATGTCACTATATGGCATATTTTCCAAATGGCCATTATTTGCTGTATTTCTTGCTTCAAACCACAAAATGTTATCAAATCCAAAAGCATTGTGACTGATATTCAACTTCCATTTTTTTTTTATCATTCCAGTCTTTAATGACTAAGTATTAGATTGCACTGGCTTCTTTCCAAGTCCTACTTTATGTATGTAGCAAGCATCAATGTTCCATTAGCTCTAGAAATTTATCTCCTTTTTGAGAAGGCATAATTTTCATTCCCCTTTAATGCAAGCTAATTAAAGGATTCCACAAAATCCACGAGCAGGTTTGTCAATCCTTCATGCCAATTCCCTCTTCATCATGTCTCCCAGGAGTATGAATATAAACCGTGAGCCTGACCAAAATATGTAAAGTACCTATGGTGTTTATGCAACATATACCAGGAAAAACCATGTTCTAATTAGTCTCTGCCTAAAGCTGGATAAATATCAACCATGTTAGGCTATCTTTGTGTTTCCTGTATACTCAGTTGCTTCAACCTTTCAACACAAGCTGACAATGATAGAATCAACTGGTTGCATAATGTAAAAGGCAGCCTTTGGTCTACTAGCTCTCTGACAGTCTTTCCCCCTATTCCATTCCCCTGCTTACTGTCTTCATTTCTTCGTTGTATATTTTATATGCCACAGAGCAGCACACAAATGACGCACCAACGTCTGTATGTGTAACAGGCATTTTATTTAAATTATTGTTTAAGCAATTTATTCAATGTTTTAAAATGTCTTCTCCATGCTTAGAGCTCTAGCTTTCAGCAAAATCTGGCAGCTGTGTTTACTTTTCTCTGACTCCCCACCCAGATATGATTAATCATGTACAATGAACATACAACAGTCAGAATACATATATAATCAAGCACAGAATGATTGAACAATGCACTCCCTTCCCTCTCTCCCTACCTCTCCCTCACCTTTTATGATCTGTGTTACCCTTAATGGGTTTTGCATATGAATTATTCAGTTAGAAAACATGGGTGATTAACTGGTAAATGGTTAATAAACGGATAAATGCTGTGGATGATTTGGTGATGGGGAAAAGAAATTTTCGGTGATGTATAAGAGTATTTATGGGTATAAGAGAGAAAAGAAAATGGGTTGAACACTGCACTACCATTTCTCTTTACCCATTTATTTCTATTTTCAAATAATTATCCACTTCTCTTGAGAAAGTTATCATGAATTCTGTTTCCAACCTTTTTATCTGGTGGTGTCTTAACAATCCTTTGCATGAAAAAATTATTTTCCCAATTTCCTTTTCATTTTTATTGGCAAAGATCTAAAATTTATGTGCTCTCATTACTGACTTGATGGCCAGTAGAAATAATCGTTTTATTTTCTTGTTCCATCTTCATTACTTGCTTTCTCAAAGCACTTTGCAATTGTGAATATTTCTATCAGATTTTCTCTTTTTCTGGAAAGGAATAGAGCCTAGTCTTTTCTTTCAGCATTGTTTGACAGTATGTTAACATTGAATGTCCCGTTCTCTTCCCTATTTTTCTACTGGTACATAAAGGTACTCTGTTAACATGTGTGTTAGAGAAATGTCTGGGAAAGAGCACTTTGAATGTAATAGTTCAGTTCCCTTAAGGAATAACAACAAACTCACTGCATTGTGGAACTTGGTGTAATATTTTCCCAAGTCTTTACCAAATAAAGATTGTTAGGTCAGCAGTAAGATTAATACAAAGCAGTCAAAATGCTTTTGTCAAAATGGAGTCTTTTCCTCTTTTGATCCTGTATTGCTTATTGAAATATTTGTGCATAATTACAAAAAGAGAAATTAACACAGCTGAGATGACTTGTTGGTCATTGCACACATGAAGGAGATCCAAGTGTACCATGGCACAGATCAGAGATGTTCAGGGGAGAAGAAAAGAAACCAGAACAAAAATAAATTGAACTATTTTTGCGCTATAGCAGGTGTAAAACCTAATTCAGCACAAGTCAATTGCCTGCGTGGTCTTGTGAGGACAAATAAAGAGACACAGGGCTGAATGCGACGAGAAATTGGCTAAGTGCCAATTTTGAGGAGTTTCATGGGGGATTTTTTTCCATAGGTTCCTATGTGCTATCTCACTCCATTCGTTATTGTTCACATCATCGAGACACAGGGAGAATGTGCAAACTCCACAGACAGTCACCTGAGGCTGGAATCAAACCCGGGTCTGTGGCACTGTGAGGAAGCAGTGCTAACTACTGAGCCACCATGCCACAAAAAATCCACCCACCTCTTTCTTCAACATATTTAATAAGGCAGAGGGTCCCAAAGTCACACAACCCTTGGAGAGAAAAAGTTTTACTCTTCTCTGTCCTGACAAATTGAGCCACAATTTTAAAATAGTGCTTTTTGGTCTGGACTGACCCGCAAGAGGCAACATCCTTTCCTTATCCAACTTGTCTAGACCATTCAGCATCTTATGTACTTCAATCCAGTCACCCCTCACTCTTCTAACATCCAGTGAAAACAAACCTGACTCTTTCCAATCTTTCCTCATGAGATAACCGGCAAAGTCATCTCAGTCATTGAAGCAAATGGTAAAAGATTGAGGTCACAGTGCAAACTTCTACAGTACTCATCCTTTCATGAACTGCCAATCAGTCAAAGACTAATTGGTGCATTCTCTCTGATTTCTGCCTGCCAGCCAATCTTCTATCCATGTTAATATGTCAGCCCCATACCATGGGCTTTTATTCTGTGCAAAACCAGTGATGTGGGCCCTTATCAAATGTTTCCTCAAAATCAAAGTACAGTACACCTACAGAAGATGTGCTACCAGTTTCCCTATATCAACCATGCATATTCTCCTTCAAAGAACACCCAAAAATTTGTTAAACAGAATGTCTCTTTGACAAAACCATGCTGAAACTTTCTGATAATCTTGAGTTTATCTATGTGTGCAGCTGTAATTTCTTTAATGATTATTCTACCATTTTCCTCATAAGAAATATCAAGCTAACTTGACAAAGTAAAAACTGAAAGAACTGCAGATGTTAGAAATCAGAAACAAAAACAGGAATTGCTGGAAAAGCTCATCAGGTCTGGCAGCATCTGTGGAGAGAAATTGGAGATAACATTTTGGGTCCAGCGACCCTTCCTCAGAACTGTTCTGAAACAGAGTGGTTATATTTGCTACTTCCCAGATCAATAAACTCTTTCTTAATTCAATGGAATTTTGGAAAATTAACACTAAGACACGTACATCATTAGCCACCTCTTTTAAAACTCAAAAATGAAGTCTGCTGGACCTGGGATTTGTCAACCCACAGATCCATCGGTTTGCTTCGTAACACTTTCCTCATAGTTTCAATAAGTTCTTCCCCTTCCACATTTACAGATATTACTGGGACGTTTTTTGTATCTTCCATCGCAAAGAGTTTGTGAAATTCATGCCGCTCGGACCAACATTCCTTCCAATCTGTGTGACAGTGCAGCCACTGGGAAGCTTGCATCAGTGTTTACTGTGGAGAAGGATATGGAAGACAGAGAACGTGTGGAAATAAATAGTGACCTCTTGAAGGATGTACACATTACAGTGGAGGAGGTGCTGGGCATCTTAAAACTCATAAAGGTGGTTAAATCTCCAGGACCTGATCAGATATATCCTAGAACTCTATGGGAAGCCCGGGGGATGGATTACTGGGCCCCAGGTAGCCACAGGTGAGGTGCCAGGAGACTTGAGGTAGGTTAATGTGGTGCCACTATTTAATAAAAGTGGTAAGGAAAAGCCAGGGAACCATAGACCGGTGAGCCTGACATCTGTGATAGGTAAGTTGTTGGATGGAATCCTGAGGGACAGGATTTACATGTATTTCAAAAGGCAAGGACTGACTGGGGATAGTCAACCTGGCTTTGTGTGTGGGAAATTGTGTCTCACTAACTTGATTGAGTTTTTTGAAGAAGTAATGAAGTGGACTGATGAGGGCAGGGCAGTGGATGTGATCTATATGGACTTCAGTAAGGTGTTTGACAAGGTTCCTCATGGTAGACTGGTTAGCAAGGTTCAATCACACAGAATAGACGGAGAACTAGCCATTTGGAGACAGAACCGCTTCGAAGGTAGAAGTCAGAGGGTGGTGGTGGAGGGTTGCTTTTCAGACTGGAGGCAGTATACCACAAGGATCAGTGCTGGGTGCAGTGCTTTTCATTATTTATATAAATGATTTGGAGGTGAACATAGGAGGTATGGTTAGTAAGTTTGCAGATGACACCAAAACTGGAGGTGTAGTGGACAGCATAGAAGGTTACCTCAGAGAACAGCAGGACCTTGATCAGATGGGCCAATGGGCTGAGGAGTGGCAGATGGAGTTCAATTTAGATAAATGTGAAGTGCCGCATTTTGGGAAGGCAAATCAGGCAGGACTTGTACACTTAATGGTAAGGTCCTGGGGAGTGTTGTTGAACAAAGAGATCTTGGAGTGAAGGTTCATAGTTCCTTGAAAGTGGAGTCATGGGTAAATAGGATAGTGAAGAAGGCATTTGGTATGCTTGCCTTCATTGGTCAGTGCTTTGAGTATAGGAGTTGGGAGGTTACGTTGTGGCCGTACAGGTCATTGATTCTGCCACTATTGGGATACTACATGCAATTCTTGTCTCCCTGCTAAAGGAAGGATGTTCTGAAACTTGAAAGGTCTCAGAAAAGTTTTACAAGGATGTTGCCAGGGTTGCAGGGTTTGAGCTATAGGGAGAAGTTGAATAGACTGGGGTTGTTTCCCCTGTAGTGTCAGATGCTGAGGGATGACCTTATAGAGGCTTATAATGTAATTTGGGGCATGGATTGGGCAAATAGACAAGGTCTTCTTCCTGGCATGGGGGAGTCCAAAACTGGAGGGCATAGGTTTAATGTGAGAGGGGAAAGATTTAAAATGGACCTAAAGGACATGGAATGAGCTGCCAGAATAAATGCTAGAGGCTGGTACAATTACAACATTTAAAAGGCATCTGGATTGGTATATGAATAGGAAGGATTTAGAGGAAGATGGACCAAATACTGGCAAATAGGACTATATTTATTTAGGATATCTGGTCAGCATGGATGAGTTGGACCGAAGGATCTGTTTCCGTGCTGTATATCTGTATGACTCTATGACTGTGTGTACATTAATTGGTGTGCTGATAAATGACTTCTGCTTTCAGGAGCCACTGCAATACATAGATCTGGTAGCAACTAAACAAACTACAGGGAACATTGGCTGGGACCATATAAAAGCTAAGTTGTGCACCAGGTCAAACACTTGAACCAAGAATAGTCCTTAGCAGTTGCAGTGTGGGTAAAATCACCCCAGAGATGGCTGACAGAGGCAAGTTGACATTTGACTTGCTGACTTAGAGGTCATGGTGGACAGGTGCTGAAGGGAGAACCATCATCTTTTCTCAGGACTGGCTCAGGAGGTCACATCACTAGACCCTGGCAGCCTGAACTGAAGTTACCACCCAAGTCAGTGTGCAGCGTCCATGGTATGAAATAATTCCCAGAAGTGGAGGACGAAGATTAATAACATTCTGCCCTCTGCAAGGGTAAATGCTACCATCTTCTCTCTGCTACCTCACACTAATTTTAACTGTGCCACTGCATATACTGCCCACCAAAACTGGTAGTCCACAACTTTCACCATTGCGGCACCAACCTATTTCAGTGGCTCTCATTCATTCCATTCCCATAGGCTACCAAACCTTCCTGCCCTCTGATTCCTACTCACTCACGTGGAACAGCTCAACAACTATCCTCCACCTGCTCTAATATTAATTGCTGCTATACTTTCATCTCATTCAATTCCTCATTTTCTCACAATACAGGAGAAAACAGCTGTAAAACCAAGGCAGGTCATAGGATGTCCAATATTTGTCTCCTCACCCCGTACAAGTAGAGGATCTTTGAGATTACAAGCGGGTACATTGAGCATTTGTAAGGGAATGTTGAGACCTCCAAATTCTGGCAGGATTCATTGTAATCTATTGCGTTGCTGCCACATTATCATCACTATGAATGCATTCTTAAGATGCTCAAGCTTCTAAAGCTATTTTAAAATTCATTCTCTAGTGTATTCTGCAGGGTCTTCCAAGGAACATCTATCCAGAGGGGAAATGTCCCTCCAGCCCACATCTTCTCCACCACCTCTGAAGAAAAAGACACAGAGCCCACACAGGATGCACCAAAAAAAAGCTGCCTCATTCACCCTCCGCCAGCTCTGATACTCACCCCTTGGGGATGCTTTAGCCAGGGTACAGGTGGAGTGCATTCTGGTGAACATATCAATGCCACATCTCCACAGCTGTCCAAGAAGAGATGCCCCTATGGCTGGCACTGTTCTGGAGATCCCAGGCCCCTGCATTACCCCAGGCAGTGACAAACACCCTTGGGATTGCCTTCCCAAAACATCAAGGCCAACAGACTCCACTATAGAGCAGGCTTCTCCAGTTCAGCTGTGGGCCAGAATTGTACCCAGATGAAATGGGAGGAAAATGAAAAAGAAATTTTTCTGAGGGCACAGAGATGGCAGAGTCACGTTTGTACATATATGGTCACTTTTCATCACCAGCCTTGTGAATAACTACCATTATAGTTGCTGCTGCAAGAATGAGCCTGGAGAGGCTAGCCATCCTTAACACCATACGATGTTCTAAGACTGTCTGAGTGATAGCTATCTTCTTCATTATCGCCAGGATAACATGAAACATTGTCAGAATGGATTGAGGGAACATCAGATGTCCACTGCAGACTGCATCTCCCTGGCTCTACACTCATCCCGAGAACATCTGGATAACAAAGAAACCTACATCAGACTCCTATTTATTGACTTTAGCTCTGTCTTCAATACCACAATTCCAGCAAAACCCATCTCCAAACTATAAGACCTAAGACTCTGCTCCCCATCTCTGCAACTGGATCCTCAACTTCCTGACCCACAGACAGCAACCAGTAAAGATAGGCGAAAGCCTATCCTCCACAATAATTTCAGCACCAATGCCCCACAAGACTGTGTACGCAACCCGTTACAATACTCCTCATACACTCATGATTGTGTGGGCAAATTCAGCTCTAACTCCATTTATAAATTTGCTGATGACAACACCAACGTAGGTTGAATCTCAAACAATGATGAGACAGAGTACAGGAAGGAGATAGACAGCTTAGTGACATGGTGTAAAGACAACAACATTTCCCTCAATGTCAGCAAGATGAAGGAGCTGGTCATCGACTTCAGGAAGTGGAGTGGAGGGCACGTCCCTGTCTGTATCAGTGGTGCTGAGGTGGAGGTGGTCGAGAGCTTCAAGTTCCTAGAAGTAAATATCACGAAGAATCTATCCTGGTCCATCCATGTCAATGCTGCAATCAAGAAAGCACAACAATGCCTTTACTTCATGAGAAGACTAAGGAAATTTGGCACAATGTCCACAATGATGCTTACCAGTTTTTAAAGATGCACCATAGAAAGCATCCTGTCTGGGTATATCATAGTGTGGTATGGCAACTGCTCTGCCCAAGACCACAAGGAATTACAGTGAGTTGTGAACACAGCCCAGGCCATAATGGAAACTAGCCTTCCTTCCATCGACTCCGTCCATACTTCCCATTGCCGCGGGAAAGCAGCCAACATAATCAAAGACCTGTCCCACCCAGTTATACTTTCTTCCACCCTCTTCTATTGGTTAGAAGATACATAAGTTTGAAAATACGTACTAACAGATTTAAGAACAGCTTCTTCCATGCTGTTATCAGGCTGATGAACTGACATGTCAAATATTAGAGTTGATCATTCTCTGTACCTTTTCTGTAGCTGAACGTTGTATTCTGCATTCTGTTTGAGTACCCTGATGTATTTATATAAAGTATGATCTGCCTGTTACATGTGACAATAACAAATCAAATCAAATCAAATTGTTGTGAAGGCTTCCAACAATTTGTAACCATAGCTTTTATCAAACAACAGAAAACTTAAACTAACATTAAAGCATTAAGTAGTATTTACTACGGTGATCAATAGGAGATTGTGGCCTCTGTAGCATCAAAACATTTTTTTACCAGTAAAAGACGACTTTTCACAACACAGTTCCATTAAATCTAGTTGACAAGTGCTTTGTTTGACGCTGCTATACTGCAGGGTGCTGAAGGTGCTCTTCTCTCTGATGAACCTCCTTGTTTTCCTACTTGGTACAATAATGTAGCTCTCACGGATACTCATCATCCATCAGATAGCCTTTTTACATCTTCCAGTTGTCTAAGTTGTCAAGGAAGTTATTTTTAATTCTAGTTGTGCATTTGCATTTTGATTAAGGATAGAAGGCCACTCAGGGAGTTCCTCACAGAGTGAGTTGCAGGCTCAGCCTGTCACTCTAAATGACCACCTAAACCTTCATCTTCTTTTCTGCTTTGCGCTCCCTGTAAACCCCATCAGGTTTGATCATCCTGATGTCCCCACCCAATTCTTTTATTAACTGTTCATCTCCCCACTCTGCTGTCTGAGGCCCAAGCACACAGCTTAGCCAGGCTATATGTATATATATAAAAACACTGTCCTCCATTGAAACCAGGTAATGTTGACTGTCGACTCCCCTCCCGCTGTAACCAATGGCCTCCTATCCTCAAACATCTATCATCCTTATTGTTGAGTTGCTGCCATTACTGCATTGTTCTACATCGTGGCAGGCTGCCTCCAATCCTCTCAACTGACCGCACGCATTTCCACCACAGCATTGGTTCGAATGAACCCCTTGACTGTCAGTGAACAGATTGGCATAAATCCCCGACTGACTTGGATGGATTAGCCTCAAATGATGCTTGACTGATATATGTGCATCTTCCCCAGCTGATTTACTGCTAGTTGCCACACTGTTTGCAGTGGCCCTGCAGGACGGCCTGTGACTGACTCCCCAGACTGTAAGGAGACAACCAACCTGACCCTCGTTGCCCTGAGTGCCCAGCTGACTATGTCCAAGCCCCTGGGCTGATATTGGTCTGTGACTTGACACCCTCTGCACTTGACGTGCTGTGCCGGTACTGACCACACTCCCCTAGACTACTCCCTTAGACTTTAAGGCTTGGCTATTTAGTTGAAGCACATACAATGTGTTTGCCACATAAGTTGCTGCCACCCTGCCCATGGAGGCAGGCAGACAATCACAAACCTGAGCTAACTGGATTCCCATAGTGTAGCTGCACTCCTGTAGCCTATGGACTACCTGAGCCATTGCCTTCCACATACCTGACGACTGCTCCTGCTACTCACTGTGTCATTCAACAAAGTTCCTGGTTGCGGACACCACAGTGCCCTCCCTTGCCTGGGGCTTAGCATGTGCCTGGTCTCTGCCTGTCCTCTGAGTGCCAGAGGCCTGGGCCATTTCTTTCTTGGCTCTGTTTCCATCCATATTTTATCGCATTCCCCACCCATGACACGTGCAGTTTGCCCCCTCCTTCACAACTGTTGCCTTCTCTTAACACCCAGCTTGCAGCTCTCAATCCCAAAGAACATTTTCCCAAGTCTCCTCCTCACGGTAATGCCCTCATCACTCTTTTTTAATTCATCCACAAGATGTGGGCATCCCTGGCCAAGCCATCATTTGTTGCCCATCCCTAATTGCCCAGAGGGTAGTTGAAAGTCAACCAAATTACTGTGGGTCCGGAGTCACATGTAGGCCAGTCCAGATACGGGTGGCAGTTTCCTTTCCTAAAAGATATTAATCAACCAGATAGGTTTTCCTGACAGTTATGGCACTCTTAATTCAAGATTTTTTTTTTACTGAATTCAAATTCAACCATCTTCCATGGTGGCATTTGAAGTTGGGTCCCCAGAACATTACCCGGGTCTCTGCATTAATATTCTAGCGATAATATCATTGGGCCATTGTCTCCCCCTTGTCTCCCCAATCCCTCTCATTTCTCTGGATGAACCTGACAGACAAACCATTACCCATCTCCTTCAGCAACCTTCCTAGACAGTTCTAGACAAGAGATGGCCAGATACCTATCTGATGGCTGTATATCTCAAAGGCTATCTTAGTCCTAATACACAAATTGGCCTTTGTGGATCCAATGACCTACTCCCTAGGCTCCAGGGGCATGGGCCCCCTTACCAAGAGCACCCTGACCAGTTGCCTGACCATGAATCCCCTGAACTGGTATAAAAGAGATTACCCTTGGCTTACTGTGCCAGGACTCCCTGACTGATGGGTGCCTCTATGGACTTCAATGAGGATAGTCCCCTAAGACTTTGAGATAAAGTTGCATACTTGCAGCACCTGCAGTGTATTTGCAACATAAGCAAATGGCACATGGAACAGATGTGGGATTGATAGCACACTGCCATACAGCGAGATGTACACCTCCATGACTGTGTTCTGCTGACCAGCAAGGCAAGCTGCCTGACTATGTGCCTGTCTGAACTGGCATGGCCAGGAAAGGCAAGGCAAGGCAGGGATGCTGCAAGCATGCAGGTAGGTGCAAAGAGCGCAAGCATTAAGACAGCGAGTGATCAGTCCTGACATTAAGCCTGGTCCAATCCATGAGCTGGTTCCCTGTCCCTGTGCACAAAGTCTCCCTGCACCAGCCTTTGAATGCTAGGAGCCAGCTTGCCCTGAAATATGGATCTCAAATTCCTAAGCACCCTGGAAGTAGATCAGAGATATGCCATTAGGATTTTGAGGTGCTGGCAATCATTGGATGCTAATATTGATGGATGAGGAATGTGTGCAACTGGTGCTCAGGGATTATGCCCCGAGATGCTGTTGCATAGTGAGCAACTTAAAGTCTCTTCACAGCCAACAGCGAGATGAAGTTACCACGTACCCCGCTCTGAGTTCTATATTGACAATTCTTGGCAACCCACTGCCTAGCAAAAATCTTGCCTCAGTTTGCAGAAGTTAGATAAAGTTGAAGTGAGCTATTCCCAATGTCAAGGTAGACCCATCAGGCAATTATCAAGTGATTCTGCCACATTACATATTATTGTCTATTTCATCCATTGATGGAAAAATACACCCAGAAGCAAACCATTAAAAGGAGCCAGAATGCTGAGTAAATGGAGCAAGTTAAAATGGAGCATTGTACTTATCCAAGAATTGCACCTAGCTGGAGAGGAAGTATTAAAACTGAAAAACATCTGGGCAGCCAAATGTTGGAAGGTTTCCCATTCTATAATCTGCAGAGTAGTAAATTTACTTAGAAAGAAGTAGTACAATGACAGATACTGAACAAAACGTGTATTTACAGCAGGTATGGTTATTAAGGTGTAGAAAACAGGGACATACCTATACAGTGGAGCATGAATGTGCTGATTAATCTGGAATAAGGCCCCTTTCAGTTAATTTGGCTGAAGATATTGGAAAAGTCAATGTTGGAGGCTGCACGTCAGGGCCCAATGTAATTGATTGAGGATATTAACTAGACCTCCACCCAGCATTTGAAGAACAAAATAATTTAGCTGAATATGCAACCTAACAGCAATGTGAAGAAAAAAACCCTATTTTTTATTCTTTCGTGGGAAATAGGTAAGACATTTAGTTGTTGCCCACTCCTAACTTTTTTATATTCATTCATGGGATATGGGCATCGCTGGCTGGCCAGCATTTTTATTGCCTGTCCCTAGTCGCCCTTGAGAAGGTGGTGGTGATCTGCCTTCTTGAACTTCTGCAGTCCACATGCTGTAGATTGACCCATAATGCCCTTAGAGAGGGAATTCCAGGATTTTGACTAAGAGATGATATATTTCCAAGTCAATGACTGTCTGATGTGTTGGGCTCTTCCATAATGCTGCTATTGAAGGCCCACAGCACCTCATGGATGCACAGTCTTGAAATATTTTCGAAGCTTTTCTTATTTTGCACAATGATATAACCACACAACACGGGAAAGGGTGAAGGCAAGACTTTGTCTCCACAAGGACTGTGCAGTGATCAGTCTTACTGTTACAATCATGGACAGATGCACCTGCAGCCAACAGGTTAGTAACGATGAGATCAAGTATGTTCTTCCCTCTTGTTGCTTCCCTCACTATCTGCTGCAGACCCAGCCTAGCAGCTACGTCCTTTATCACCAAACCAGCTCGATCAGTAGTGCTGAGGCCAAATCAGTCTTGGTGATGAACATTGAAATCCCCCACCCACAGTACATTTTTCACCCTTGCCACTCTCAGTGCTTCCTTCAAGTGTTGTTCAACTTGGAGGAATACTAATTCATTAGCTGAGGGAGGACAGTACGAGGTATTCAGCAGGATGTTTTCTTTTTCATGTTTAATCTGAAAGCAAGAGAATTCATGGGGTCCAGAGTCAATGTTGAGGACTCCCAGGGTAACTCCCTCTCAACTGTGCACCACTGTACCGCCACCTCTGCTGGGTCTGTCCTGTCGGTGGGAAAGGACATATCCAGAGATGGTGACAGTGGTGTCTGGGACATTGTCTGTAAGGTACGGTTCTGTGAGTATGACTATGTCAGGCAGTTGCTTGACTAGTCTGTAAGTCAGCTCTCCCAATTTTGACACTGGTCCTCAGTACTTTGCAGGGTCAAGAGGACCATTTCTGCTGTTAGCGTTTCTGGTGCCTTGGTTGATACCGGATGGTCCGTCCGGTTTAATTTCTTTCTTGAGATTTTGTAGCGATTGATACAACTCTGTGGCTTACTGGGCCATTTCAGAGAGCAGTTGCGAGACAACCACATTGCTGTGTGCCTGGAGTCACAGGCCAGACCAGGTGAGGATGGCAGATTTCCTTCGCCGAAGGACAGTAGTGAGCCAGATGGGTTTTCTGACAAGCAACAATGGTTTCATGATCATCAGTAAATTCTTAATTCCAGATTTTTTTTATTGAATTCAACTTTCATCATCTGCCATGGTGAGTTTGGAACTTGTATCCTCAGAACATTAGTTGAGTTTTTGGACTAATAGTCTAGCGACAACCACTAGGCCATTGCCCCGCCTTGAACAAAATGACTTGTGAGGCCATATTAGAGTTCATCACATTGCTATGGGTCTGTAGTCACTTGTAAGCGAAATTAGGTAAAATGATAGATTTTCTTTCCTAAGGGACATCAGTATTTGTAACATTTTAAATCAATGATAGTTTAATGGTCACTATCATTAAGGCAAGTTTGCAAATTTAAGCTTTTTTTCATTGAATTCAAATGCCCCAAGCTGCCAAGGATTTGGACCCACTTTCCCACAGTATTAAGTCATATTTCTGGATTATTAGCCTAGTGATTATACCACTCGACTACTGTCTTCCAACTCTTCACTGTGCTCACTTGAATACATTAACAAGAACTGATTGCATGAATCTCAAATCAATGCAATTCCACACACATTAATCAGAAAGTGTCTGGAATTTGTAAGAAATGCTCGGTGGTGTTCGAACTGACGGTCAAATATATTAAAAAAACTATGAAAGAAATAAATAATAGACAGTGACAAGCTGATAATGCAAATCAAATGGCTTGGATGACATCAACATAACAGAGTAGAACACATTTATAACACATTTATAATCTACAGCTGAATCTCAAGATTGAATTATTGCCTTAAGCTCACTGAAGTCTACTTTCTAAAATTCTATTGTAGGGGAAAAAAAAAGCCTCAGTTCAAACTAACTTCGACAGACTGCATGCAAATGAATTAAAGTAAACATTGAGATAGAAGTTGAGAAATACAGTGAGATAAAACAAATTATCTTGCACCAGTAACCAGTGCCAGCGTTCCTATTACATTAAATACAGGAAATTGTGAATTTTAAAAGCCATTGTATATGTAATAGAAGATGTTAAAAAAGCTTCAATAGGTAGTAAATAGAGCACATAAGGGACACATAAGTTACAAGTCAGACAGAAAGTATGGATTTTATAGAGGAGTTTCAGTAGCATTGTGTGAGAGAAATTTATTTGAAAACCTACAAAATTAATACTAAAGATCAGAAAAACAAATACATATCCCACCCTCAGAGAAATAATACCGACAAAGAGGGGCAAGAATAAATAATTATAGGCTCAATGAAATTGGGTTAAATGGCTATTGAATAATTACATGGATGCATTTTAGTTTGGTGATAGGCAACAACTGAGAAGATGAGGTTGGCACATGCCATGTTCAGTGTTAGCACTGATTAGAATGAAATCAGTGAACTGCCAGTGTGCCAACATGCTTGCTCCAATTCAACTTGTTAACCAGGAAGACGGCATGCTCAGCAAGGCCACAGTTTTTACATGCCTGAAGCAGCTAAACCTTAAACAGGAGGTGTTTTTCATCATGGCTCAGGTGCCAACAAGATTGTACAGAAGGCAAAATGACCTCTGACGAGATCTCAAGGTTGGAGGTGTCAATTAAACAAATGTACATTGAAAAAGCAAATTCACTTGCCAATGGATGAATATTAGGATAAAAACCAAAAGAACTACGTATGCTGTAAATCAAGAACAAAAACAAAGTTGCTGGAAAAGCTCAGCAGGTCTGGCAGCATCGGTGAAGGAGAAAACAGAGTTAACGTTTCGGGACCGGTGACCCTTCCTCAGAATTCTGGAGGGAAAATGTCAGTCTATATGCAGAAAATAGGGAGGTGGGTGGGGTAGGGAGTAAATGATAGGATAGAGTCCAAAGGGAGAGAAAGATAGTTGGACAGACAAAGGAGTTGCTAACGATCAGGCTGGGAGGGCGAGTAGTTGTTAATGGGGACTGTTAGTGACTAACAACAGGGGGTGTGTAGTGGCAGGCTATGTGGTAACAAGGCCTGGTGTGTGGGGTGGGGGGCTGGGACATGGGAGAGTTTAGGCCCTAAAATTATTGAACTCAATATTGAGTCTGGAGACCTGTAGTGTCCCCAAGCGGAAAATGAGGTGTTGTTCCTCCAGCTTGCGTTGGCCTTCACTGGAACACTGTAGCAAGCCAGAGACAGAGATGTTGGCCAGGGAGCAAGGTGGTGCATTGAAATGGCAGGCAACAGGTAGTTCAGGGTCTTTTTTGCGAGCAGAACATAGATGTTCTGCGAAGCTGTCGCCAAGCCTACGCTTCGTTTCCCCAATGTAGAGGAGACCACATTGTGAGCAGCGAATGCAGTAGACTAGATTCTTGGAAGTGCAGGTGAAGTATTGCTTCACCTGGAAGGTATGTTTGGGCCCTTGGATACTGGGGAGGGAGGAGGTAAATGGGCAGGTGTTGCACCTTCGCCGGTTACAGAGGAAGGTGCCATAGGGCTGTGGGGAGGTGTTGGGGGTGATAGAAGTGTGGACCAGGGTGTCCCAGAGGGAACGGTACCTGTGGAAGGTGGACAAGGGAGGGGAGGGGAATATGTGTCTGGTGGTGACATCTTGCTGGAGGTGGCGGAAATGGCGTCTGATGATCTTCTGGATGTGAATGCTGGTGGGATGGTAGGTGAGGATGAGGGGAACCCTATCGCTGTTGCGGGAGGGAAGAGAAGGGGTGAGGGTGGAAGTGTGGGAGATGCATCGGACCTGGTTGAGGGCCCTGTCGACAACGGAGCTGGGGAATCCTCAGTTGAGGAAGAAGGTGAGCATTTAGGAGGCTCCCTTGTCTAAGTTGGCCTCATCTGAACATATACGATGGAGACGGAGGAACTGAGAGAATGGGCTGGAATCTTTACAGGAAGTGGGGTGTGAAGATGTATAGTCCAGGTAGCTGTGGGAGTCAGTGGGTTTGTAATGGATATTAGTGGCCAGTCTATCACCAGAAATGGAAACAGAAATGTCGAGGAAGGGAAGGGAGGAGTCAGAGATAGACCAGGTGAAAGTGAGGGCAGGGTGGAAATTGGAGGTGAAATTGCTGAAGTTTTCCAATTTCAGACGAGAGAGGGAAGCAGAGCCGATGATATCATCGATGTATCTGAGAAAGAGTTGTGCGTGGGGGCCGGAATAGGACTGTAACAAGGAATATTCCACGTACCCCACGAAGAGACAGGCATAACTAGGGCCCACGCGGGTACCCATGGCAACCCCTCTTACCTGAAGAAAATGAGAGGAGTTGAAAGAGAAGTTGTTGAGGGTGAGGACAAGCTCGGCCAAGCGGAGGAGGGTGGTGGTGGGTGGGGATGGTTCAGGAATATTAGGAAATGGGCTTGGAGACATGGCAGAAAATGTCAATGTTATTATCACTGCCTCACAGGCTTGACTATATGTCAAATAAAAATGAATGATCTGACCAGAATGGCAAGATAATACTTCCTTTCACAAAACCCATGTGCTCTAGACTGCCTAATACCTTACCAACATTGTCCTCCTTTTGTCCACTTCCTATTGTTGTCCTGGAATTGACATCATACACTTCATGACTGCCTCCCTTCTCCCTCACATTCGAATTTTCAAAACTTTCACAACCATTTCAGCTTTCCTGTTCACACTTTCTGATTCTTTCTGTTATCACTCACATTCTGATAAATGGCATGTCAAAAATCACTTTGCCATGCTAATCCACTTCCACTCTTATAGGAGCAGCTGTCTTATACTTTCCTGATACTGACACCAATGGAAGATGCTGCTTGCTATGTTATTGGCAGCAAAAGTACCCACAACGTTAGAGCGACCAAAGTGGAGACCAATGAGTTTGGGTATTTCAGCTTCCTTTTCTTAACCTATTTAATTCTCAACCATGCTCGAAGAGTGACAACTTGGTGATGCATTATATCACACTCATTTATACTGTCTGCTAACCTTTCCAGTGTCCACCTTGACTGGAGTAGCAGATTGAAAATAAAGCCCCATTACTCCTGGAGGCATTACTAAAATTAAATGTTTTATCAAGTATGCAAAATTCCCCTACTTATCAGTCTTTTTAGACAGATGTAAACAGAAAACACAAATAGGTTTCACATAATAAATTACCATTTGTTATAATTAAATTGATACTAGCTACAAATTAACAACTCTGAACTATTGACAGGTAACTTTACTAGTTAAAATTCTAACCTCGTTTTAAAAGTCTCCACCACGCCCGCCACCCCTCAACACACTTACAGACAGACACGGATGGACAAAAATAATGATGCTATGGGTGGAGGAAGAAGAAACTGAGAAGGCAGTTCTATGGCCTCCATCCAAATGATTCACTAAGGTAATCACTTGCATGCCAGGATTTGCTATTCTTCAATCTTTCTTCTCCAGGTACTTTCCACTTCCTATTGGGAGGCACAATGCGGCTGGTTCAGAAATTTTAAAGATCTGACTTATTAATTAAAACTAACAGCTTGCATGAACTTGGGAGGGAAATTAAGCTGGCTTCCTTCAGGCTTCAGATATTTTCTACTGCCTTGATGTTCTGAAGGCTTCTGACTGTATCATTCCCACCCACAAGCTTTGCAGCTACCCAGGCTCCAACCACATTATTGTTGCCAGACAGATGGCCTTTTTCATCCACAGCTGGTCACAACACCACAAACCAATCAACTCCTTGTTGCCAACAGAATTTCCCTTTGCAGACACCCCCTAATGCCAGGGTCTCTGCCACCAGCCTCCTCAACAGCTTGAACAAAGCAGCAATAGTAAACATCTCTTCCAAGGATAGTTGGTAACCTGCTTTTAAAAAAGTGGAGCAATCTCTTCCACAACTGTTGATGTTAAAACAGTCACTTTTGTATTTCAGTCCGCAATAAAAAAAGAAATAAAACATATGCAACCTTTATACCTTTTTTCCTTTCTCCTTGGTCCAGATGATTCAGATGCTCCAGACAGAAAGTCTGGGAAGGGGGCCCTTCAGAAGATTCAGCAATACTTGCGCTTAGTCTTCCAATAATCAGCACAGAAGTTGCCATTTGATGTGGTGTGGATTGTAAATGAGCAAGGTCTACACTGGGTGATTCACCGAGCACACATGAACTGAAACTGTCTGAAGGTACAAGGACACCCACACTAAAGGAAAAGAAAACAGTAAAGCTTGTGAATGGTGCGTAATGGTCCGAATTGTCTTGTACACTTCAAAATGGAACTCCAGTATGACCACAATGTTCATTTCCAACATTTACTGCTTTATTTATTGTGTTTCCCTCCGAACTAGTACTGAATAGTCAATTCAAATGTTAGTTCTTTTTAAAAGGATTAAAGTGCAGAATTAAGGTGCTTAAACTTTAGAACAACAATGGTTTCTGGCATCAACTGAAGACTGCCTACCAGAGAGTTTTTTTGTGACACACTGGAGATTGCGCAGGAGAAGAATATCACTTGTAATATCACTTTAAGATGGAAAATGCTATTAAGCAAATAAGCAAGTAGAAAATGAAATCAGCACCTCTCATACAGTTAAACTTATAGCATGCAGTGTGAAAAGTTGCAGCTGTGTTTCCTTGTAACAATACTCGTTGAATCTTGGAAATGAATCTGTCTGCTTAGCAATCAAATAAACAGAACCAATATTTAGTTAGCAGTCCTAGTCTGAGATTGGTAGGGCTTTTTTTAAGCAAACATAGAACCACAACAACAATTAGTGTACAGTTTTGACTTATGGCATTGACACTCTGTAGTCATTCATGGAACATATTGGCATCTTTTAATTTAATTCACTCATTGGATGTGGGTGTTGCTGGCTAAGCCAGCATTTATTGCCCACCCTTAGTTGCCCATGAGAAGGGGTGGTGAGCTGTCTTCTTGAACCACTGCAGTTCACATGTTCTAAGTTGACCCACAATGCCCTTAGGGAGGGAGTAATAAACATATCTTAACAAACCTTGCAGTTGAATTTTTTCTGCATCTCACAATTATAACATATTGCAGCGACGTAGGCTCGGAAGTTCAAAAATGAGAATTCAACTAAAATAGGCAAAATACTGTGGACATTTTAATCAGAACTTGCAACAGTTTGAGATATATCAAGTTTGAAACATGTTGGGGAAATGGAGCATTGAGAGATTCCTGTGTGTATAAGACCTTCCATTTTCTTTCCTTGATGTTGTCCTTATTGCTTTTTCTTCTTGCTCTCATTCCCTGACAAATCCAGGTCCTGGAAGAACCCGATGAAGAAACAAGTACAATAAGAGAAGCCCTCTGTCAGGATACACTACAAAAACAGCAAGAATCTTTGAAAATGCATACGTTAATCCAAGCAAAATGTCTACTCAAACTTCTTGCTTCCTTTAACCAATGGAAGATAAGGATCTTCTTACACAGACTGTGTTTGCTGACACTGAGGACCATGTGCAGTGTGCTAAAGGGAGATGCTTGCCACTGTGTTAGTGAATGACATTTATTGAAAAGTGTGTGTATGTGTGTCTTTATCTCTGGGCTGGCTTCCAATATGTTAGAATTAGATTTAAGTTTCTTTTAAGTGGGTAATTTTTGGGTTAATTAGAGGATTGGCAGGCCAGCTCCTTCAATCGGTATGCTCCACCTGTAACATGCTGAAGTTCTTGGATGGTGGTTGCACAGCTGAACGACGCATGTGCAGGAGATGCTGTTAGTATCTCCAATGCTCGGTTATGGAGTTTGAAGGGTCTGGAGGCACTGAGGAGCATCTGGAAGAACGTGAGTTACTTGGATAGCATGTACAAAACGGTCTTTGCTCCAGAAAGAAGCGGAGAGCCCTAAGACTCTCCTGGTGGGAAATGGATGTGTAAAGGGATTGCACATCCATGGTAAAGAGGAGGTGGCGAGCCGGTAAACTGGAAGTTTTGAAACCGGCGTTAAGGCGTCAGATGCATCATGGATGTATATGGGTAGGGATTGGACCGGGGGGAGAAAACTGAGTCGAGGTAGGAAGAGATGAGTTCTGTGGGGCAGGAGCAGGTTGAAACAATGGGTCTACCTGGACAGTCCTGTTTGTGGATTTTTGGCAGGAGGTAGAAACGAGCTGTGCAGGGTTGGGGGACTATTAGCTTGGAAGTTGGAAGCGGATGGAGGGAGATCACTGGATGAAATGAGATCCGTAACCATAGTGGATACAATGGCCTGATGTGCCATGGTGGGGTCATGCTCCAGGGGAAGGTAGGAGGAGGTATCTGAGAGCTGATGCTCAGCCTCTGCAAGGTAGAGGACAGTACGCCAGCTTACAACAGCACCACCCTTATCGGGAGGCTTGATGACAAAGTCAGGGTTAGATCGGAGTGCACGGAGTGCAGTCAGTTTGGAGGGAGATAGGTTGGATTTGTTGAGAGGGGCAGTGAAATTGAGGCGACTAATGTCACGTCGACTGTTCTCAATGAAAAGATTAAGCTCAGGTAAAAGGCCGGAGGGAGGGGTCCAGGTGGAGGGAGAGTGTTGGAGGTTGGGCAAAGGGGTCTGTGGGATGGGGAGAGGACTCTTGTCCAAAGAAATGAGCACGGAGGTGAAGATGGCGAAAGAAGAGTTTGGCGTCATGTCATGCCCGAAATTCGTTAAGGTGGGGACGCAGAGGAATAAAGCTGAGCAGCAATCAAGCTTTTCCAGCAACTCTGTTTTTGTATCCATAAACCTTCCCTGCTCTCCATGAGTCAAGGATATACAGGACATATAAAAATCATGATCTATATTAAGTTACATTCAGATGATTGTCAACGATGCATTTATTTTTGAACAGTTAGCTGCTCCACAGGAGTTGGCTTTAGTTTTACTGGAGTTTTGTTATGGGCATGCTTGTTTTAAGAATTCAAGATTTGTGTTATTTAATCCTAAAATATATTTGGCTATCCATTTCCATTTATACTAATTGTCATAGCAACACCTACTATTCCTCAACTGGAATTTCAAAAGATTAGTCTCGTTAGCTGCAACAAGCTTTTACCAATGATTCTAAAATGTGTTGTTAACAGAACCATACTCAGTGTGCAGAAATGACTAATGATCGTTTCTCTTTCACACTTACCATGTTTCTCAATTTCTAAAAAAAAATCAGCCCAGAAGGAAGGTGACTGAGAGGTGACTGAGAGGTGACAGGAATATGAAGGAACATTGGAATAGGGCAATATATTTGGCTTCTGAGCGTGTTCCACCATTTAATCAAATCATGGCTGGTCTGTGGCTTAACTCCACACACCTGCTTCTTAAAAGTGCAGACCATTTAGGCTACATTGGAAAGTTGAACCAGAATTTTAAATACATTATACTTCCATGGGATGTCGTCATCTCTGACAAGGCAAGCATTTGTTCCCCATCTCTAAGTGAACTGGAGACTTACTAGGCATTTCAGAGGGCAGTTAAGAGTCAACCATGTTACTGTGGAGCTGAAGCCTGACCTGCTGGGATGCCAGATTTCCTCCCCTAAAAGGGGTTAGTAAATTAGATTTTTTTTTGTCATGGATAGCTTCATGGTCACCATTGCTGAGAATAGCTTTTGGTTCTGGATTTTATTAGTTGAACTTCCATTCCACCAGCTGCTACGGTGAGATTTGAATCCATGCCCACAAAACATTCACCTTGCATCTGCTGCACTATCAGTCTAATGACATTATCCCTACACTACTGATTCCCTGAGAGCTGCCAGCAGAGAGCTAAGAGAAATCAAATCAAACTTGAGAAGAGGGCTTTCAGGACAGGGAACAGTTAGATTTTCTCACAATTTGGGCAATCAATTTCTGGAATAAATCCAAAAAGAATAATGTAACTAAAATTCTGGAAATATGTAAGAAACAACTGTATGCTACATGGGGATGCATTTGAATTTCTCCTGGATGAATTAAGATAGACTAAACAATTTCCTCATCCATTATTATTTGTGATAATTTATCATTACATTATAATGATACAATAATAACCTTTTACTATCATTCAATACGTTGCTTTTGAACAGAACAAATATCTCTGTTAGGAAACGAGAAGTTCCTGATGTGGTAGGGTCTCTACTATTCTTTTAAAATTAATTTACTTTTCTTGTGCTCCACTAGCATTCTATTATATTTTTCATCAGTTTAAGAAAACTTGAGGAACATTTCATATCTAAAAAATCCACTTTGGAAGCTATCACTGGCACCCTTCACTACATAAAACTGTACCAAAGGGTAAGGCTGGGAAACCTCATATTGGTAAACATGAGTACACTGATTGGGTGGTCCAACACTCCAACACTGAACTCCTTTGGCTGCCTTAACTTGTTATCTTCTTTGTACTAGCTACAGGTTTTCAAAACCTTGCAAGCTTTTTCATCTGATAGCAAGAACCAAAATGGAAATTCAGTCATTCCACAGGCTGTCCTGTCATGTTCTACTTGTCTGTTGATGGTGTTTACAGTAAACTTGGACCTTCTGTTCAAAAAACTTCTCCATTTAATATATCCATTTCACTCAGTTTATCACAATATCTCCAAATAGAGCCACATATTTAGTTCTCAAACCATTTCCTCATCTTATCTCTGTAATTGAAATTTATATGCTTGGCACAGGGTTCAAATGTCAAATGAAGTTGTGTGCTACCTGATCTTTTCAATTATCCACTGCAAACCTTTGAATATCATTTTCATCTTTTCAATTTTAAGTCAAACAGAAGGATGAAATTTGACACCTATATATGGGACAACAACTTCTATCAACTGGAACAGAGTTCGCTTTGAATGATATTCCTCCAGATATGCATTAGCCTCATTTTGACACAATACCCCAAATAGTCAGGATTATTTTCCTATTTAGCACACAACAGAAGCATATATCCAAATAAATAATTAAATACTGATGTTAAATCTAGAGCCTGTCACCAAACAATTACACACTGGGGGGTATATTTTAATTCATGTACCCAAAACTGGTTATTCCATATGTCTGTCTGCTTTCATTAACTAGTCAACAACACAACATAGATATAAACAATTCAGAAGCACGATTAGTCTATCTTTGAAAGTAGCTTTGAATTCATAACTATTAAGAGAATTTGTCTTAGACCAGGCCGTAAAGCTACTATTTACATATAGTAGAAAGCATATTTGGAAACTTAACTTGATAGAGAACGCGATAGTAAAACTGATTATTTGGATACAAATCTAGTTTGAGAGAGAGGAGTTGTGGAACTAAAAAGTGAAGGAACAAATAAATGACGAAGGCACAACAGACACAGGGAACTGCAAAATGTGGTTGTTTATGGCCTGTGTTTTGGTGTTATGGACCTAAGTTTTCCAGTGTAGCAAACCCTCTCTGTCAGGGTAAAAATCCCAGAGAATCAGAAGATCCAACCCTATATGAGACATTTCCCATTTTGGTAGAGACTGGTTTGCGAAGGTCCCAGATTTCAAACATGTTTAGTTCCCATCAGATTTTGCTATCCCTTCCTTTTGTAATGGAGACGGGATAGACCAAGCCAGGTCAGAGCTGGTATGCTTTAGTGAACTTATTTTGGATAGCCCGAGTATCCCTTTGGAGAGCTGAGCTACTCCTATGGATATTGCCCACACCACCTTAATGAGGCTGTGGGATATCCTTGTGGGGGTGGGGCATGGGTTCTCAATGGTCCTTGTGAAACAATAATTGGCACCCTTGGGTTCTGGGGAGGCAGGTACAGTTTGAGATTGCAAAATATAGAAAAGACTGCACTTTTTCTATAAGAAGTACATAAACTCATTGGAACTATCAAATAAATGTCAAAGAACTGTTAAAGTACTAATAATTGTCCAAATGTCTGTTAAAGACATTGAACAACTTGCACGACGAATGTGCCTTTTCATAAGTGATTAGTTGAAGGAATTTCAATGTACTTATTGAATTTTGCTTAATCAATTATTTTTAAAATAGAGACATAATCAATAAACACACAACTGTGCCAGAATAGCTGCTGAGATTTGCCCATGGATGGACATTAGGTGAATTAGCTCTAGCAGAACATGGGCTGCTCCCTCATTCGAGAGAGAGAGAGACAATTGATGGTGGTTTAACCTTGAGGGCTAGGCAAGGAACAAGGTTGAGTAGGTTGGATTTTCATGGTAACTTGATAGAGTGCAAGAATTGAATCTGTATTATTGCAATCACTCTGCATTGCAAAAAGGCTTTCCAGCTAACTGATAACCAATTAGTTGAATTAACATGGAGGGTAAGTGCAAAGCGTGGGGGTATGGGTTGACATTGTTGGCATAAGGGCTATAAAGAGCCAGGGTGATCGGTACAGGAGCACAGGTTGGTTTAGGGTGTGTGAGAATCCATTAAAAGATAGGTAGAGTAACATATAGCACTACTGGGCATATGAAAGGCTCCTGGGGTGATTTGAAGGGTACAGAAGATGTAAGGGTAATAGGAATGATTGGAGAGACATAGGGAGCATGGAAAGTATGATTCAGGTGGCATGGGGATAGAATGGATGCAGCTTTGTGAGTGTATATTGCTAGGAGGATATGAAGGGTGAGGACTGGAGGAATGTTTTTGGTTTTATTCCTTTTATAACTAAACTGTAGTACAACAATGGCTTTCACCGAGGCAGATGATGGATCTAGCCTCATTGACAGTCAGAAGCTTTTGCTCTTGTTCCGGGATCACCCAACGTAGCTCCCAAACAGCCCTGCCACCCACAACAAAAAATCCAGGACAATGCTTTCCAGGTTGGGTTTGTAGATGCAGCTAATTGCAGGAAATAAAGGGTCATGGGGCTTGAATTCAGTTGACAGCAAATGGAGCAATTTTATTATTGTAAGATTAAGTGGGGGCGGGGGTGGGGGAAGTGGGAGACATTGTTTTACTCAGAAGCAGGTACAAGATGTTCACACTTGTAGCCAATAGCAGCAGCACTAGGGCTGTTGTGGCATAGTGGTAGTGTCCCTACCTCTGGGGATCAGGAGTTCCAAACGCTCCAGAGGTGTTCCATAATATTTTTTCCCTTACAATTCCATTTGATTTAGTCCCCCTCCCTCTCTCCATATCTCTTGCTCACATTTGATGGTCTGCATCATCCTTTAATGGGTTTTGCATGTAAATTAATCAATTGAAATTGACAGGTGATTGACTGGTGGTGGTTAATAGATGAAATATTCCGTGGGTGATTTAATGATGGGAGGAAAAAACATTCAATTGTGTGTCAGAACAGATCTGGATACAAAAAAGTAGAAAAGTATAGCAAAAGCACTGAGGGCTCTTGCGGCACCATGGAAGTATGTCCTACCCACTGAACCAGGAGGTTCAGGTTCAAGTCCCACCTGCTCCAGGAATGTCTAATAACAACTCTGAACGAGTTCCTTTTTTAAAGAAATAACAGAAACATACACAGGTGGTGGGGAAAAAAAAATCAGTGATATATTAAAAGGTAACAAAAGAATAACAAAAGCATTTTTTAAAGCCAAAGAAAGAAGCATAGACAGGTGGGCACCATGGGGCCTGGAATGCTCCCTCCAACACCATTTTAATGAGTTGCCTTCCATATTTTACCGATCAATTTTTCGATTTTTGTTATTGTTACCCTGTCCTATGGTGGGCAGTGCTTGTAATTTGTTTGTTTCATTGATTATTTGGGTACTTTGGTGATGGGTTTGGAAAAATAAGTAGCAGAAGGCTTAGAGAGTAAAACTTAGAGGGAGTCATTGTTCCTCTCCTCCATGGTTACATTGGTGCCCAGGTTTTCTTGGCAGGGGGAGGGCTAAGAGGAAGTCCTCCAACACTCTCACTTTAGAGGGACGTGGGTACCTCAGGAGCTGTGATGCGTTACCTCGCCCTTCTGCTCTCTTTATTCCCTTTTTTACAAAGCGGAGATTGACCCCTCCACCCCCGAGAATCAAAAATTGAAACGCCCAAACACGAGAACCTCACCCAATAATCTGTAAAAAGAGTGTGAAAAGTGATGTAACCTCTTTCAGCAACCTCTAGTGATTAAATTAAATAAACCCCTGACACTCACTTTACAATCAACAAGTAACAATTTATTTATCTAACTCTAACAGTGAACAAATTAACTAAACTATTAACAAACCAAATAAACCCCTTCTAACTAATAACTATTCCTGAATAAAACAAGATTCTAATGGTATGCTGTTCCAATAAATACAAATCCCACTTATCTAAAATAAAATAGAATTTAGTCTCTCAAAATTACAGCCAGATTACATCTTCCAGAATGCTCTATGCCTGCTCCATCAAATGTTCTGTCAGGAACACCTCCTCCATTGATTCTTCTGTCAGGGATATTAACTGGTTGTGCAGTTGATACCTTTGATACATAAATGGTGCTTTCTTTAAATCTTATAGGAGCCTGTGAGACCAGTGATTTTCTCTTGATAGTTGATAGCTGTTAACTCTGGCAGATGGCAGTTAGTTCTCTTGTCTTTACCCAACTTCACTCTTCTTTTATACTCTTAATGACATCTCAATTTCTTACACTACGATTGGTCCTATGTTGTCAAAACCATCAGATTTAAATTTAATTGGTTTTGGGTATCTGAGTGCCTGTTTCAAATTGATTGGCTAAATTCAAAACTTGTTGTCTTCCTAACAAAACAAAACTGCTGTTTGGCCTGCTAACTGCATGGCCTTTTCATTTTGGGTGCTCTCTATGTACTTTCAAACTTCCAAGCTGCACACAGACATTTTATTTAAATCTCTAAGCATATAAAAAGCACATCATCTTTTAAAGAGGCCATGCAATGCTTTCTCCCCTTGCATTTTACAAACACCAAATTCTGACTTCCTGCCTCCAATCCACAAGTACTCTAGCCAACTTCACAACACCTTTACTTGTTTCATTTTGTTACTGCTGCACTGATGCTGGTGGGCAATGCTTTGAATTCATTAATTGTTTAAGTAGTCAAATGGGTGATTTGGTGGCACATTTTTCTGAAAAAAGCAGAAGTGACTGTGTAGATAATAGATAGAGTTTTGGGCCGGAATTTTTTGGAGTCAGGGAGACTGTAGTTCATGTCAAATGATGGATGGAGTTGATTTCAGAATTCCTGACCCCATTCCTGGGATTTCTGATTTCTAACAGTGTTATTTGAAGGTGCATGATTGTATCCTGTGGGCAGATTTAAGCATTCCCTAGCCCTCCACAATTTTCATGGAATTAGGCCAGCTTTTTAAAGAGACATGTTTCTCTGTTCAGATGTGTCGTGAACAATAGTCTAGATGATGGTAAGACCTAAATGTCTTACCAATGCCTTCTTGCCAATCTTTGAGTATATATATATGAATGTTTGAATTAAGAGCAGAAGTAGTCCATTCAGCTCCTCAAGCCTGTTCCAACATTCAACAAGATGCTGGCCAATCTGTTGGTATTTCAGATTCCACATTTCCACCTACCTTTGATTCATTTGCCTACCAGACTATGCCCCTTAACCATTCCATGGCCCTTCATATTCTCCATGTCAGTCTCTGCCACTCCACCTCCATGGCCTTTCATATCCAAAATGGCAAGCTTCTTTGTCTATCCACAGACTGTAGAGAAACAATGAACCACATAATAACAATGGATGTGTTAAAAAGAATCAAAAAACAGTCATTCATTCATAATTTACCACTTTCTCTAAAAGATTCCTTTCTGTACAGGTAAAAAAAAATCAAACACTGAAAGGTTTCAGTGGCAGAAACTACTGGCTTTTTAAACCTTTTTTTATTTTGTGTAAATAAATACTGTGATTTTTACAGAAGAGATAGGAGACCCGAACTATCAAATGAACCACCTTTTCCCTGGGACTCAGCTGTTTCAACATTCTAATAGATGTCTGAGCTCTCAGCCAGGTTTGAAAAATGAGGCTTGGACAAGAGCTCAACATTATTCTGTTGAGAAGGTTCAGCTCCAGGAGAATATTGATGAATGGAAAACTCAGTCTCTATGTTCTCAGTCGTCATTTGTACAATGTTTATTTAGACCTTCTTTGTTATTCCCCTATATCATCGTTGTTCTAATAGAACAACAAATTTAGTATTCCCACTGCAATGCTAATGGTGCAAAATATAAATGGTAGAGCCTAAGATATTGGCAAATACCCTTGAACTAAATTAGTTAAAGCAGGATAACCTGGCATGAAAGGAGCAGGGAAAATTCCAAGCACCATAAACCTCCATTGACAGTGCAGTTTCAAACACCAGGTGTGCCTGCTTTTGGCAATGAACAGCACTCTTTACAATTTGTGTTTTATACAGAGGGGATGAGCAGTCTCCACAAGATTCTCAGGAAATGATACAAGCATTTATCTAAATATCATTGACAATGAGTTTCATATTTCAGTCAAGTATTAACTTTGTGACTTATTAAACAAAAGCTTCTTTTGCCCATTCACATCTCCTCCCTTGTGTACAGAATTGATAGAGTCCCAGTGATTGGTTTCTTAACTCAATTTCCTGAACCATCATCAGAAAATATGCCCGAGTTGGTTGATTTTAAGGTATTCAAATCATGCAATTAGAGTATCTGCTGCCATTTAACAGATGGTTGTGATTTTATTTTTAGAAAATAGCTGCTCAACACACAGAGGCCCTAACCTTTTGTGTGTGCAGAGATTTCTGCTTCATGAGTCACCCATTGTGGTCTGACAATGCCCGGTAAACGGAATGTGTATTTTCAGGTTTAAAATCTGTAATCTTCATGATGTTGTGAACTAATGGCCTCTGACCCAAGAGGTTAAATTGCTTTAATGACTTTGTTATTAATCTAAAAAGCAGTGAGGAACTGCTCCCAACATTTCACTGGAGCACACTGTCTTTTATTAGATTTTGCTTCACGGATCAAATACAATGCCAAAATATCCTTCACCCCCCAAAACACATGTACTGCCTCCAGTATATGTATCTATTCAGGACTTTGAGGATGGAATTCTTCTATATATCCATGAGGGAAATTACAAGACTTTGGAATACAGAATATCAGTGTTTTTAAAAACAAAAGTTCTGTTCTCAGGCTGCAGACTAATTGAAAAACTAGTTGATTATTGGTTTGGATGGAGGCTGTTCTGGATGGTTGTGGGGGCCGGGTGTGTTGGGGGCCAGGCTGGCAATTTAGAGGGGAGGCGATGGCCTAGTGGTATTATCGCTGGACTATTAATCCAGAGACCAAGATATTGTTCTGCGGACCTGGGTTCCAATTCCGCCACGGCAGATGGTGGAATTTGAATTCAATAAAATATCTGGAAATAACAAACTAATGATGACTGTGAATCCATTGTCGATTATCGGATAAACCCATCTGGTTCACTAAATGTCCTTTAGGTAAGGAAACTGTCATCCTTACCTGGTCTGGCCTACATGTGACTCCAGACTCTCAGCAATGTGGTTGACTCTTAACTGCCCTCTGGGCAATTAGAGATGGGCAACAAAATGCTGCCTGGTCAGCGATGTCCTCATTCTGTGAATGAATAAAGAAAAAAAATTTAGAAGGCGGGTATTATCAAGAGTTAGAGGAAGACAGGCACCAATGAATATGCAGGGAAATATTGTGGCGTTCAAAAGGCAAGGAGAAGGGGTTATTGTTTGGCAGATTGTGGGTTTAGACGGAATGTTTGGGAGATCACGGGGAGGGAATGCTCTAGTTCTCTGGTTTGTGAAATGATTGGTTGCTTGCAGCAGTGAAGAAATGCAGTGAAGGTTTATCTGAGGCATCAATGGGGTGAGGCAATTAGAAATGGGCAATAAATACTGACCTAACCACAGATACTCATATCCCATGAACAAATTAAAAAAAGGCATGTGAATGACAACCACACTTTCCGCACAGTGGACTCTATTCTATTTAATTATTCTCTTGTGCTTTTGGATGGTTTCCTACAGTAAAGATGGTATATAAGTACAGGTGGTTGTTGCTGTTTACTGTCCCAACTCAAAAGAAGTCAGTAAACTGACTAATGGAAAGATACATGCATAGTTAGAGGATTGTCGGATTGTACATATGTAACCAATGGCAGTTTGGGAGTGCAGACAGAATGTAAAGGTCAAGGTCATGGAGGTGAATTTGAAAGATAAAAATTTTGAAGGGACATTAAGCACATGCCTGAAAAGTGAAGAACAACAACTATAACAGAAATGAAATCATGAACACCATTTTAGCTTGACCAACAGAAGAAATTGCCCAATTGTCTAAATTAGAGAAGAAGTTCATTTACGTTTATTCTGTCATGAATGAATTGAAAGACCAGATAGTTTAGATTCAAGGAAAATTGTAAAGCTGGAGCTAATGAAATGAAATGAAATTGAGAAATATTTCTAAAATAAATTGAGTAAAGTTTGTGAAAATACATTTTTCGAAGCTGAGAAACTCAACAGGGAAAGGAAATTTATACATGAGTGTAAATTAGGTAAGAATTAGTTGAAAGCATGTGCTATAGGACTAACATGAATAAGGTATATTCCATTACCACAATGCCAGCAAATTTTTGCAAAAGCAATTTATTCATTATACGCACCACTTCATAATTTGATGGCCCCTCTACACTCCATTGCAGATATCCATACAAATAGTTGCCAGGCAAATTATGATAGCTCAATCTCCACTAGCGTCAATGGTGAGATCAAGTTTACTTTATTGATGCTACAGTACTCAGACCAAAGCAGAGTGGTGCTGGAGGGCTCTGAATCAGCAAAGTACTCAGTCATTCAGTAAGTTGCCTCAAGGTTACAGTTTTGCTGATTTGTTCTTGGAACTTTAATGCAGTTATCGACTTCAATTGAGTAATAAAATAAATGTTTTGGCAGCCAGGCATGGTGTGATTTTATCCTTACCAATATTATTTCATATTAATAATTATGGAGTTTGTGCAAAATAAGCCTGGTAATTACATATGCTTGAGAACTGTAAATAGCTTAGGAGGCAGCCTTGTGTTTACCAATCCCCTCTTAATGCCAATTTCTTTATTAATACTAGACTGTTGTTTCACTATGAACTCATCAATCAAGTTAAAGGTGAACTGAACCTTCTGTCCATACAGACTGTGATCCATCCTTCACGCTATCAGATTGGCATTGTTCTGAAATGTAACCCTGCTATATGTCTTACTTTCCATTCTGTGTCAGATTTCTATACCTCAAATCTGTGTCAACAAATTAATCTACAATTCTTTTGTTGACGTGCAGATGATGACCTTAGAGCAAAATGGTGGAAGAAATTGGTTTGATTGAAGGCATAACTAGACATCTGGTCAGTCTTTTTAACAAAGGGGAACAAGTATTTGCAAAATATTTGGAATAAGGAAAGAACTGATTGAGCAGTTAACGGGAAAACATCATCAGACGATTATTATCAAAAGAAAAGTGCTTTAAAAAGTCAATTTTTTGCTCTTAAGCTCTGTCAATTTTCAACACAAAGCTGGTGTCCATATGTGAAATATCACAACATGCTTGCTTTTAGAGCTTAATAGCTTGGGTAGATCAAAAAGAGATGGATGAGGTGGTCTTAGGTGCAAGAAAGACCTCAAGGCAGGCCTGAGAGAATGTATGTTAAAAATCTCAGAAGGTTTCTTTTCTAGCAACTTGACATTTCTTTTAAGACTCTTGTTTTCCTCCGAAGATTGATTTCAAGATTCCAGATGTTATGGAAATGCATGCTGATATCAAAATTAAATGCGCAGAAGAATTGGCTAATATTGTGGATTATACATTTATAATGATTGTCCCACTTTTATTGAGATTGTTGACAAAATTCATAGAGAAACAATGTGATGGCAGCTCTTTTAAATTTGTGTCAGAAGGATGTTCATTGAGCAATGCTCAACTCAAATGAAAATACTGCAATCCTTCAAGATATTATCAAAGGAGCAAAGAATAATGTTTGCAGATGCAACAGAGGCTTTTGCCTCAGTAATGCTTTCCAACATTATTTTGGATTTTCTTTGATATTGTTAAGAGTGAGTTGGTATTATCTGGAATATTAATGTCAACTTGTTCAAATGTGTGAAGATGATATTGCGCTCGTCAAAATTGACATGCTAAACTATTTGAAGATTTTGCCATGAAACTGGGTTGGATATCAATGTATATAGTATCTATATATATTTATCTGTATATTTATCTATCTATCTATCTATATACATATATATATTGCTTTCTTACAGTTTAATATCCTTCATAAAGGTGCTACAGGCTTGAGAGACTACTGCAGCACATAGCATCTCACATTGAACCCCTCCCAAACTATGTCCAGTATATTCCACCTCCATAATGCCAGTGGCAACAAAAAGAAATCCACATAACTACATGGATATCCAGAGGTTGAATTATGACCCCAGCCCAATATGCTTGAGAATAACTTGAGTTTCGACTTTGACCTTCTCGGAACATCTGAAGAAAATAGCAGCAATGGTCAAAACCAGATCATAACCTTCTAAGCCATATTTGCTGGATCAGTTTCAGTGGTGCTGCCACAACACGCTAGTCCTCAGCACTTGCCCAATTACACTCCACATAGAGGACCGGAACCCTTCACTGACAGCCCTCCCAGGCTCCCTGTCCTCACGAGAGTCACTCCCCAACACATGCACCAAGTGACAGAAACCTGCAAGCTGGCTGAAACCATTGCATATGGATATCAAGAGATAACAAGGTGTAGAGCTGGATGAACACAGCAGGCCGAGCAGCATCAGAGGAGCAGGAAAGCTGACATTTCAGGCCTAGACTCTTCTTCAGAAATGGGGGAGGGGAAGGGGGCTCTGAAATAAATAGGAAGAGAGGGGGAGGCGGATAGAAGATGGATAGAGGAGAAGATAGGTGGAGAGGAGACAGACAGGTCAAGGAGGCGGGGATGAAGCCAATAAAGATGAGTGTAGATGGGGCGTTAGGGAGGGGATAGGTCAGTCCAGGGAGGACGGACAGGTCAAGGGGGTGGGATGAGGCTAGTAGGTAGGAGATGGGGGTGGGGCTTGAGGTGGGAGGAGGGGATAGGTGGGAGGAAGGACAGGTTAGGGAGGCGGGGACAAGCTGGGCTGGTTTTGGGATGCGGTAGGGGGAGGGGAGATTTTGAAGCTTGTGAAGTCCACATTGATACCATTGGGCTGCAGGGTTCCCAAGTGGAATATGAGGTGCTGTTCCTGCAACCTTCAGGTGGCATCGTTGTGGCACTGCAGGAGACCCAGGATGGACATGTCGTCTGAGGAATGGGAGGGGGAGTTGAAATGGTTCGCGACTGGGAGGTGCAGTTGTTTAGTGCGAACGGAGTGTAGGTGTTCCGCAAAGCGGTCCCCAAGCCTCCGCTTGGTTTCCCTGATGTAGAGGAGGCCACAACGAGAACAGTGGATACAGTATACCACGTTAGCAGATGTGCAGGTGAACAGCTGCTTGATGTGGAAAGTCTTCTTGGGGCCTGGGATGGGGTTGAGGGGGGAGGTGTAGGGGCAGGTGTAGCACTTCCTGTGGTTGCAGGGAAAAGTGCCAGGTATGGTGGGGTTGGAGGGGAGTGTGGAGCAGACAAGAGAGTCCCGGAGAGCGTGGTCCCTCTGGAAAGCAGATAAGGGTGGGGAGGGAAAAATTTCTTTGGTGGTGGGGTCGGATTGTAGATGGCGGAAGTGTCGGAGGATGATGCGTTGGATCCGGAGGTTGGTGGGCTGGTACGTGAGGATGAGGGGGATTCTGTTTTGGTTGTTATTGTGGGGAGGGGGTGTGAGGGATGAGTTGCTGGAAATGCGGGAGACACAGTCGAGGGCGTTCTCGATCACTGAGGGGGGGATGTTGCGGTCCTTGAAAAACGAGGACATCTGAGATGTATCAACTTTGTTTTGAACATTGACAGAGCTTAAAGACAAAAAACTGACTTTTTAAAGCACTTTTCTTTGCACATCACTTACCAACTCTATGATGATCTGTTCAACCAACCTCATGCCAGCCTTCCATCTCAATGCCCCATATAGAGCAACCTTCCCAAGCATGATTGACCAACAAAGAATAGGGAACAAGGAAAGTCAATTACAGGTTTCTTATGGCAAGCACAATCTGTTGAATGATAGACATTACCATGGTGAGAATCGTCCTTGCTAAACAGGTTCAGGAAAAGCTGAGTGCCTGCACATCAAACCGCCACCACCAGGGCCTCAGAACAAATCTCACACACGTTTGTGGAAAGTCACAAACAATGCTGTGCATTGCCGATGTGTGCCTCTTCCACAGACTGAGTGACAGACCTTAGACTTAAACAAATGAGGTTATGGCTTGGGGCATTTTGCATTTACTAAATAAAAATTAAAATGTATGGGACAATGATAATCACTTTATGTACAAAAGTAAGATATTTTTTCTATAACAAAATGTTCCATGCATAACAACTATAATTTATATTCATTGAGCATATTATTTTTAAATAAACTGTTCCAAGTTGCTTTATAAGAGCATTATAGACCAAAGTATGACACACTGCCACATAAGGAAACAATAGCGAGAAGATCAAAAGCTTTGTCAAAGAAGTAAAATTTAAGGAGTGTCATAAAGGAGGAAAGCAAGGCAGAGAGCCAGAGAGGTGAAAGGTGGTGTAAATATTGCAGAAACAATTACTGATTAATGATTAGGATACAGTGTTACTACTAGTCATCATTTCTATCTGGGTCTAAGGAATATAAAGTTAATGATAGTTGTCAAATAATCAATTGCTTGTCAAGGATTGATTAACTCTGTGGATATGTTTATTTCACACATCAAAGCATATTATAAGTTACAAAGCAGATATTATAGCAAAACAACTGATTTCAGTTTGAAGACCTGCAGCATAAAAGCTGCTTGGCAGAGTCACAACATTGTATACACATAGCATATGGCATCCTTAGAATCATAGAGTTGTACTGCACGGAAACAGCCCCTTGGTCCAACTTGTCCATACTGAACAGATATCCTAAATTAATCTAATCCCATTTGACAGCATTTGGCACATTTCCCTCTAAACGCTTTCTATTTATCTACCCATGCAGATGCCTTTTAAATGTTGTAATTGCACCAGCTTCCACCACTTCCTCTGGCAGCTAATTCCATACATGCACTGTGTGAAAATATTACCCTGAGGTCCCTTATAAATCTTTCTGCTTTCACCTTAAACCTATGCCCTCTAGTTTTGGAGTTACCTACCCTGGGAAAAAGACCTTGGCTATTCACCCTATCCATGACCCTCATGATTTTATAAACCTCTATAAAGTCACCCCTCAGCCTCCAAGGCTCCGGGAATAATAGACCCAGCCAATTCAGCCTCTCCCTACAGCTCAAACCCTCCAACCCTGGCAACATCCTTTGGGGCAGCATCGTGGCTCAGTGATTAGCACTGCTGTCTCACAGCACCAGGGATCTGGGTTTACTTCCACCCTCAGGCAACTGTCTGTGTGGAGTTTGCACATTCTCCCAGTGTCTGCGTGGGTTTCCTCCAGGTGCTCCGGTTTTCTCCCACAGTCCAAAGATGTGCAGTCTAGGTGGATTGGCCATGCTAAATTGCCCGTAGTGTTCTGGGATGTATAGATTAGGTGAGTTATAGGGGGATGGGTCTGGGTGGGATGCTCTGAGGGTTGGTGTGGACTTGTTGGGCTGAAGGGCCTGTTTCCACACTGTAGGAATTCTATGATGATCGATGTTTTCTGAACACTTTCAAGTTTCTCAGCATCTTTCCAGAATTGAATGCAATATTCTAAAAGGGGTGGCCTAATCAATGTCCTATACAGCTGCAACATGACATCCCAATTCCTATACTAATGCACTGACCAAGAAAGGCAAGCATACCAAACGCCTTCTTCACTACCCTGTCTATCTGCAACTCCACTTTCAAGGAACATTGAACCTGTACCCCAAGATCTCTTTGTTTGGCAACACTTCCCAGGACCCTACCATTAAGAACATAAGTCCTGCCCTGATTTGTCCTACCAAAATGCAACACTTCACATTTATCTAAGTCAAACTCCATTTGCCGCTCCTCGGCCCATCGGCCCATCGGCCCATCTGATCAAAATCCAGTTCTACTCTGACGTAACATTCTTCATTGTCCACTATATCACCAATTTGGGTGTCATATGTCTAATCATACCTCCTATATTCATATCCAAATCATCCACAAATGGCTAAAGATCCCACAGTCATAAGTTAAAGCAAGAAGGGAAAACTAAGGAGAAAGACAAAGGAGTTGAGATCCAGTCAGCTGACACCCTGTTTGATGAAATGGTAAAGGAAGAACCTAAGCAGTCAGAGGATCAGGCAAAGGTGATTAGTTCTGAAAGACTAATGGAGTTACAACAAAAGATAAGACTGGCACGTACCTGTGTTGGAGAGAGCGAAAGAAGTTTCTGCTTTTGTAACCCCAAATGGGCTGTATCAATTTAAAGTAATGCCTTTTGGAATAAAGAACACAACAGTCACATTTCAAAGACTTATGAACAGAGTTGTAGCAGGTTTGACTAATTGTGCCATCTATATAGATGACTTAATGATCTTTAGCCTTTAGGGGACACATCATTTGGCACATTTGGCAGAGCTCTTTGAGAGATTGCAGAAGACAGAGTTGGCCATAGACAGAATTCACGAGGGCTGAAGTGGCATTCTTAGGACACAACATCAGACATGGAAGGATGACACCAAGGAATGTGAAGACAAAGGCCATTGAGGAATTTTCAAGACCATCCTTGAAGAAAGAGGTGCTATGATTTTTGGGACTGAGCAGATTCTACTGGAAGTTTGTACAAAACTTCAGTAGAGTGGTGGCACCACTGATGATTTGGTTGAAGAAGAACACAAAATTTTGGTGGACTGAAAAATACCAGGAGGCATTTGAGAACTTAAAAGCAGTGTTAACCACCATGACAGTTTTAGCTACGCAAAGTTTCTTGAAACCCTTTAAAGTTGCCATTGATGTAAGCGATGTAGGGATTGAAGCTGTGATTTTACAGGAGGATGATTATGGAATTGAAAGGCCAATCAGTCACTTTTCAAAGAAACTCAATATCCACCAGAGAAAGTATTCAACTGTTGAAAAAAAGATTTTGAGTTTGGTACTGGCCTTACAACATTTTAATGTTTATGTTGCAAACGATGTACTAGAGATGGTTGTGTACACTGACCACAACTTGTTAACATTTTTGGAAAGATTTAAAGACAAGAACATGAGACTATTTGATTGGAGTCTTATGTTACAAGTATTTAGTTTACAGATTGTACATGTTGGGGTCATGAAAATGTTATTGTGGATGACGTATCACAGGTTTACAATGAAAGTATGTATATAAGATAGACATGGTAGTGTTCAATGAGATATATGTGTGTATATAGAGAATTACTATGAAATATGTAACTCTAGATTAATGACCTCTGTGTCTAATAGTTTGGTGTAAAGATTTAGAGAAAACAAATGAAGCCATCTTTTCATAATGATGGTTCATTTTTTCTTAATGGTGGAAGTGTTGTGAAGTTGGGTACAGTACTTGTGGATTAGAAGGCAGGGCGTTAGAGTATTTGATGTTTGTAAAGTGATAGGGGGAAAGAGTGTGTGGTCCCTTTAAAAGATGATGTGTTTTTTAGGCTTAGTGGAAAATGTTTGTAGGCAGCAGCAGATGCACAGAGAGTTCTTGAAATTGAAACATTATATCAAAATGCTATACTGTTAGCAGGCAAAGCAGCATTTTTACCAAGACAACAGGTCTTTGAATTTAGCCAATTAATTTAAACAAGGCCCTAAATACAAAAGCCCAATTAAATTTAAATCTGATGGTTTTGACAACCTCAGACCAATTCTATTATAAGAAATTAATAGGTCATCAAGGGTATAAAAGAAGAGGGTATTTGAAAATCAGATGAGAGCAAACTGCCATCTGTTAAGAGAACAGCTCTCAATAACCATCAGCTCTAAAGAAAGAGAAAATCACTGATTCTCCCAGAAATCTTTGAGATCTCATAGTAATTACCATCTAAATAAAAGTACTATGGCACTCTTAGCTAGTATTCCTGACACAAGAATTTGATGGAGATAGGCGTTCCTGAATGGAAAATATTGGAGAAGGCAAAGTACATTCTGGAAGACTTATCCTGGCTGTAATTTTGAGAGATTAAGTTTAATTCACTTTTTTCTTAGTATTTTGGTTTGTATAAATGGGACTTTTATCTCTTGGAACATCATACCATTCGAATACTTCTTCAAAAAACTCAATCAAGTTAATGAGACATGATTTCCCACGCAGAAAGCCACGTTGACTATCCCTAATCAGCCCCTACCTTTTCAAATACATATAAATCCTGTCCTTCAGAATCCCCTCCAACAACTTACCCACCAGTGACATCTGCTCACCAGTCTATGGGTCCCTGGCTTTCCCTTACCACCTTTCTTAAATAAAGGCACCTCATTAGCCGACCTCCAGTCTTTTGGCACCACACCCGTAGCTATCAATGATACAAATATCTCAGCAAGGGACCCAACAATCACTTCCCCAGCTTCCCACAAAGTACTGGGATGCACCTGAACAGGTCCTGGGGATTTATCCACGTTTATGAGTTTTAAGTTGTCTAACACCTCCTCCTCTGAAATATGGACACTTTTCAAAATTGAATTCACTTAAAGGCAAGGTACTCATACAACATGCCTCACATTTCCAAATAGAAAGTTTAAATATTTCCAATACTAATTGAGCCTGACAGTAGCAGTGATAGTTAGTTAATTTGCCTAAACGCCCAAATCTCCTGATAATGAATTTGTCTGGAGGTGTATTTAATTGCCACAGTCATCACTAATATTATCTGTTATTCCTGTTTGAGTTGTCACATTTTATTTCATGGATTGCATATGCTGTTTTAAAATGTGCTTCTACTGGAGATCTACAACAAGGTTTTGAGATATTTTCTAATCCGTTCAGAGGTGTTATCACACACCTCTGGGGCAAATGGATCTTAAGCCCTGGTTTCCTTGCTCAGAGATAGGGACACTACTACTGAGCCACAGATCACTTAACAAAGTTTTATCCAGATTAACCACTGACAGATCTCATTGATCAAACAGTTTTGAGTGGTTTAAATCTGCTGCAGAGTGCAACATTGTACACAGAGAATATGGATTCCTAAAGGTAAAGTATTAAAGGCAAGGTACGCGTACAGCAAGGGGCACTTTGGTCTAACCAATGGTAGAAGGTAAACTACCAGTGAGTCCTAATGAGGAGGTGAGCTTGCCTTAACAAGTTACAGGTATTTCACTTATAACACAATAGTTGTGTGACCGCGGTGCTACAGAAAATTGTGCTATAGAAAATCGCTTTGGAAAATCATGTTATAGGGAAATCGCTATACTATACTGTTTGCATTATCCAAACAGTGCCCACTATTCATAAATCACATTACAGCCAATTTGCATTAACAAAACACGCATTATAGCAGAAATACCTGTATCGATACTGGTTATAGTTACAAATTATATTGACTACTTGCAAATAATAACCAAGGCTAATAGGAGACAATGCTGACATGTTTGCTTGCATCTAGATCGTGAGCTAAATTCTGCTTTTTCCTGACCTGAAACAGCATATTATCTTCAGTTAAGGTGAATCTTAAAGCAGTTTCCAACATCAACCCGTCAGGAACATTACCTTCTGCAACATATGAGGGCATACTTGAGCTTGGTTCTAGGTAATTGAAGCCACCAAGGGTGGAGTATTAAAACTGGATATATGCAACGTGAGGACTGCAAATAGTTCAGAATTTTGTGGAGCTGGATTAGATTACAGAGATTGGAAGGGGCGAGGCGATGAAAAGAACAGTAAAATCAGAATGTTAACATCAATACGTTGCTTGACGCAAAAGCCAATTTACTCAATAAGTGCAGGAGCTAAGGGGTACAGGACTTGATGCAAGTTGGAAAGCTGAATTTTGGATTATCTCAAACTTAAGGATAGAATGTGAGAGATCAGCCTGGAGTGTGCTAAAATGATCAAGTTCAAAAGTAATGAAAGAATGAATGAGAGTTTCAACAGCAGATGAGCTGAGGCAGGGGTGTGTAGTGAATGTAACAAGGTCAGCCAGCTGGACATCATAGAATATGAGTTCCCTTATTGGGGCTGGATATCAGGTCCAATCAGGGAGCCCCGGCTGACAGAGTCAGCCTGCATCAGAATGTCAGAGATACTGCCACTCTGATAGCTGACTCTGAAGAGGCAGTACTAAAGTCAAAGAATGTTTATGTGTAAATAAAGGGTGACTTCGGTGACAGGATACTGGTTCTCTGGAGATATTTCAGGGTGAAGCCAGGCAAATGTTACAAAACTGGAAATAGTCAACCTTAGTAACAGTGTGAATATGCAGGCAGAAGATCATGTCAGGCTCAAAAGTGACATCAATGGTATGGGCAGACTGGCTTAATCTCAATGTTGCCAGCTGAATCAGGGTTAGAATGGATGGCGAGGGAATGGAGTTTATTTGGGGGAGCCCAAAACAATCTATTGCAAATGTATAAATATAACAACGTAGTAAATGCCTGGGAAGACTGGTTGAAAAAGATATGCAGTTATTTAATGAATACCTAAGACAGAAACTCAGCAGGTCTAGCAGCATCTGTGGAGAGAGAAACAGAGTAAACGCTTCTGAAGAAGTTGCACCAAATCTGAAACGTAAACTTTATTTCTCTCTCCTCAGATGCTGTGAGACCGACTGAGCTTCTCCAGTGTTCTCAGTGTTTGTTTCCAATTCCCAATATCCATACTATTGTGCCTTTATCAAACAACTGGAGCCTGACTCCAATCAGGTATGCGGGAAAGGGATCGAAGGAGAGAGAATATGGTGAAATATATTAGTTACTCTGCCACAATGGGGTGCTGTGTTACTGCTACTAGAAGAAGTTCTGAAGCTGCTGTCACACAATTGCTTACCATTAGCCCTGTATCTTAATCCTAGTTCATTGCTGGGGATTGTTACAAGATCTTTTGAATATATTTTGTGTTATGTGGCAAATCTGGCGGGCAGATTGTCGCATGTTTGGTGACTATTAAAATTCTATTGGACAAAAACAGTCTTAGTTTATCATCTGCGTGTCACAGGAGCCATTTGGGCTGTGCATTGTCTTGACAGAAATTTGTCAAAAATTGTCTGGTCTGTGCCTTTTCTCAAAATGGAGCTCTGTTGGGGCTATGTCAGAAATGGTTGGTGGCCTACCATACACCCTCGGGAGCATAATAGATTTCCGAAGCACCATCTCTATTTTGCATCCTGCATTACTTACTTTTATTCTCTTTGGTTTGAAATTAAAAATGTAAAGCAACTGGTTGTGTATATTTACCTTGTGCGGTACCTATGTCTGCAATTAACATCTACCAATGTCAACATAGAAAGAGGTTAGAAAAATATGAATTTCCAAAGACAGCCTTAATCCAAATGCTTGCCTCACACAAACATGAAAATTGTAACTTACTTTTTCTTTTTGTTGTAACCTTCAGAGACATCTTTCTGTTTGATGCTTCCTGCTCATTTTAGCTCTCAAATTCACTTCATTTAAAAATGGAGATGAGACTTAAATTAAATTTACTTTGATCATGATTACAATATGCATTGCTGCAGGCTGTTTCATTGTATGAAATCAAACACACTTATATACTTTAAAGGCAAACAAAAGACTCATTATTAGATTATACCGTGCCAGTTCTCTAATGTTTCTTTGGAATGTAAAAATATTCTGTTTTTTTGATTGCAGGAATGCACATGCATATTTATTTTAGCAGTAAGTATACTCTATGAAAATAGTCTCATTCAGAGGAATTAGAGTGTTCTGACTGCCATTATCTGGAAACATATGCAGGGTGTTTGTATGGAAACTTAAATCATCAAGGTATTCCTTTGATGTTTATACCATTTGTCATTAAGAAATATGATATTGCATGACCCAATAATTGTTTATCCTTTTCCTTGGTTCAATATCGCTAATTTCCCATTTTCTACTGCCCAACCAACCAGAACAGGAAACATGTGCTCAGGCCTGTATAGGAAAAGACTGTACTGTTGCAGTATTAAAATAACCGAGTTATAACTAAAGGTGCTAAGTTTGAACATGTAACAAGTGAACAAGTACACTGGATAAAATCTTGCTCCGCCAAGCAACGCTAGTTGTAGGCAAAAATCATTTGAAATACAGGGGAAATAACACAATAACTCACTGCATCCTGATCTCATGTAAATTTTTGTAGGGAGAGATGTATGACTATTGCCCATTGTATTATGTATCACTTGTATTTATACTCCCTGAGCATGTTTCATCACAGCCTGTAACTCGTACCCAGTTCTGCAAATTGCCTCCAAATTCACCTTCAGAATGTCTTTCATATATTCCATCCAGTAACAGCAAGAACAGCTTGAATAGATTGTGTTAGTCTTCCTTCTGTCATGGATACCACATTATCATGTCGGGCTTTGTTGTAACTTTCCTAGAGTTGAAAAATGGATAACTCTAGGGAATGCATAATAATAAATAGCATTTATGCAGCAACCTTTCATGGTGAAGCATCTCAAAGTGCTGCACACAATGAAATACTTTATGAAGTGCCCCGATTATGTTTGGATAATTTAGGCAATTTTATAAGAACCAAATGTTTTCCACCTTTGCAAATGACTGAGTTAAGAAAAGGCTTGTAGTCACGAGTGGCAAAGTACAAGCCTTCAGAGCAAGTCTATCAGGATTAAGACAGCACAGTTTTTTTTTAACTATAAGAAATGTTAAGTATTTATTCGCCATGAACATTTTATCAATTTATATCAATTTATTTCAATGCTTGCAAACAATGGAACTTGTTAAAAGAAAGACTTGAATTTACATAACACATTTCCTTGTTCACCAGATGCGTCAAAGCAATTCACATCTAATAAAATGCCATTTGACATGTAGTTTACCAACATCTAGAATTTTGAAATTATATATTGTATATTTAAAAGTACCAATGACACAGATAAAGCTAAGAGGGTCTGCTGAGGAAGTATGAGAACCTAGCTGTTAAATTAGAAAGCAGGACCTCAAAGGTAATAAATCTCTAAATTGCAACCTGAGTCATGCACAGGGCAGAGAGGTTACGAGTATCCAAAGCCGTGTGAAGTGAGTAGGCACTAAGGGAGGAAGTGAGGAAGTGAGAAGCCCTGAGATACACGCTGGTTCAATCTAGGAGTTGGATGCTTGACTCTGCATGCAAAGTGTCCAGGCAGCAGCATTTCAATGAGGTGTGCCAGTGCACTCCAAAGTGAAGCATTGAAGTGGGAAACCATATTGTAAACTAGTTGAAGATATGTTCTGAGAGTGTAATGATGCTGGTTTGTGGCCAATACCAATGTCTGTAAGGAGGAGCGTGGGTAGAGGGGGTCACTGCCCATGGAGTGTGCCCTGAGATGTTGGTGATGGCTATCCAAGGCGAAGGAACACACAACGAGCTGAAACTACCAGGTACCCACTCTGACTTTCATGTCAGGTATTGTTGATGTCTACTTTCTATCCAGCAGGTGGGAGATTTGGAAACTGCATATCAAAGAGGTGGTATTCGATAATAATGTTGCATTAATACATGCAAATAGGCCTTGCACCACTCACTAATGAGATTCTTATTTCGACATTCAAAAGCTAGTTAGAGAATTGGACTTTTTGATCATGGCATCGTGAATCCCACTTCTGTTAATCTCACCCACTTTCCCTGATTCACTCACTAATGCTCACCTCATTCAGGGACTGAGATAGTTTCACCTACTGTTTCCACTTTTGGCTGAGTCTAGAACAAAGGGCAACTGTTCTAAGATTAGGGATCATTCTTTTAGGATAGGGATGAAGAGGAAATTTTTTCTCAGTGACTTGTGTGGCATTGGAACTCTGACACAGAAGGTGGTGGAGGCAGGGACACTGAATATTTTTAAGGCAGCCATTTTTTTTAGATGAGGTAATTAAGTGTTATCAGGACTAGAAGGGAATGTAGAGTTTGAAACATAAACAGATCTGCCATGATTTTATCGAATGGCAGAACAGGCTTGAGAGGCCAAATAACTTACTTCTGCTTGTAATTCATAGGTTAATAAACAAAAATATACAAACAGACAATTTTTCAAACTTGTAGACTTGCTTTTTCCATATAATATTTCACTTGAATTTTTTATTTTTGTTGACTTCAAATAGTTGGTTATTTGTAAACTCTCAACTCTTTGCCGTTGCTTGTGAAGAGATTGTATCAGACTAATGTCAATGCAATGCCTGCTGAATTGCAGAAATATTTTAATGGATTACAATCAGTCCACTTCATAGTGATATGAATTGCAGTGAATACAAATACAGCAAAAATTTGAGATGGCATACTTAGTCTTCAACCTCTTGACGGAACTTCACTGTTAAGTTGTTTAAATCGAATTTCAATATGGAAAGTTGGAGAAAGGGATTATTATGAATTGCCATTTTGGGGGTTTTTCTTCTCAACATCAGTTCTCTGTCAAAGGGATGACACAACACTCTCAATCTTAGACTTCTAAACCACTCTTTAGTAATGTACCTGGATAACTTTTAGTTAATGCAGAGAGAAGATTTGTGTCAGGTATGCTTTATCTTGTGCATTAAACCAAAGCTGCAATCTGAATAATAGTTGAGTAGAACAGTATACACTTTCCTTTCAATATCAAACAAATCTATAGCCAGCCTTTCTCATGGCCTCTGTAGAATCTTGATAAAATGTTGGGATCTCTAGGTATTTGCCTGTGTGTGGCATACATTTGGCTCGGTGAATTTTAATTCTGTATGTCTCATAAAATACTTAGCCCCAATACTAAGCTCTTGCTTACATTTGTGGTAACTAGATGTCCCCAGTGGAATTTCTGTAAGACTGCTCTTCACGTCAACTTCAGAATAACTTTCGATGATTATTCACTAACAAGTCTTTCACCATTGTCTGTTATTTCAGCTCACGATAACTTGTCAGCTCTTGATCTTCTGGATTATATTTCAACCACCCATGTAGACAAAGTTGTCTGACCTTTGTTCACTTTTTGTTAGATTTTTGAGTTGCACAAATCTGTCTGAATTTTCCCTCAGTATCCTGCAAAGTGTGAATTTTTGCAATAAACTAAGACATTGAGATTCTGATCTGGAGTATCTCAGGCAATAGGTGTCTGTACATACACTGCCTCTGAGGACTCTTGCTCTTTATTTCTAAGTCAGACTCTTCAACTCCCTATGCATTGTAATACTCTCCTATTTAAATTTGCATGTGATAGGTTGTCAAATGCAACTCTGTTATATACAGTTGAAGTCCTCTCACTTCACATGCTCTTTCTGGACTGGTGATTTATCTCTAACCACATTAGAATCATGTGATCAGTTACATCATCATGATTTGCATGAATCTCTTTATAGTACATTGTCACCCGCAAGTTTCTCTGTACTTGGCCTACATTATTCCATTAGTTTACCTGTACTCAAGCACACAGGATTTACTATCATTAACAACCTTATTACCATTATCACAGTGATCACCATTACTCCCATCTTCCCCCACTACTCAAGTCTAAATCTTGCAGATCAAGACAATGTGGAACTCTAACTGAATTTTCCCATCTGCTTCTCTGGAGTTCAACACTCGGATGACGGTACTGTACCATGACTGGAATAGTTCCAGCTTTGTACACCATATAATGTAGTATAGACATGGCTATCTTAATCCTGTGATAATTATACTCAGTATCACTTCTTAGCTTGAGTAAGGTCAACACCTTCCTGTTCTTCCTAAATGTCTCTTCAGGCATCAGTCAATATAAGGTCTCAATTGATCTGCATATCTGAATTCTGGGGCTTCTGACTTCCTCTCCCTTAGTTAGAGTTTCCCCTTGGCTTTACGTTTGACAGAGTTTCCACCTTCTGTCTAGAGTTGTACCACTTCTGCTACTTGTTCCTGTGGCTTTTTTCTAGTTGCTTCACCTTCATGGCACGTCGTGTTCAGCTCGAGGTTGCATTCAAAAACTACTACATCTGTTTTTAGCTTACTTACCATTAACAATTCTGCTAGTGTCTAACCATTAGTTAATGTTACTGCTTTATCATTGTGTACAGTGAACTCCCCGACAGTATTCTTAAGCATCACTGACTTCAAAGTCTTACTTGCTCTTTCACCCTTTCCATTTAATTGAAGATGATACAGAAGAATGTGTCACCTGGTTGATACCTATGTCCAAGGTAAACATCCTGAAATCCTCAATCATGAATTGAGGTGCATCATGTCTAGCGTTCTGATCAGTGAGTGTGCCGTGATTGAATCTTGACTCTTTAATCCATTTTGAATAATAGTCAACTAGAAAAAACATACATTTTTCTTTTAATATCAAACAAATCTATTGCTAGCCTTTCCCATGAGGCCTCTAGAATTTTGATAAAATCACAGGATCTATAGATATTTGGCTGTGTGTAGCATACATTTTCTTGGTGAATTTTAATTCTGCATGCCTTACAAAATACCTAGCCATCATACTGAGCCTTATACTCTTGCACACATTCGTGATAACTCAATGTCCCCCATGCAATTTCTGTCGGACTACTTTTCACATCAACTTCAGAATAGCTTTCAATGATTGTTCACCAGTAAGTCTGTTGTTTCAGCTCGTGATAACTCGTCAACTTTTGATCTTCTGGATTATATTTCAACCACCCTTGTAGACAAAGTTGGCTGACCTTTATTCACACTTTGTTAGATTTTTGAGCTGCATAAATCTATCTGAATTTTCCCTCACTGGCCCTGTAAAGTGTTGATTTTTGCCATAGAATAAAACTCCACTTCTTCTACAAAATAAGATTCTCTTTATCTGCTCAATCCACTGTTGTTATTGAGGTTGTACAAGCCATTACTTGAAATTTGTCTGAAGCATAGACATTATCATAAACATATCTCATTGGCTTAAGTCTGAATGTTTGGCTGCTTGGAGGAATTTTTGAGATCTCTTTTGATTATATTAATGTTACCAAAAGCTTGTGGTCCACCTTGACCTGGAATTTTGACTCTAACGAGGTAATTTGCAAACCTTTCACAATCCCTTGCAACTGCGAATGCTTCCTTCTCTATGACTGACTATCTCTGTTCAATCTCTGTCAAAGCTCTCATTGTGAAAGAGACAAGTTTTCATATTCTGGCAGGTTGCACTTGGTAATAGACTGCTCCTAGTCCTGTGATGATGCATCTATTGCTCTCACAGTGATCAAGCCTGGATTGTAATGTGCTACAACATCAATAACAAGTAACTTGTCTTTCACTTCTTCAAAAGCCAGACTTTTCCTGACTCCAATACCATTTTGACTTTTATTTCAAAAGTTCCATTATGGCTTAAGTCAGTCTGTAAAGCCATAAGACACAGGAACAGAAGAAGGCCATTCAGTCCATCAAGACTAGTTTGATATTCAATAAGACCATTGTAGATCTGATAATCTCAACTCACTTTCCTGCCTTTTACATATAACACTTGATTCTCTTACTGATTAAAAGTCTGATGAAATTGGGTATTCCCAATTTATTTAGTTAAGCAGCTTTGTGCATAATTGATACACATCCTTGTTGGATATTCACTGATGGCTCTTGTCTTCTTTTGATCCACTGTGATGCTTTCTTCTTGAAGAATATGTCTTAGAAATGTAAGAGTTGTTCTAGAGAATTGGTACTTCTCACTTAGTGTAAGGCTTGCATTCTCTTGCATTAAAAATATCCCTGACCCTCTTGTCACGTTGCTTCTTTGCCTTCCCATGCTTTGGATATCATCTGTAGACAGATTTTTAATCAGGAAAGGAATCAAGTGCTATGGGGAAAAGATTGGAAAGTAGAGTTGAGGATTATCAGATCAGCCATAAATTGCAGAGTAGACTCAATAGGCTGAATGACCCACTTCCTAAGTTTTATGGTGTTATGATCTTAAATGGTTCTCTGGTTCCCTTCCAGGATTCTAGACATTGTCCTTTGATAGATTACTGAAGCCATACCATTCGAACAGAGTAATACATGTAGCTAACAATCATGATTCTTGCTCTCAAGATAGCTGTCAGAACCCACTCTTAGTATCCCATTTTGTGAAAAACCTATTTGTTGCCATTTTTCTCAAGTTAATGTTGACAGATCAAACAGGATGACTTTCCTTAATCACTGGTTTATTTCACTGAGTGAAGTCCAGCCGCGAACTTCATTCTTCATTTGTCCTGGGAACAGTTAGTGGCTTTGAGCACACGATATTGGTTCTGTCACTGCTGATATACAACCTTGCTTTCAATCGTGTTGCTTAATTGAGATTTTATTTTTCCTGTCAACAGAGGAGGAATTTTCCTGGGAGTGCTCAACCAGATGAGTTTACCAAATTCTTACATAGTAATGTGATGCTCCTGTTTCTACTTCAGTTGTGGAAATCTGTGAAGAACTTCTCTCTGACATTCTGAAATACTGCATCCATTCTAAGAGACCTAGCTGAATATTCGCATTGGCAATTAGGTACTCTGTTTCCTCAGTATATAGAATGCTTCACTAACATTTCTTCCTCTGTGACTATGTTTTGGTGAGATTTCCCTATGCACTCGAACAGCTGCGCCTCCTGGACCTTGGAGTTTTATGTTAACTGCTCTGATTTCATTCACCTCTACCATGGTGAGCTGTTTGCCAATTTGAAGCAGCTGCACCTGTGTTAGGCTGAAGTTCAGTTTTAAAGGCCCTTTTTTCACGATCATGGCCCAGAATCAGTTTTGACTCTCTTTGACCTCACCTAAGAATGTTATCTTTACCATTTCTTCCATATCTTTAATTTCTTGAACTGTTTCCTTGTTACATAAATTCCGTATCTCTGGCAGTTTTCATTTTCTTGGACCTTTTCTTTGTTTTTGACAGGATGAAAATGCTGTTAGCTTCAAACATTTTCTAAAGTGTCCCCAGTTGGACACGTATTTCAGGACACTCAACTCGTCTCCTAGACATTTTTTGTGATCTGTATTGAGTCCAATTTTGAATAATCTAACGTGATCAATGATGTTGACTTTTGCTCTTTGGAGTGTTGCCTGTTTATGCGAGAGTAACAATGCCAGATTGGAGTATAATTATCCAACCATATCAGAAGAATTCCAAATGTTTCCCCACAGTATTAACCAACTTGGCACATTGATTTCTGCCTACATAGTGAAATGAACTGCCTGTGTCGTCATAAAAATCCTCCTTGGATTGAAGAAAGTCTGATAACTTCTCATCCTTCACACAGACTACAATAAGGTGTCTTAATAATTCATCTTGCAAAGCTGTATTCCAGTAATAAGACTTTAGAGTAGAAATAAACCATTTAGCCCATCAAGTCTGGTCACCATTCATTGAGATCATGGTGATCCGATAACTCTCAACTTCACTTTCCTGCCTTATACCCATAATCCTTGATTCTCAGTTCCCAATTTCCTGTTAAATGGTATAAATCAATTTAAAAGACTTCTACTGAGTCTTCCAAATGCTGAGATCACTAATTAAATCTCTAGTGTTCCATTACTAAATTTCTCTTGGAGCTCAAACAGAAGTCAAATGTTTTAACCATAGCCCATTGTACTTTCTTCCAAGTTATGTCTTACCAGAACATCATCAACTATTGGGCCTAAGCATATAAAAATCGGCTCAATTTATTGGTATGTAAGTCTGACGCTGTTCTGCAGCATTCAAACTTTTGCTTCTAGAGCTCCTACCTCTGGCCTCATGGTAGGCTTTCCACTTTATCGAAGAGTTGGAGCAAAAGCAAGCTTTCTATTGGAACTGCCTGGAGCTGCCAACAGGTTATCACATCTGACTGGCCTGGGTGAGGATTTGAGTTTTTCCTCCTTACTGTTGAAGTGTTCCAATTCTGCATTTTTACTTTGCAAAGTATTGACAGTTCATGGCTCGGCTTCAAAATCTTTCAACATTCTTCCCTTTCCGCCACCACTTAAACTCAGATCCTGGCTCTGGAAGGTTTTTTTCCTTAGCTGCGCCATGCTGAATCTTGTATTTTAGGCCAATGTTGCTACCTGCACACTGAGTTACTGGTTTGGAATATTATGGATTGTGGTTGCCTACACATGCACTCTCCCTGAGACTGTTTGCTCCCTATCTCAAAGTAAAGCTCTTCAACTCTTTATGTTCTGTAACAGTCTCTCTTTACATCTAACATAGGTTATCAAATATAGTTCGCTCCTGTGATGTTTAAGTCCAGTCTCTTCACATGCTCATTGTAAACTGGCATCGGGTCTCCTACTGATGGCAGAATCATGCAATTAATTGCACTATCGTGATATACACGAACCTCATTCCACCACAAGTTCTCTTCTGCTTCTTTTCAGATGGCAGATCTGGAAGTTACCAATATGCCCTGGAATGGAAAAGAAAAATGGTAATGAGATTGCCAACTTGGTTTGCCAAATTTACTGGATAAACCTAGTGTTATAACAGTTATCCTGATGTCAAGTATGTTCAGTCAACAAGTGATTTTAGAGTAATATTTATTGTCATTCTGTGCCATAATGAATATCATTGTGTTGGAGTTAAATTTAATGACCTAAGTTCTAAACATTCTTAACTGACCATAAAATTCCCTGTAAAAAATGTAGTCAAAATTCTACTGTCATGGCTGTTCAAATTGCAGGCATAACTCAATATATGTAAAGTTCACTAGTTAGGTCAGTACATAAGTTCAAACAAGAGTATATGCATATGAAGGTGGTAATTTAAGTACACACTAATGGAGCAATGCTGCTGTGCTTTAAAGCAAATTTTCATGCATTTGTTTCTCCAATGAATTAGTGATGTTTATTCAGCTGAAATGAACAGAAGTAAGGGAGAAAATGGCCAGCTTCTACTGACCTTTAATCAAAATGCAGAACTGATCGCATTATAAACCACGCAAAGGAAATTTTATATTTATTTATTGGGAAATGGTAAATCCCACAATTTCGCCTTGCAATAAACTTTTGCTGTTAGAGGACGATCAGTTCCTAAAACAGTCTGCACTAAAATCTAAGTTAAAGATGTTTTGATCATTGGAGACAACCCCTCAGATATACTCGTTAATTTTGGGAATACAATTTTCCCAGCTTTGTTTCTTTTCTCTTCAGGCAATGGATTGTGCTGACCCCGGGAGCCTCCAAATGTCTTGGCCAAGCAGCCAGTCTTCACAGTTCTTAAATCTGTACAGTAAGTGTGAGAGGGCTCTATGACCAGCTATAGGGCATAATCTTATAGGGGCCTGAGCAACTGGGTCATGGTAAGATCTGTGTCAGAATCAGATGAGTAAAAAGGAAAAGCTCATTTCAATGTTGGGAGTATCTTGCTCCAGCTTTTATGCTTTTACTGAGCAGCTACACAACTTTTTTTGTTAGGCAGCAGAATGTTGCCAATTAAAGGGGGAGCTTAGAGCTTATTAAATGCTGAATCAATAGCCCAACTCACCTCATTATCATCTCGCTTCCTATTTTACCAGATATGCTGAACAAGCTAGATATTGAGAATTTTTGAGATTGAAGTCAAAGTAGGTTCCTGGAGACTTCAGCACACTGCTGACTGCAAGGAGCCTGCATGTTGCTCAGAATCAAACAGCATCTCAAGGCATGATCCATGGCCACCAGCTTCATGCACCCCTCATCCTCATACAGTGATGTTCAAAATTTTCCATTCCCTTATGACCATCATGGCATCTTTCCAATCCACTTGCAGGATCCTTGAGGAAGTCCATTGCAGGGCATGGCAGCAACTAGCATTGAAAGGTTGTTGAAGGGACACAGGGATAAACACCCAGCTCACATACTGGATCAGGCTGTAAGGGATGTTCCCTTGCTCTCTTACTGGCTGCTGTCTTAGCACCTGCCTGCATGCTCACACCATCCATGCCTCGCCTTCCATGCCATGCCAGTTAGCAGGATGGTGCTTCAGTCAGATTCAAGCAAATGGGCATGTCAGGAACTGGGTGTGTGCTCCTCATTAATCCACTCAGGGGTGGGAGGGCACTGACAGTCAGAGGGTCCTGGTGCCATCAGTCAGGAGTACAGTCTGCTTGGGCTGGTCATGGTCAGGAAATCTGTTTGACTGCAGTTAATGGGAAGGGGAATGGGCAACAGCCAATTCTGTAGGGCCAGCAGCTGTCAAAGGTTTCATGTATCATTGATCTGGGGGTTTGCAAGCGCAGCAGTCAGGGGTCTGATCTGTCATGTCTAGGGCTGTTCATTGCAGTTGGTTAGAGATCTGGGACTAATACAGTCATGGGAGGGGGCATCTGTTGACTGTTAAGGAGGGTGCTATGGGGCCCTTTAGGGGGTCATTGCCAAAAGGAGTGGGGGATATAAGGCTGGAGGTGTTGAAAGCAAAGGAGTTTGTAGCACTTGGAGCAAGAACAATGATGGGAGATGTGCGGAACAACATCGAAGGGCATGGTTGAGGTGGGTCTGAGATGGGAAGAGGGTTGCAGTGGAGCAGGGCTCTCCCTTTTGGATGTAATGTCTAGTTCATTCCACTGGTGAGGCACCTTCAGCCCTTGGAGCCCGCTCCACCATTTAACATGATCATAGCTGCTTATCCTGGTCTCAACTCCACTTTCCAGCCGACTCCCCATAGCCCTTTATCCTTCTTCTCCTCCTTAAAAATATTTCTAAGTATTTGGCTGTTTTCTCCATCCAGCTTGTCTTTTCATAACACATAAGTTACCAATACGCTTCCAAAAAAGACCAACAGACCGCTTTCAGCCATTGGACCAAGGATCACTAAATGTGAAACAACAATTTCTAGCTGGAAAAATAATTTAAAATGTTGGATAGATGCACACTGTACAGTCCAGCACTGCAATAAAATATTCCTTTCTTCCGTTCCATATCAAATGTGACGCTGGAAGAAATGTGAACTTTTAATAATGGACAGGAGGAGGTACTGAAGGTATATTTTCACATGCAGCCACAGCAGTTTGGAAGGGGGTAAAATACTGATCAGGTTGAAGCAAGTTTAATGACTTAGTTAAGTTAGTCAGTTTGCTCCTGAAGCTGTTTGCTCAACCTTATGATGACACAGAAGCAGAGATCTTAAATTTGCCTTTCAAGTCTTCATTCTCTCCTCACGAGAGATTTCAGTAAGTTTCATTATACATCTTTGCAATTATCATCTAAACTTTCCAATCTGTAATTCTTCTAACTGGATGTATGATTTAGACTCAATTAGTCCTAATTATAGCTTGGAAGCCAGAATTGAGGTCCATTAATGGAGAGTCACTCGTGCCTGAAGGTTGTTCCAGTTTTCTAAAAAAGGGAAAATAGCTTAAACTGCTCACATAACCATCAACAAAGTCTTCATCACATTCCCAGCTAGTAATCCGAGAGGAATCAATGGCAGTGCAAATGCTCTATACAGGAGGCATTTCTAGATAATGTTCCTCATGTGTGGCTTTGACCAGTCATCTGACTTCAAAGGAGGGAAGCACATCCCATCTGACAAGAACACAGGCTAGAGTGCAGAGGCTACAAGTTACAATTACGCTAAGCAAACATCCCTGCTCTGGTTCTGCACTATCAAGGAGAGATTTGAGCCTGAACAGAAAATAATAATCGGATCACGGTGGCCAAGATCATGTTGCAGGGATTATAATGTAGAATAATATAGCCATGGAAAGAGAGTTTAATTTTCTCACCAACGCCCAAAAAAGGACTGCTGAAAATTGAGCAGTGTTGAAATCATTTTCATCAATTGACATTGCAAAAGAATTTGAGTCTGCATCAAACAAATTTGTGAGCTTTCTAAACTGGATGAAGAGACTTGTTTTTAAAAAAACGCAGGGACAACTGGAAACAAGTTTGTGTTTTAACGTGCAATGAAAATGAATCTTATATTTTTTGCCAGGAATGGAATAACTAGGTTACAGAAATGATTGCACCAAGAATAATGAGTCTCGATTAATGTACAATCACAAATTTGTCTGGCAGTAGTGTAACTGCTTTTTGCCTTCAGTTACCTACAGTCTATATCAAATTAAAATGCTGCACAAAAAAAACTCACATTTCTTCATGATTCCGACTAATTTTGTGCTCCTGAAATGAAAGCACAAACTGCTGAGAACCTTCGCAGTCAGTCTCAGTGGAACTCAGAAAAATAAGTTTAATTGATTCATTAACTCTACAAATTCACTCAGGGACCTGCGAATGTTACTCACCTTTGTGTTAAATCTGCAGCTTTTATTTGCGATCCACCTATGTTCATTTATTTTATTTTCCCTCCTTCTGTTATAGGCTTCATAATGAAGATCATTTCAGGTCCACTCAGAATGTTAGATTTATTTCAACGTGGAACTGAATCCTAAGGACGATAAAGGGAACAGTCCTTCAAACAATTCAAATCAAATGAAAAGGCAGTTACAGCAAAACATCTAAAAGACCATCCTGGAGCCTTTAGAAAGCTATCTCTGTCCTCCTCCGACCTCTGTGAACTATTGTACGTGGAATTGATATGCCATGCATTGGCTCTGGAAACAGCGGAGTCCTGAGGAATTCTTGATAAAACAAACTCGGTTGGAACGGTCTGTGATTGCACTTTATACAAAAATAAGTAAACATAAGAGTTTTATTTTCTTTTTGCTACTTATCCGTACTTGTGCTACTAGATATTTCTCTATTGTGAAAAGAAACAGGCTGGATTTAATTTGCATGCATGAGTTAAAATAATCTTCATATTACTGTTTGAGATACACCAATTATTGTGTTGAAATGTTAGATTTTCAATGAAGAGGTACAGCAAAGTTTGGTAAGAATGAGTTCCATATGGTTTGAAATGTGCCTTCCCGAAGTTCATTACTGCAAAGAAATCTTCTCAGCTGTAGCACATTCATCAGGTTAACTGGAAAACCATTTAGTATACCTTTCCACAAGGCTCAAAATGGTGGACTACCCACGAGCATAAATAAACAGAAGTCGAATGAAATCGTTGCTTAAGAGGTTTCGGAATGCGTTGGAATTTTCTAGTGGCAGTCGGAACCTTTTCATGTGAAATGCACTGAATCTGAACTTACTGGGTATCACTGTTGGTGAAATGTATTGCTAAAATCTAGTAGCAAGTTCCAACAAGCCAGTTACTAGAGAGACAGAAGCTGTTACTTAACAAAATGAATATAACAAGTGGTTAGTGTGAAAACCTCTAGATTAGAAGCTGATTTGCAGTTACAATAGCTATTAGGACAAAAAGAGCAATTGTTAAGAAGTTTTTTAAAATGCACTCATGGGAACTGGGCATCACTGACTGGGCCAGTATTTATTGCCCTTTCCTTTCCTTGTTACCCTTGAGAAGGTGGTGCCTTTGTAGTTTGTTGTAGCCCATTTGGTGCTGGTTGACCCACAATGCAATTAGAGTTATGGGATTTTGTCCCAGCAACATTGATGGAATGTCAGTCTATTTCTAAGTCAGAATGGTGAATGGCTTAGAGAGGGACTTGCATGTGGTAGTGTTCCCATGTATTGGCTGCCTTTGATTTTCTAGACGGTAGTGGTCATGGGCCTTAGTGAATTTATGCAGCACATTTTGTAGATGGTTTACACTGCTGTATTAACCGTTGATTGTGCAGGGAATGGAATTTCATCGATGTTTTGTCAATCAAATGGGTTGCTATGTCCAGGAGGGTGTCAAGCTTCCTGAGTGTTGATGGAGCTGCCGTCATCCAGGCAAGTAGAGGGTATTTTATTACAGTCTTGGCATGTGCTTTGTAGATGATGTTTGGAACTTGGGAGCAGGAGATGAGTTTCTTTGCTGCAGTATTCCTAGCCTTTGACGTGGCATTGTAGACAAAGTACTTATATGACCAGTCCACTTTAGTTTATGGTTAATGGTAACTCCAGGTTGTTGATAGCGGGGATTCAATTGTTGGCAATACTATTAAATGTCATAGGGTGGGTTAGATTTTCTTTTATTGGAGATGGTCATTGCCTGACACCTGTGCAGCACAAATGTTACTTACCATTTATAAGCCCAAACCTGGGTATGATCCAGATCTTCTGAGGAATCACGAATGGTGCTAAACATTTTGCAGTCATCAGTGAACATCCCACTTCTGACTTTAAGTTGGAGGGAAGGTTATTGATGAGGCAGTTGATGGTGGTTGGGCCCTTAAGAAATATAGTTGAGATGTCCTCGAGCTCGGATGAACTCCAACCACCACAAGCATCTGCCTTTTGTATGAATCCAACATAGGAGTTGACTAGCATGGCATCTAGCTTTCTACTTCAGAATACAATCTCTCCAGAGAGGTTTTTGAGGTACAGTGGTAATGTCCCTACCTCTAGACCAGATGCTGCCTCAAATGCTGCATAGGAAGCTGTCAGGTGTTATGGGTAGTAGCTTTTGACATAGGCATCTGTCATCAAGCTGGTGTAACACTGGTTACCGTGGTTGTGTGGTGCAGGCCCACCCATAGGATGTGTTGCTATTTCCCTCTGTCGTCAGCTCTTGACTTTGAAATACAAAAATTAATGTTCATGCTGACTAGACGATAAGGTATCGGAGCAAAATTAGGCCATTTGTCCAATTGAATCTGCTCCATCATTTGATCATAGCTGATATCTTTCACAACTCCATTCTGCTGCCTTCTCCCCATAACCCTTAATCTCCTCTCTAATTAAGAACCTATCTATCTCCATCTTAATACACACAATGACTTGGTTTCCACGGCCTTCTGTGGTAACAGGTTCCACAATTCACCACCATATGGCTGAAGAAATTTCTCCTCATCTCAGTTTAGCATCCTTGAAGAAGAGCTTTGGGTGGCCCACTAGTCTTTCGGCTCCAGCTACCTCACCACTTGGAATGGCTTTGAGTATGGGAGTGGGGTAGAGGTAGACAAAGAGTTGGTAGTATTGTTGCTGGACAGTATTCCAGAGACTCAAATAATACACTGGGGAACCAGGTTTGAAGCTCACCATGGTAGGTGGTGGGATCTGAATTTTTAAAGTATCTGGAAGTAATATTCTAATGATGACAACAAAACACATGCTAACTGCCATAAACCCCACAGCTTCACCAGTGTTCTTCACAAAAAGAAATTAACCATTCTTACTTGGTCGGTCTAAATGTGACTCCAGACCCACAGCAATATGGATGGCTCTTAATTGCCATCTGAAATGGCCTGGCAAGCCATTTTTCTGAAGAAGGGTCTAGGCCCCAAACGTCAGCCTTCCTGCTCCTCTGATGCTGCTTGGCCTGCTGTGTTCATCCAGCTCTACACCTTGTTATCTCAGATTCCCCAGCATCGGCAGTTCCTACTATCTCTGGCAAGCCAATCAGTTGTGTCAAACTGCTAAAAAGTCTCAAAAAAGGAATGAAACAGGATAGACCATATAGCATTGATCTAGGCACTGGTAACATTGGAGAGCTGTCTTACAGATCAGTCAAGCAATAGGGGCCAGGACAGACCCAGCAGGGGTCACAGCATGGTGGTATACAATTAGTGAGTTCTCCTGACAGATTTCAACATTGATCCTGGGATTCCACAAAGTATCAAGACATCATGTCAAATACAAGTGTTGAGGACACTTTTGCTGATTATAACATATTGCAAACCCTCCTCCCCACCCCTTAATCATTATTAAACCCAATGTCAACCCTGGTTTAATGGACAGTGCAGAAGGGCATGCCACAGGCAGTACCAAGTATACCTGAAAATGAAGTGTCAACCTGGTGAAGCTGCAAAGCAGGACTGCTGAACGCCAAATAGCATAAGCACAAAGTGATAGACAAGACAAAGTAATTCCACAATCAATGGATCAGATCTGAGCTCTGCAGTCCTGCAACATCGATTTGTGAATGGCATTGAAAAGTTCAACAACACACCTGGAGGAGGTGGCTTCATAAATATCACCATCCTCAATAACACGGGAGCTCAGCAAATCAGTGCAAAAGATCAGTCCGGCTACAACACTGGCATCGAACTAACAATGTGGGAAATTGTCAAGGAATGTCGTATTCACAAACAATAGACCAATTACCACCCCATCAGTCTACTCTCAAATATCAGCAAAGTGATGGAAGGCATTACCAAAAGTGCCAACAAGCAGCACTTTTCTATCCACTTGGTCAAAATCCTAGAACTCCCTCTTTATAAGCAATGAGTTTACCAACACCGAATAGACTGCAATGGATCAAGAAGGCAGTTCAGTGCCATGTTCTCAAGGGCAGCAAGGGATGGGTGATAATTGTTGGTCCAGACAGTGACACGCACATCTAACGAATGATTTATTTTTCTAATATTATGCTATCATTCATAATAGCTAATAAAATGACCTATGCTGTGTTCCAAAATTACTTGTGGAGCATAACTAGATATTGCAAGCCAACAACCTAACAATTGGGAATAGTCATTGTAAGTCTTTACATTTACAATTGATTGGCCTCTTTAATTTCATATGTTTAGATTTGAATTCTGAGTGACTCTTGAGCAAATAAATTTTAAAGGAACGTAAATGAGTGTCAAACTACATTTTTCAACTTGTAAAAACTCTTAAATTCATAGAGAGGCTGTTTACCCTGCCCAAAATATGAAATGCATCTGAACCTTGAACAATGTAAATAATGGCTCATCTATATGAAAAAAATTGTGCATCTTCAGCTCTGTTTTGGTCAGTAATGTTTAGAGCTTCATTTAGATGTTTAAAGCTTAAAGGCCTTCAATCGAACTGCTGAAATTCATTTGTATCAAGGTTCTATTTGCTCGACTTAGAGTGGAAATCTTTTCATATGTCATTGAGTCATACAGTCATACAGCACGGAAACAGACCCTTTGGTCCAACCAGTCCATGCTGATCGTAATCCAAACTAAACTAGTCCCACCTGCCTGCTCCTGGGCCATATCCCTCGCAACCTTTCTTATTCATGTACTTATCCAAATGTCTTTTAAACATTGTAATTGTACCTGCATTGACCACTTCCTGAAGAAGTGCATTCCACAGGCGAACCACCCTCTGCGTAAAAAAATTGTCTCTTATATCTTTTTTAAATCTCTCTCCTCTCACCGCAAAAGTGTGCCCCCTAGTCTTGAAATCCCACATCCTAGGGAAAAGACAACTACTATTAACTCTGTCTATACCTCTCATTATTTTATATAAACTTCTAACAAGTCACCTCTCAACCTCCTACACTTCGATGAAAGAAGTCCCAGCCTATCCAGCCTCTCCTTATAATTCAAACTTTCCATATTCAGCAACATCCTGGTAAATCTCCACCGGGCGGCACGGTGGCTCAGTGGTTAGCACTGCTGCCTCACAGTGCCAGGGACCCGGGTTTGAATCCACCCTAGGGCGACTATCTGTGTGGAGTTTGCACATTCTCCCTGTGTCTGTGCGGGTTTCCTCCCACAGTCCAAAGATGTGCAGGGTAGGTAGATTGACCATGCTGGAGTGCCCAGGGATGTTTAAGTTAGGTGGGTTAGACATGGGAAATGCAGAGATAGGGGAATGGGTCTGGGTGGGATGCTCTTTGGAGGAGGGGTGTGGACTTGTTGGGCCGAATGGCCTGTTCCCTCACTGTAGGGATTCTATGATCTGTGAAATCTCTTCTGAACCCTCTCCAGCTTGATAATATTGTTCCTATAACTGGGTGACCAGAACTGGACATAGTATTCCAGAAGAGGCCTCACCAATGTCCTGTACAACCTCAACATGGCTTCTGAAATCCTGTACACAAGTCCAGAGAATATTAACAGCAGGTCAGTAAACAGGCATGATTGAGTTGAATTAGTAAAACTGTATCCTTATCTATAAGCATTCTAAACATTAATGCATTCAAATTAGTTGGCACAGGTTAAAAAGATTTCAAATATGAGTCTTCTGCCCTGGTTCCCAGAAATAAGGGTGACTTCCTACTCAAATATCAACAGAACTTTGGAGCACTATGGGATTGTTAGTTTAAGTATGGAATACAGAGGACACAAAGGATAGAAATGCTCTTTTAACTCAACCCTCACTTATCCTTCCTAACTTTACATCAGTATTAAATGGAACAATTTGTAATAATTAGTAATACATACTTTGTGGTACCTTTCAACTTATGGCTTTTTTTCAACATTGATTTCAACATTTTCCTGTACTTTTGGCTAATGTTTTTGCATCATCAGATATAAATTAACCGTGCCCATTGTGGGCACCATATAGCTTACCAGTACTGCCGGGGTATATTCTGCGCACAAGTCCTATGCCATGTAAGACAGTTTATCACAGATTCATCCCTTTACATATCATATATGTTCGAAGAAATTATGATGTTTGGAACAGCTTTACTTTAGGACAATGATAACAAATGCGGAAGATATTTGAATAGCTGTCATCACTTTATATCAAGTGGACCTCCTGCTTCTCTTTCCTATGTCTTGTAAATGCCATTAAAGATTAAAGTTCAAAATCACGCAGGAACCATTTATCTTCACGACCTCAGCTTATCGACATCTGCAGCAACAAAGTACTCTGCTTAAAAAGGGAGCTCCGAAATCATATGTACACATGTGTGGTCATTTTAAGTGTAGAACCAAATCAGCAAGCTGCCAGAAACAACAACATGGATGTTCCTATCAAAAAAATGGCAAGAAGAAATATGTAATCATGATCTTGAGAACAGTTGCTACCCGGAGGTGATTCTAAGCCAAGAAGCTAATTAACAGGTTCAAATTACTGTACATCAGTGGCAAAATAGCACTCAAATGGACAATTCCTGTCACCTGAAGTGTGAAATTAGATTCTAATCCAGATATCATTCCAGGGAAGCTTATTGTTGCTGTGATGTGTATGGTGTGCAGGTCACTTTCATGTAGGACAAGTTTGTCACCAATTCGTCTTTTTCCACTTTCACTAGAATATATTTTAACAGGAAATAATCTGGTTAGATCAGTTTCACGTTAGACTGCTGATTGTAAAGTTGAAAGCTGCTTCATACTGCTTAATAGATCACCTAATATGCTATTTAATATCAAGAAAATCCTGCGATTAGAGATTACAATGCAATATTGTGGGAGGAATAAATATACCTTCATGACCTTGGTCGTATATAAGATCATTTTAGTTGGTAGTTTGCTTTCTGTGACCTGTAGCTATCAATAATGTGGATCAATACTTTGATTTGGTGATGCAGGTTGGTATCCACACTGAAAGGCTAATAATTTTGATCTTTTTTATTGAAAGATTACCACAAAAACACTTGTTGATGACTGGGAAACTCTAACGCTAGTATCTATTTATAGGTATTATAATGGTACCTGGAAGTGATTACCAGGCAGTAATGTCATCAAGGGTTTCAAGTGTCAACAGGAATTGCAAAAGGAATGCCTCAGAGGCTTGTAACCATCATCCTAACCTCAAACTGATATTACCGTTTGGAAATCACTGCCATGTGTAGATCACTATGTTTTAGTGTTTCTTTATTGTTTGTACTAAGGAATTTGGATTTTTTTTTGGTATTGCTGAGTATCATAGCAGTCACAACTGTGTCATGCCGTTAACATAAATCTATATCTTTAGGATAGTGATTCAGCTACAGCAAATTATCATTGTTTGATTTGATTCTTATTTTCTGGTAATCAGCTCTTATTGCACTAAACTAACATTAGAAATATGTAATAGAGCAGACGGTGTCTCAAAGAGTAAATAACTTCCGAAGTAGTGAAGAAATGTCTCAATTACAATTTCTAACTCATTTTATATGAACTTAAAAGATCAGGAGACATAATTCATCTTCAGCTGCTCCACCTCGTAACAAAATCTTAGCTGACCTGATTCTAATCTCAAATCCACATTCCTGCCTACACCTGACAATCTTTCTCCCCCTTTCTTGTCAAGAATCTGTCCACCTCTGCCTTTAAAATATCTAAAACCTCTATTTCCACCCTCATAAGGCAGCACGGCGGCTCAGTGGTTAGCACTGCTGCATCAAAGCGGCCACGATTCAATTCCAGCCTCTGGCAACTGTCTGTGTGGAGTTTGCACATTCTCCTCGTGTCTGCGTGGGTTTCATCCCAGGCTAGGTGGATTGGCCCTGCTAAACTGCCTATAGTGTCCGAGCATGTGCAGTTTAGATGGATTAGCCATGGGAAATGCTGATTTAAAGGGATAGGGATGCTCTGTGGGGAGATTGGTGTGGACTTGATGGGCTGAATGGCCTGCTTCCACACTTTAGGTAATCTATGATTCTTTTCAGGCAAAACCTCCAAAGACTTATTCGCTTCCGAAAGAGAAACCTTTGCCTCATCTCTATTGTTAAAGGGCCACCCCTTATTTTTAAACAGTGACTCCCATTTCTAGATTCTCCCATAAGGAGGAGTATTGTCTGCACATCCACCCAGTCAAGACCCTTCAGAACCTTGTATATTTCAACAAAAGCCATTTCCTACTCTTCTAGACTCCACCACCTTCATCTGTCCAATCTCTGCTCATACATGCAAACTGTTCATTCCAGCTATTAGTCTGGTCAACCTTCCCTGAACTGTTTTCAACATATCCACACTCTTCATTAAATAAGCAGATCAATGCTGTACTGGTTGGGTCTAATTGGTGTCCTGTAGAAGTGAACCACAACCTCATTACATTTGTGCTCAAATCCTCCCCCAATTAACTCTGCCATTCTATTAGTTTTCCTAGTTATTTGCTGTACCTGCATACTACTCAATTGTAATTCTTCTTATTTTTCACATGCTGATTAACTTTCTGTGCATTCTTTAATTTTATTTCCGTTTCCAACAACTAGTTTTCATTTATATCGCTAATTTTATATTGCATGTTGTTACTTTGATCAGAGGCTAGGAGATTCTTAGGCCTTGATACATTTAAGGCTGGTGTAGTGATTGGAACAAGGTTAGCCAGGTGGGTCTAACAAAATATGAGTTCCCTGATTGGGGCTGTTAACCGGGCCCAATCAGGGAGTCCTGGTTAACAGATATAGACAAAAACGTCAGGGATTCTGCTCCCTCTCGGAGATGGCTCTGTGCTAGCTGAGTTAGTGTCTTGTCCTGTGCACGTGTAAAGAAAGGGTGACTTGGTGACAGGATACTGGCCTTTGTGGAGTTATTTTAGCTGGTTGTTTGGATGGTAGGGCGTAGATATGGATGGGAAATTGGCCTGCAGTTACCACATTGTAAAATGTCTTTTGAGTGTTTTTCTGCAGTTATTTTACCTGACAGCCATAGCCTGATTGATTGACTGGCCCTATCAGGAATGGTAGCCAACAGAATGACAGCGAGGACGAACAAGTGGGGAGATAATGCTATGCATGGGGGAATAGTGGAAGGAGTTGGTGAGTGGTAGAGATGATGGTCCGGGGAGAAATCACTGTTGCAAGTTGGGGGTGGGGAGGAGATGAAAATGGTGTTCTAAACACTTGGGTTTGGGGCCAGCCATGGAATAGGGGGTCCTGACACAGGTTGAGGGGAACAGACAGATTGCTTGGAAATTTACTGTTTTGCTAGGGTGATAAAGGGATCAGTTATCAGTTGGTTAGATGGCTAGTATGTGGCCAAGAATAAGGGAAACAGTGTGGGTTCATTTCGTGTTCCAACTAAGATAGACTTGGAACCGCCTCCTTGTTTTGTCCTCTGCTTGTTGAGTGGTGACTATCAAGCTTTATAATCAATCATTTCTCTGACAGAAAGAGATGTCCACAGTTCCTCATGGGCTATGGCTAATTATCAATTGGGTAAGAACAAAACCCTTCTGGCTTATCTGTTTACAATACACTTCCTCTATGGATCCAGCCCTTTTTGCATGCTTTTATCTTCCAGACTTCTCCAGGCGGAGAAACTTGACTAAACCAAACTAATTCTTAAATAGGAAACGCAAAGCCTACTTAAAAATCATTTACTGACTGGCCCCTTTCTGACAGTAGATTAATGCCCAAATCATTTACCCGTCCAATGTCCTTTACTAATGGAAGTGGTTGAAAATGAGGCCGAATTGAGTTTGCAATTATTTACATTTTCATTTCTCAAAAGACCCAAACTCGCATGCATCATCGAAATATTTTAGGAGAAAATATTCTGGTTAGATTGATTTTATTTCAGACTGTTGCTTGTAAATGTGAGGGTTGCTTCAATACCTTTCATTCCTTTTGTAGATCACTTGCTTTTCCACCTAAATATCTTAAAAATCCTGTTTCCAAGATTACAGTTCAAAAATATGGAATGGACATTTATCCACGTGGCCTTGGTCAAATATAAAATTTAGTTTCGGTGGTTAATGTAATCTCCTATGTGTTTTTCAGAAAAAAAAATGAGTGACTGTTTTATTTGAAAGTAAAATATATTTTTCAAGCATGCTCGCTGAGGAAAATATTGACAACAAACACTTTTAGAATTTTTTTACAGGTGCCAGGCAGATATGTTTGAGGTTATAAGTTCGAGGCTAAAGGTCAACAGGCACAAAGTAAGCTGGAAAGCAATTTCTGTTCAAATATACAAAGGAAGTGTTCTAAAACCGTTTTTCTCTGTGTATGATGACTAAGCATGTCATCAAATCATAAATTACTTTGAGATTCTGAACAAAAGACCTTAAATTTCCTTACACCAAAAAATAAACTGAACATCAATTATACATGTAAAAAAAATTACAGTCCATTCTCCCTGTTGAAATACATTCTATTTAGATTTCTTTCAATCATGACATTTTCTATTAATGCTGTGGGTTCTCCATAAAATAAAATAGTTGATGATTTGCTTTCTGTGTCACAATGAGTTCTGATGCTTTCATTTTACTTTGAATTTAGCACCTCTTCGTTGAAAGCAGGTAAGAAATCTATTGTTCACATTCACACTGTACCTTTGTCAGAAAAGAAATGTCTGCCACTTTATGTAAACGTGAGTTAGTATTATAAAACTGTGTTAACAGTTAGGGACAGCCAAAAAAAATACACCTACTTAAGCCTGTGTCTTTGTGATCTTCGTTCAGTGTGATCATTTTATCCAAAACAGAAGTTAAAAAGTGTTCAGCAGATTAAAATAAATATATGGATCATTATATTTGTTCATTCATTCCTTTGCAATGCAAGAATAGATGTTTAAGCTACATTTGTTGCGTTATGATTCTCAGTCAAAGTATTAGTAAAACTTTAAGAGATAAGCTGATGATATCACTATATCATAGCATGTGATCTGAGGACTTAAATAACTCATACTCCATCTTAACTGGAATCACTTGAAGTAGGACATACTTCAAAAGCATGCTGCTTTGTATAGCATAATACTTAATGTTAGCCAAGGCACTTATCTGCCTATGAATGTGATGTTTTTTACATAATAGTGTCAACTATAATAAATGTCAGTTGGATTCTTCGATATTGCAATATTCACATCCAGTTTCTCATGTCACATGGGATAAAATAAGCATTGGTGCATCAGGTAAAATGTCCAGCTAGAGGCGACATTGTATCAGATACATTAATTCCTAATTTGAATTGCTCTATAATGGTGTGAAATAAGCACAAACGATTGTGTGTTTTGGCAGACTATAATTGGTGAGTACATCGAGTATTGCACATTTTTTTTAAGATTTGGTATTTTTTTATCTGACAATTTCAAGGAGTTCTAATACTGGTAAATGTCATAAACTTGAAATGCTATTCTATATGTTAGATGACAAGGCAAGAAACTCAAAACTTGCACATGACATGCGGAAACACGTTGAAATGCAATTAAACGATCTCTTAGCTGTGCCACCTCAGACCTTGAAATAAAGTTGCCATTTTTGTTTCAGAATCATAAGGAGTGATAGGACCAAGATTTTATTCCTAATAAATGCTGCATATGTGCGTCTCAGTCAAGACAGTTGTACATTTGCTATGACTGAACAGAGAACTCTTGAAGAAAGAAAGGAAAATCAAGCCTAACTTCCAGCTCTAGCTATCTATCCAACTATATACATTGCAAGTGTGTGTGCACATTTACACAGCTGATTAACCTGCTGCTATTCATTATAAAACTCCAGTAAAGATCACAGCTAATTAAACAAGATACCAATGTGTGTCAAAAAATCTTAAAGAGAACCGTGAAAATTGGAGAGCAAGAATTGACCCTCCTTGAGGCATTACCTAAGTTCCCCATTATGGCTTTATAGCTTTAGCAGCAGTGATTTTACACCAAGGGGTTAGAGTTTCAGTGACAGGTGCAGTTATGAATATTAACAGCCAGTGAATTGATTTCATATCCATTTTCAAAGAGAAGTTTCAGAAATTGGCAGTAAAATAAAAGCTTTAGCACTCAAAATGAACCATCAACCGTTTATTTTTATAGACAGAACTCAAATCATTACTGGCAAAAAAAAGACTAAAATAAATTCATTTTGAGTATATTTCAACAGGAAGAATGGAACATTAGTCACTTAAATTTTGGAATCATTTACCAAACATTAAACATCAGATCCCTCACCTTGTGCCCCCACCCATCATCCTCAGCTACATTCCTTTTGTCTTCCAGTTTCTTACTCTCGACTTTGTTTCTTAATGCTTCTCCAGTCTCACCTCCCTTTTCTACAATTCCCCAACATGAAGTGCAGACCAACTCTACAACACTATTCCTCCACACAAAACCAGTTGACAGGAGTAAGAAATATTAGAGGCATTGGCCACAATCTTTTCATCTTCCAAAGACAAAGCGATGATGTCTAAGAATTGGTATTTGCAAATGATATATCCTTGTCCAAAAAATATAGAGAAGGACAGACATTGCAACTCTAGGCCAGTTTAGAAACAAGCATGAAGTAATAAAGGCGAACCTGTACATGTTTGATCATCATGTTTGATCATCTTGATGAGGCCACAGAAAGGATGAAGGGGGGGGGGAATTAAATCAATGTTTTTGTATATGGACTGTTAAAAGACAATTGTAAAAATTAGGTTTTTGAGGAAAAGTGAGGCCCTTGAAATGAAAAGGAGGAGCATTCATATAAAATTAGCTCAAGAAACAAAGAATTGCTGTGCATGTCTGTTTTCCAGACGGCAGGAGGGAGAGATAGTTCCATTAAATCCAGTACTGGGCCTAATGCTGTTTTCGATATCTGCAGACTGAGGTTGGGAGCTAATAGAAAGCCCTTTTAACAAAGTTTGAAATGAATGTGGTAAAGACAAAGAATTTTTGCATTGAAAATCATTGAGACCAGAAAACTGGTGAGAATCTTTACTGACCTTGCACAGTAATCACAATATTAGAGAGAGTGTAAATCAGGAAATTAGAGGAATATGTTACAAATTTAATGATCATGGGAGACTTTATCTTCATATAGACTGGGCAAACCAAATCGACAAATTAGCTTGGAGATAAATTTATGGAATGTATTAAAGATACTTATCTTTTTAAAAATTATATAGGGGAACCAATTAGGAAGTTTGAGGGTACGATTAAGACTGAAAATAGGTTGTTAAATTTAAACAAAGTTGATTCAGGAGGTATGAGTGTTACATGCAAGCATTTGCTTTAGGAGCAGAAATAGGACATAAAGCCTTTCAAGCTTACTATATAATTCACCAAGACCATGTCTGATCTGATTGTGTTCTGAATTCCACATTTCCCCCTGTCCCAAACAATATTTGATTCTTTTGGTAAACAAGAATATGTAAATCTCTGCCTTAAAACGTTTCAATGCCCCAGCTCCACCACTTTCAAAAGCAAAGCTCCAAAGCCACACAAACTTCATCTCTTCATGTCTGTCCTAAAACAAAGCCAACCAGTTTTCAAATCATGTCTCCTAGTTCTGACTCGCCGACAAGAGTAAGCATCCTTTCCATGTCCATCTTGTCAAAACCATTCAAGCTCTTTATATACTTCAACCTTTCGTGAACAAGCCAAGCCTGTCTAACCATTCCTGCTAAGACAACGTCCAGGCATCAATCTCGTAAAACTTGTCTGAATTGCCTCAAACCATTTACATCCTTCCTGAATTAAGTAGACCAAAAATGCATATAGTATTCGATTTGTCATCTCACAATTATTGAGAGAAGATCATTGATGAAGCAGCTAAGGATACCACTCTGAGAAGCTCCTGCAGAGATATCCTGGAGGTAAGGTGACCTCCAACAACCACAATCACCTTCCTTTTTGCTAGGTATGGCTCTAAACAGCAGAGAGATTTCCCCTGGTTCCCATTGACGCCAGGTTTACTAGGAGTCCTTGATGCCACACTCAGTCAAATGCAGCCTTGATGTCAAAGGAGGTCCCTCTCAAATCACCTCTACAATTCAGTTCTTTTATCCATGTTGAACCAAGGCTGTAGTGAAGTCAAAAGCTGAGTGGTCCTGGTGGAACCCAAACTGCGCATCATTAAGCAGGTTATTGCTCAGCAAGTGCTGCTTGATAGAGCTGTTGTTGACACATAATCAGCTTTCCATCACTTTACTGATGATTGAGAGCAAGTAAGGTATGAGAAAGACACAAAGGATTCAGAGAATGTTTAAATGATTGGACAAGAAAATAGCAGATGTATTATAATGTGAGGAAATGTAAATTATCTATACTGATGGAAATAATGCTAAAGCAGAATACTTCTTAGAAGGCAAGGGACTACTAAATGTTGATATCATAATATATTGGGGGCTGGGGTAGCCTTTGTACATGAAACACAAAAAGATGACAAGAGAGTGCAGCAAACATTTAACAAGACAAATAGTATCTTGGCCTGTACTGGAAGGGTTTTGGTGCATGAGATTTAGGAAATCTTACTCCAATTATACAGGTCCTTGGTGAGATCACATCCAAATTACTGCATACAGTTTTGTTCACTGTATTGAAGGAAATATATATTTGTCTTAAATGGAGTAGATCAGATATGACTAAATTGATTGCGGAGAGGAGAGGACAGTCCTGTGAGGAGAGATTGAATCGACTGGATGTGTATTATCAATAGTTTCTAAGAATGAAAGTTGATCTCAATGAAACATAAAAGAATCTCAGCAAGTTTGCCAGGGTAGACACTGAGAGATTGTATCCCCTGACTGGAGAGTCTCGCTCTAGGGACTGAGTCAGAATACAGAATCAGCCCATTCAGGCTGAGATGAAGGGAAATTTAATAACTCATAGAGTCATGAATATTGGAATTCTCTACACTAGAGGACAATGGATCAATCAATGGAAATATGACCATTAGAATTTTGGATGTGAGAGAATCAAGGACAGAGAAGTTGGGTTAGTGCAAAACATCATGCACGACATTACTTAATGGCAGAACAGGTTCAATGAGGCAAATGGCCTGCTCCCTCTCCTTTTTATGTTCATAGGCCAATGAATGTAGAGAAGAGGTTTAGTAGTGATGTTTAAAAGCAGGAAGAGTTTAGATAAAAAAATAATGGTTGGAGGTTTGACAAACAGGGGCAGAGGTTTAAAATGATGGCAATATTATCAGCTTAGAACAAGGGAAAAACTTTTTAAAGTAAGGAGTGCTTTAGGTTTGCCAAGTTAGATTGTTGAGTTCAACTGACGCATTCAAGAGGGTACTGGATGATTATTTAGATAGAAATAGTGAGCAAGGGTATGGGGGAAAAGCAGGACTAGGTCATGATGCTGGTTTGGAGAGCTGGTGCAGATATAATGGTTCAAATTGCCTCCTTTTGCACTTTTCTATTTTCTGTAACATTTCTATGACTGATATTTAGAATAGACTACATGATACAATTTAAAATAGTATTTAAGAAGGAATTGGTAAATACTTGATGGAGAAGCAAGCGAGTTACTGAAAATGAGGTTCAGATTTTCATGACAAGATGAATAGCTCAAGTTTGAGCATTTTTCAACTGCTATATATGCCTCAGAAGAAAAGTCTGAATAATTATCACTCTTCGGGGATAGGTGGGGATCCGGTCAGCCCTGTTGATCGGGATAGGAACTGAGTGTTGAGGTGAGCTAGTTAGGAGGCTTATCTCAGTTCTTTGGGAGTTTGGCCCAATTATATTATACATTTGAGGTCATTATCCTTCTCCTATCACCTCTCACCCAGCCCTCATTATACCTTCATTCCACTTCATTCCCCCACTTATCCCTCATGGTTCTTGATAATCCACCATGCCAACTCATAGCAAATCACACGTGTTTACCTGCACCAATCTCAGTGGCTATATGAAGATGAAATAAAACAAAGCTCTAAAAATCTAATACAGCTCTCACTATCCAAACTTCTTTTTTTACTCCACATCAAGACAGTTAATCCTTTAATAGTCACTTTAAACAAACAATCAAATATGAACATGCCTGTTGAGTGGTTACTTTTGGAAAGTGACCAACATTCCTAAAGACTCTTAGGATAATGTCAGCAAGCCCATCGTTAAACTGTAAGACAGATTCTATACTACCTGTCCAGTTAATCAAGTTTTTAAAAATCCCAATTGACACTTTGGCAGCTTGTTTCTTTTGTTTTCAGTTTTAAACAGCTGGAGATTTAAATATTGTAAGATCATGGGCTAGGGCTTTTCTCATTGGAATGAAGAAGGATGAGAGGTGACTTGATAGAGGTGTACAAGATGATGAGAGGCATAGATAGAATGGATAGCCAGAGACTTCTTCCCAGGGCGGAAATGACTATTACGAGGGGGCATAATTTTAAGGTGATTGGAGGAAGGTATAGGGGAGATATCAGAGGTAGGTTCTTTACACAGAGAGTGCTGGGCGTGTGGAAGGCACTGCCAGCAGTGGTAGTGGAGTCAGATACTTTAGAGACTTTTAAGTGACTCTTGGATAGGCACATGGAGGATAGTAAAATGTAGGGTATGCAGGGTAGTTTGATCTTGATAGGATAATAGGTCGGCACAACATCGTGGGCCGAAGGACCTGTACTGTGCTGTACTGTTCTATTTTCTATGTTCTATGAGGGGAATAATTTTAAGGTGATTGGAAGAAAGTATAGGGGAGATGTCAGAGGTAGGTTCTTTACACAGAGAGTGGCGGGCATGTGGAATGCGTTGCCAGTGGTGGTAGTGGAGTAAGATACATTAGGGCCATTTAAGCGAATCTTGGATAGGCACATGAATGATAGTAAAATGTAGGGTATGCAGGGTAGTTTGAGCTTAGAGTAGGATAATAGGTTGGCACAACATCATGGGCCGAAGGACCTGTACCGTGCTGTGTTGTTCTATGTTCTATGTTCTATTGTCTATGTTCATGAGAATTTAAGCATATGTTGGCTGCTCTTCAAGGCTGTTTATATCTCCCCCATGAAACTAAGATTCCACTATTGTATGTCAGGCCCTGTAGCAGCGAAACAGCCTTGATGAGTTTGGGTTTCCATTCTGTGCGAATCATGCCCTTCTATCTTTCATGTTTTTACAGACAAAAATTGGAAATGTCAGAAATGAGAGAGTAGAGGAACTTCCACCAGTTTTGAAGATCTGCAATGTCTTCCTGAATCTGCAAACGTCTGGCTCAAAGACACACGCTGAAAAGACTTGATAAAGCTTCAGTCAGGGAAAAAAGCCAAGGGCAAAAAATAGACCATGAAATGGCACAATTATTGTGTATTGATGGCATCTGCTTTCACTCCTTTCCACATTCTCTCCTCCTGCCACATATACAATCCATCAGATCTGAATGGGTAGCATTTTGCCCTTTCTCGAACACCCCCACCAGATTCTCTTGAACTCATGCTTGAAATGATAACTCATTATTTTTACTCTTAGACTGCTGGATCTGTAAGCAGAGGAACAACTATTACTTCATACTGCAATATAAATGTATAAGTCTTCAATGTTACATGAGGTTTAGTTGTCACCTCTCATGACTCTGTTCCTATTCAGAAGTGAGCTTCGTTTTCAGTCAACCCATTGCTTTGGTTAAGGACAGGCTTCTCAGATTTGTTCCACTTCACTGTTCCTGAAATGAAATCAAGGCAATGGCATTTAAAATGCATCTAGTGTACAGCTGAACTCTGATTATAACATGTTTGTTTTCAAACAGGATTTGTGAAAAACCTGCTCTGAGATAAGAATCCAAGCCATGAATATTGAACGACAAGGTGAAATAAAGGTAAACAAATGCCAAAATCTGTAACAATTTCTCCAATCTTAAAATAAAATATTTTACAATGTTATTGAAGTGATCACACAATCCAGAGTTTTGTATCCGTCTGGTATGCTTCTGGCTGTACTTACATTGCAACTGTATTCATTTTATATATTGATAAATGTTGATAATCACAATGTCAGTTCATACTTCTTGCATATCAATTTTGCTGAATTTATGAAATTTATGCCATACTTCTGTGTCATTGTGTACTTCTTATAATTTTCTATATTGATATACATATTTAATACTGAAGTAAAAGTCTTGTACTATAATGTGAATCTATAAATATAATGCATGAATAGAACAAAAGAACATATGAACATAAGAAACAGGAGCAGGAGCAGACCATTTGGCCCCTCAAATCTGCTGTGCCATTCAATAAGTTCATGAGGTTGTTGGTGGGTGGGTAATGGAATAGGTGAGTGATACAGCAATCAATGGATAAAGCTGGGGGAAGAGTTGATAGGTTCCAGCATTTAGAGGTGCATTCACTGATCTTGATCACTCGTGGGGTCACTGAACATATTGCAGCACTGTATCCGGCTCCTCAAGTCTCAACTCTGCGCTTCGACTGCACTGCATATAGATTTTCTCGGGAAGGCCTCCTCTCCTTATTTGCCACTGATTATATCTCTGATCCTCCCTCTTCCTCCACAAATGTGACAGTGCAGAGTCAGAGAACACTGGAACTTGCTCTATGTGATAATCCCCAAAAAGACCCATGGGGAATCACTAATTAATCTCATTGTGGAGCTTTTTGAGTTCCCTTAGTAACAGGCTATGGCTACTCCAGCATCTGCTGTTCTTGCTATCTCTGGAAGAAAGTAAGGTTGGGAGGCATTTTGCAGTGTGAGGGTCAGAGGGTAAAAGGTGCAGCCGACAGGCTCTCAGTGACCCTCCCCCTCCACCCCCTGCTGTCAAGTCCCTCAAAAATCCACTGAGTGTCTTTAATCGAGCACCACTCCCAACCTGCTCCATTCTGGAAGCTAACAAAGTCATTACTTGCCCACAGAAGGGTATGACCATGGCTCTTCCTAACAGTAACTTCACTCTGGCAGAGATAGGAAGGCAGAGGGGTTTAGGTATATCACCATGTGACACAATGAAATGGCTTCCTTCCTCCAAGCTCACCAGCAGCAAGAACAGAAGCTTCCACCCTTTGAGTTGCTAACAGACTTGACAATACTTGGAGATTTCGAAACAGGGAGAAATAGACTGAAGTAGAAATAGACTGTTTTGCCCTTCAAGCCTGTCTATCAACTCAAACATGACTAATCTTTCCCTCCATTTCATTTTCCTGCCTTTACACCTTGTCTTGTTGATACCCTTATCCTGCACAGATCTATCAACTTCCCTCTGAAATTTGAATTTTTCTTTAGTCATTCATGGGATGTAGGTGTCACTGGCAAGGCTAGCATTTATTGCCCATCCCTAATCACCCAGAAGGTAGTTAATTCTCAACCACATTTCTGTGGGCCTGGAGTTACATGTAGGCCAGACCAGGTGAGGGTGACAGTTTCCTTCCCTAAAGGACATTAGTGAGCCAGATAGGTTTTTCCCAACAGTCAACATTGGTTTCATGGTCATCATTAGACTAATGATTTCAGATATTTATTGAATTCAAATTCCACCATTTACCATGGCAGCATTCGAACCCAGGTCCTTAGAACATTACCAGGGTCTCTGGATTAATAGTCTAGCAATTATACCACTAAACCATCACCTCCCCTTTATCCACCACCCACCAGGTTTCGACTTGAATGTTTCAAAACAGGATGTGAAAAGGTGGTCCGTCATTTCATGTAGATGTTCTGGTTCTAAGTTGAACAGTTATCTTCCTTGCTTTATCATTTTGCCACTTTATGATTTAAAAGACCTAGAACTAGATCATCCTACAAATATTTCGCAGAAATATTATGCAAACAGAGTTTAGAGGAACTTCCTCATAATTTAATCCTTTAAGAGATCAATCTGGCGAATCTGTGTTGTATCCACATCCACCATCAAAAGCTCATTCCTGAGATTTTGTATGGAAAGCTAAATGTTATACTTCAATTGGGGTCTGATTGAGGCTCTGTACAGTTGAAGCATAATTTTTTCACTTGTGTATTTGAACTCTCTTTGAGATAAAGGCCAACATTCCATTAGCTATTTTGATTACTTTTTGTACCCAATTATGAACTTTTAGTGGTATTCCTGTAGTCATTTTGATAAGGTATTTCTATTTGTATGATTGAATTCTTCTCTGTGTTCAGGCCCACTGAATTATGGTGACTGACTGAGTCAAATTCTGTTTGTATTTCATTGGATTCCAGGACTTTTATTGAGGATTTAAGGATCTAATTCCTCAAATCTGTTGAATTTTATTTTTCTGTCGTGAATATGAATCAGTGGCCTTGCCTTTTACTGACCAATTGTATAAATCTGTTTCAATGGGTGATGTACTCCAGCAGGTCATTCCACCTTAGAATCTTCAAAATAATCACAGGGGAGCTTATGTTTACAGCTACTTTAAAGAGACAGGTCCTGAGGCAAATACTTAATGCTGTCTGATAAATCTAGAAACACTCATTACTACATACAAAATACTTCTGAGCCAGGATACTTCTAATGGTGTAATATAATGAATTTTGATAGATGAGAAATTAAAATGTAATAATTTTTGATCATACCCTCTGTATTCATCTTATTTGATGTGTTTCCTTCTTTGTGTTTTGTTCTGCTTGTTTGATCTTATCGTGTTTCTTTATTCTCTTCAAGTCATATTCAGATGGCTGTTATTTATTCCCCTTTCAGACATTTCTGTTTATTACGTTCTTTACCACTCCCTTTGGTTGTTGCATCATTACATTTTTTTTTACTGTTTAACCTCTGCTGCCTTCCACTTTTGTCCTTTTTGCACCTACCCCTCATATTATTTGGACTATTTACGTATTGCTTCAAGAATCCCTCCTGGATGCACCTAACAATTTTCTCCCAATCCAAACCTCTGGCACCAAGGGAGACCCAGTCAATATATGGGAAGTTAAAATCAACCACCACAACAACTCTATTGTTCTTACACTTTTCCATAATCTGTCAATGTATCTATTCCTCTATCTCCTGCTGGCTAATGGAAGGCCTGTAGTACAATCCCATCAAAGTGATTGCACCCTTCCTATTCCTGAGTTCTATCCATAAAGCCTCACTAGATGAGACCTCCAAGGTATCCTCCCTCAGTACAGCTGTGATATTCTTCCTAGTCAGTAATGCAACTCCCCAACCTCTTTTGTAACCCTCTCTATTTTGCCTGAAACATCTAATTCTAGAACATTAGGCTGCCAGTCTTGTCCCTCTCTCAACCAAGTCATAGTTATATGTATTATTCCAATATTTAAGTTCATTTGCCTTACCTGTCATGCTTCTCGCATTAAAACAATTACACCCAAGACCTCCAGTCCTGCCGTGTTCAGTAACCTTCCCCTTGTCTGTTCATCCTCTTAGCTTTACTGGCTTCAGGCTCAAACTTCTCCTCAATCATCTCATTTTCTGAAATAAACATAGGGAATGCTGGAGAGCCTCAGCAGTTTGGCAGCATCTGTAATGAAAGAAATAGAGTTAACATTTCAATTCTTCTGAACTAAGAAGTAACACAGCAATTCTGAAGATTCATGCCACATTTGAAACATAAATGCTGTTTTCCTGTTCAGAGATGCTGCCAGACCTGATATTGCTATTCTATTTTGCTGATAACCATATAGTTACTGGTAAGCATTTAAAGCATTATTGAATATTGTGACATGTTTTACATCAGTATCAATTGTAACAATGGAGAGAGGTTATTTATGAACAACAATAATATAGTAATTCATACAATTTTAGGATTTGTGAGCTTTGGGGTTGTAAAACAAAATTGTAAACAAATGTCACAACCATTAACCCCTGGAAAATCAGCTTTATAAACAGCAGCGTTGCAGTGATAAATTGATCGGTACACCGTTAGATAATTTTTTAGTGACCTTTTTGTGATCCATGAGCTGCGACAAGTTATTTCTGGCTTATTAATGTTACACGTTTGTGAAAGACTTGTGAGGAATGATGCTAAATTTGGAAAATAATCCTATAAAGAAAGAAAAATTCTTTCTACAGTCAGCGGATAATTTCTCAGTGATGCGTCAAACATTTAAATTGTTCTATCAAGCTTAGTGGCAGAATAATCGTGAATTCAGTATATCTCTGCAAACTGTTACTGAGTCATTTCATTCATTCCCATTGCAACTCAGACCTACACTCCTTCCTATTACAGTTTCACACTTGCAGTTTAATTGCTTTGACCTGAACCAATTAAAGAAGACACAATCTCTTTTGTTGGTCTAAAAAAGAATGTGCTGCTCAAAAAAGATACGATAGCTCTTTTCACCCTAGCATATCTCAACCTTTTCAGAAACATGCATGTATTTAAAATACATTTAATCACAGGACACAATAGCAGTGCTGAGGAACTTATCACAGCATTGTGTAATTCTGCAATTAGCCACAATGTAAAACTGAACAACCATAAACTTTCCTGTTGCTGAAAGAAGAATGTCAAAACTAAAATACCATTTAACAACATGACAAAGATTTCATTATCAGCCTGCGCTTCAAACCATTTTGTGACTCAAGCCACATTTTCTTGGGTTGGCTTTACAACATTCCTGTAAAAGATGCAGAAAGTGAGGAAGGGAAGGGAGGTTGGAGTTCTGAAAGTTGCAAAGGATATTCTCAGCTCATTGGAAATTGTTGTGGTCGATGGGCCGCTGCAGTGAAAACAAGATATATTTTTCTAAATTCTTAGCACAATGAAACTAAATGAGTTAACTTTCAAAAAAACATTTTGTTGAACAGTTGTGCAAAATGGAATCCTTCACTCATTATTTCAGCTTTTGTCTTTCCTGTAGATATTCTGCCTCAATTTTTTCTAGAAAGATGAAAGCAGCTATGTCAGGAACAGAAAACGTTCAGAGAACATATTCTATATTCAGTTGCTATTACCAGCAATGAGAGTTTTTGGTTATTACAACAAAACCTGAAATGGAAACTCAGTTCATCCTGTTCCTCTCTTTTCCACAAGTCTCACTATTTCTCAGTCAGATCATGAGATGGCACATCTCCCAGAGGTAGTGAAAGAATGGAGTCAGGGGCACTAACTATCCCTAGTCACTGTTATATTTTTGTGTTGTTACCAAACACAGATTTACCACTGTCACACTGAATTAACATAAATCCAATTTACTTGAACATTTCGAACAGGTTTACTTAATAGACCCACTGATAGCTCATCATGACAGAGAAACTAATGTACACATCCTTGGTCTAGCATGGTGCTGTTTGGAGTCCTTATGGCTGCTGGTCATGTGGTGTCATCCTGGACCTTAGCTCATTACCATACTCAGCTGTTAAGCAATAACATAACATTCCCTTTCTTTCCAAGATAAAATGACACAGGTTAGATGTGAAAAGTTGTATACATTAGGTGGTTACAAGACTATTTACACTGCAAAATATACATTGTAAAATTTACAAGTTCAAGCATGTAAGTATGGAATCTTCCCAGGCCCTAAACAATGTGGGCAATGGCAAATCCATTGGGGAAAGGTGGAGAGATCAGAAGAATAAGTTTCTAGGTATAGAGAAAAGTAATCCAATTTTCCACCCAATGTTTTAGTGACAAGGTGGCAAGTTGGCTAGTAAGATGCTAAAGGGCAATTTGCATGTATTGACATTGTATAATTAACTCTTCACACTTTATTTGTGCACAGTTTGCTATTTTACCAGGTAACAAGGAGAAACTAGATGGCAGTAATTCCTGACATGAAATTCTGAGTGAGTACCTGGTAGCTCCAAGCTCAGCAATTGGTCTTCTAGGCTGTCATCTTGGCCTGAATTCCCCAATAACTCAGTGTATACTTTATGGACAACAACAGCCTGTGGACTCCATCCACAGAGCTTGACGTTAGATACACACCAGCCTCACCATACCATCATGCTCCATCTCCAATTCACTTATAGTACAACTCACTACCCATGGGGACCTGGTGGCTCAATGGTAATGTTACTAGACCTAGTAAGCCAATGTTCCAAGCTGATGTTTTGGGGACATGGGTTTGAATCTCACCATGGTAGATGGTGAAATTGGAATTTACCAAAATAATTCAGAATTTAAAAAGCTACTAAAGGCAACTGTGTTACAATTGTTGTAGAAACCCATGTAAGTTCACGAATGTTCTTTAAGGGACGAAATCTGTCATCTACCTGGTCTGGCCTACATGGAACTTTAGTCTGTTTGCAATGTGGTTGATTCTTAATTGTCCTTTGAAATGGCCTAACAAGCCACTCAATGAGCAATTCAGGATGGCCCACATCCCAGTAATATATAAACAAAAATGCAGCCTTTCAAAATAATGTTGGTGTTGGGGTTGGAGGAGAAGCTTTCATTCTTGGTACCACATTTACAATCCCTACCGTGTATGTCCTAAATGGTTTGTGCAGCATATATTTGAATCAGGTCAAAAATATCACAGGTCCATGTAGAGGCATCACATTGCACTCTTTGTCAGAGGCCTCCATTCCTCAAGGTTTTGCGAATGCTGTTTAAATTACATTTGTTGTACTGTGATGGCTGAATGATCACATGACTAAGGAATTGCTTTGTTTCAGATATTGCTGACCTAGGTTTATCCGAACCATCCCCAAGTCAGAAACCAAACTTGAAACATTAACTCTTCTTTCTCACCACAGATACCGCCAGACCTGCTGAGGTTCACCAGCAATTTCTGTTTGTGTTTCATATCTCCAGCATCCACAGTTCTTTGTTTTATTTTATCTCAGAAACTAATGTTATCTCTGTGTCCGCTGCACTAAGAATGTCCACAGGAATGGATGAGAATGGATGGGTGTGGAAGCCCAAGACCAGGTCAATCTCCAGCAGATCTGGAGAAGCCTCCTAATGTAGAGTGTCCAGAAATAGGTGTCCTCATGATGCGGTAAAAGTGTGAGAGACCTACAGTCGCTTTCTTCCATGGAAGACCATGCAAATGAGAGAGAGGCAGTGATTTTGTTCTTCTTATACAGATAGCACTCGGAACATTATGTTGTAATGCTCAGCATATCTGCAATGCAACACCTTCTTCCAGTGAGGCCAACAAGGGCCGTAAGACAAATAAGATTCGACATCTGGTTTCCATGTAGTTTATGTCTAGGGGTTCACTGCAGTACAATTCAAGTAGATGATGCTGCCAAACCTTTGATGTTTTTCTCCAGGGATCTAAAGAATCTAGATAGATCCAGTGTGATAGATGATCCATGAGGATCACAGCATTGCACCTCATGGAAAAATGAAGACATTCATCAGAGGGGACTGCACCTTCAGCAGTCTGCAGCACAACAGCATCAGCCAAAGCAAATCATGCAGGACCTCTTTGTCAATTGCCTTCTATGCAACTGAGATGCGTGAACTCATCTTATGTTGATGGCATACGTTTTGACCCTGTTGAGGTTAGTATTCCTGTTTAATTCCAACTACAAATGCTGCTTACTAGTTTGATTTTTGTAACCTTTCCTGGTGTTTAATAGAAGTTAAGGTTACAGATATGATGGAAGCTTTAACAAGATCTGATGCTTCCAGTCATGACAACGTTTCATGGTACCATTGGTACTATAGAAAGGATAGTCTCCCTCCTTCACATTTTCCCTCCCATTTTGAGGAGTCTCCAATGGACTGCACTTGGCCCCAGCTTCCTGTGACTCTTCCCATTTGATCTGCCTTGTAAGGATCCTCTTTGGATGCAGCCCTTCTGTCAATTAACTGTCTTCATTGACATTAGTGTGTGAAAATGACTTGAAGAGTGCTATGATTGTAGAAACAACCACTACCAGCTTCTGATTGCCATAAGTTACAGGGATCCCTGATTTATGAATGTCTGACTTATGAAAGCTTGTACTTCCAAATGCGATCTCATACCGGCATGTATTTTAAAGATCTGACTTATGAATATTTCCTTCATATTGTCCTGCATTTTGTTCCAATTTGCATACAAAATGACTCAGTAACGGACTCAGGAACTTAACCCAATCGCAACCCAGGGACTGCCCGCATTCTGTCTCCGCCTACCCTTTCTATAACTGAATCTAAAGGCCTGATCAGTGAATAATGGCAGAGGCTGAATCACTATTGAGTCTTAACAAGAAAAGGCACTTGTCCTAACAGCAAGAAAGTAATAGCAGGATAGCAATAGGTAAAAGCTACATTGGATTGTAACATAAATATTAAGTCTTTCAGGAACCAGAGACAACACATCTGACACTAATATAATCTAGAGTTAGGCTTCTCTGATTCCCGCCTAAGACTGTAATATTTTCAGATCAGGTGGAACCTAATGCAATCTCCAACTTTAACCCTGTCCAAACCACGCCCTTACACAACAAAAACAATTCCCTCATACAATCCTCACTACAGCCTTGGTCATCTTCTTGTTAGTTCTTCGTACTGCTAATCTGAGTTTACCACAGTTTCTTCCACTATGCAACCTGCAAAACTAGCATAAGTTTACATGGGGAGTGAAAAATCAAGGACAGTTTGCAATTAAATTTCCACAAATATCAGTTACTTTGGCTTTATCAGAAACCAGGTGGCAATGTACTATTTGCCTTCAGGATTACTGTAATGGGAATTCATCATGTTGCAAACTGACCCCAATGGGTGGCACAGTGGCTCAGTGCTTAAGACTGCTGCCTTACAGTACCAGGGATCTGAGTTTGATTCCACCTTTGGGTGACTGTCTGTCTGGAGTTTGCACGTTCTCCCATGTCTGCATGGGTTTCCTCCAGGTGCGCCGGTTTCTGTCCACAGTCCAAAGATGTGCAGGTTAGTGTCCAGGGATGCGCATACTCATTGGATTAACAATGGGAAATGCAGGGTTACAGGGATAGGGTGGGTCTGGGTGGGATGTTCTTCAGAGGCTCCGTGTGGACTTGATGGGCTGAATGGCCTGCTTCCACACTGATGGGAATGAATGATTCAATGTCACAATGCTCAGTTTTACGGAGGGGAGGGAGGGACAGAAGTGCAAAGCATAAACATCAAGTACTGCCCTTAGTTTCAGGGTATGCTAAAAAACTATTTCATGATTTCGGGTAGAAGAGACCTGAACTACTTGTAATACATGAATGGTAATAATTTCTAATTGCAAATATTCTCCATTCACCAGAGAAGATCAAATTTTGAAAATAGATCTCATCATTATCTGAAGTATTTTTAAATCCCTTTTATGCAGAGCGATGAAATATAAGCAATTCTGGCTGCTACACACTGGAGAACTTTCTGTTTTAATTATAACATCATCAGATGATTTGGAAAAATTGAATTTATGTTTTGTGTATGCTGGCTTGTCTTGGCTGCTTTGTAAATGTTGTAATAGTTACAAATTATAGTGAATACAAAGAGTATTTTAAAAACTACTTCGCTCTGACTTGAAAAAAAACATCAAATCTGCCAACTTTTCCACTTTACTGCTCTCTATCTGTCCCTTTTCATTTCTTTATGCATATATCTCCAAAGCTAATTGTTCACAAGTCAGGAAATGAAACATTGAATGATTTCAGGAGGTGAATTAAACTACAACAGTCTGTGGAGGAAAGAAAATAATATTGGCTTTCTGTGTCACACAGACAGCTTAAGCTGAAATGTTCAAGTTATGAAGGAGTCCCACCAGAAATAACCTGAGCAATTGAGTTTATTTGACATGGTGGAGAGTAATCAAGAGGGAAATAAAACACTTGATCCTTTTAAAAATACATTGTCAATAATAAATTTAGAAGTGTGCATTACTCAGCTTTACCAACAGAAATGAATGATATGCTCAGAGATTTTAGGCCAACTAAAGAATATTTTGCCCTCATCCATGCATTTATATTAGTTTCATCATATTATCTGTATAATGTAGACCTTTCTGGCAATATGAAGGTATAGTATTGCAATATCCTCTATTTGATGACAAGAACGGGCAGGCAGGACAGTGGAGTTGAAATTCACATCAGCAATGACCATGCAGTGAGTGTCCAGAGGGTGAGTGGATTTCTCCTGCTTGGATATATTATACATAAGTAACAGTGTGTACTTTGGAGGAGAAAACTTCCAACAATGCTACTTATCATGGTTCTGAAAATCTATTGATCCATGTAAACCATACACTTCATGATGTTGTTACAAATATGGAATTCAGAAAACAGCTAGGCATTTAGACACCTTTTCGAACTTAAGGAAAAACAGAGTGGCATAGATAGTGGGGGATGGTGTGACCATGCTAATTCTACTTGAAGACAAATCCATGTGCTCTGGTAATAAACCCTGTAGAGAATCAGTTGTCCATTTTCATACCTTTAAAGAGCTGGTTTTCTGGATGCAGAGTCGAAAACTCAAAGAGGGAGACAGAAACTGATACTGCGATGGAAAGCCAAGTAAAAGACAGGTTTCATGTTAACCACCAAGCAGGAGACAGGCAAGAACCGGCTTAAAGAGAAACCAATTTATGGTCATCAGTTCGGCCCATAGTATGATACATCTGCACATTCGAGAAGCAACACATATAAATACTTAGCGTTCTGTTTTGTATGTGCAAAAAGAATTTCTGCAGACTCAGAAACACAGAAAATATTGCAGGACTAGGCTATTCGGCCCATTGAGCCTGCACTACCATTCAATATGATCATGGCTGAACATGCAATTTCAGTATCCCACTCCCACTTTCCGTCCATACTCCTTGATTTCTTTAGCCAGAAGTGCCATGTCCAGTTCCCTCTTGAATATATGTAACAAACTGGCCCCAACAGTTTTGTGCAAATATTGCACCTTCTCCGTTACAATGGGGCCATGGAGACAGCCAATCACTACTGCATTCCCATTGCAACACACAGTGCAATGAGAATTTATCTATCTGGAATGAAAATTGATGGTTAACTATTGCTACTGCATCTTCATGCCAATAAGGACCTAATCAATCAGTACCCTCTTCTCATGCTGCATAAAATTGTGCCCTTTTTTCATGTCTGTTTCTTGTTTTCTACTTCTGTTGAATGGAAGATGAGAAGCTTCAACCTGTCCTCTTTAATCAATATTTAAATTGTGTACTACTAATTATTCAATGGCCTCTAAAAATAAAGACCCTGTCCTTACCACTGAAAACAATCCATCTCTCGACGATCCCCACCCTGTAACAAGAAGATAAAAATGACAAACAAAATCAGAAATTGCTGGAAAAATGCAGCAGATCTGGCAGCATCTGTGGAGAGAAATCAGAGTTAACATTTTGGGTCCTATTATCTTTCTTCAGGACTGAAATGTTAACTCTACTTTTTCTCCGCAGATGCTGCCAGACCTGCTGAGTTTTTCCAGCAATTCATAATTTTATTTCTGATTTTCAGCATCTGCAGTTCTTTATTTTTGTTTACTGCAGGATTCCCCAAACATTAGGCAACCATGTCAAACTTTAGGACCCAGAAGCTTCCAGCCTCTATGTGGCTAATACCTCAGGCAATCTTGTGTTGAGGGCTGTGATACGGCGAGATTCTCATGCCACCTGTCAACTGTTAATGAGCTGTCTGGCAAGTGATCTCAAGAGTTCTCTTGTTGGTGGGAGTGGCATGTTGGTCATCACCAAGCATGATCATCCTCCACCCTAAGAAAAAATAATGAAAATTTTGTGTCCTAAGAGTTTTTGTGCAAGTCCCAAGCTGGAGCTGCACAGCTTTTGCGGTTTAAAGTTCAGTGCCAGTCTGCTGAATGGAAGTATGGCTCTGGTCCATTGTTGAAACTCTGGGAGAACAGCAAGGCAGAATTTTAGTCAGTCCAAAGAATGTCTATATGCTGTATCCTCAACTGCACACATAGTATCCCTATTATAATCGTAGGTGGATAGCTCATGGTTTAAGGGGAAAAAGCAGTCCAACCAAATGCTGGTATAACACAAAGCAAAGCATAATCACAGCCCAAAACTAAGCCCCAATATTGAGAATTTCCAAGACCCTTGCTGGGTCAAAGATGATTACAGGTCATTGATTTTTAATCTTTCCAGGGCTTGTGTTAATAAGCAAATAATCCTTCCTCTAATTGATTTAATTTTGCCTAGTTAACAGCAACAGCCATCATTAGACCCTGAATGTAATTTCCAACTGGAGAGATTTTTATCGACTCAAATGGATATTAAAACGTTAAGTGTCGAAACTCCCCTGGACATTTCCCTAAGCAGGTGGCTCACCTGTTTCCCCTGCTCTGGAATCTTCAGGACGGCACACAAAACAATACTTTTCAGTGTATCTCAGAGCATGTGACAATAATAAATCAAACCAATCAAATCAAATGAAGAAAATCCTAGCAGAAAGGAAATTCAGGAACAACAAGGACTTTCCACTCTCCGGTCCCTTGAATTTAAAGTTCCATATATAGCCAGAAAATACATTATGTTCATAATGTTTTACAGGTCAAAGAGTGCTTGGATTTAGTCTGTTCATTCAATATACATCTTAAATAAATAAAGTCATCTGTTACTTCAAGCCTGTGCCTAGTTCATCCAGTTCATCATCAATAGCTAAAGCAGAGTAAGTAGCAGATGAAATATTCCAGTGTATCAAGTAAGGACTCTCCAATAAATCTCTGATTTGTGTTATTATTTAACTTGATTTTGGTCTTGAAAAAAGATACACTTTGGATTGCAAGGGCTACAAAGATCTGCTCACAGGAATGTCTGAACTTGAGAAAATGTCAGGAGCAAAATCACAGATATATCTCACCAATCAGTTGGAAATAAGAAGACATTTTAAAACTGGCATGTGAGGTTCTTACGCCCATTCAGCTGAAAACAAGCCCCAGAGAGTTGATGGTAAGTTTCATTGTGGGAGGCTTGTTTTGTTCAGAAATACATTTTCTATTAGTAAAAAAGTTTAGTCTCCATAATATCACTGTTCTTGTGCCTCTGTATCATGGCTGTTTTTGGATTATTAATTTGTGCACAGGACAGAGGAGTTCACTTCCATAAATATTTGTTGAAGATTATACAGTGTATTCTTTTATTGTAGATATAGGACACGGTTCTCATATAACACACTTCAGATTATAATCACTGTTACAGCTGCCTACAGTCCGTGCTGAATGGTGTGGCAGGTGGACTGGAGCACTGCAATTGGTTGGCCTGCTTCCAGCAAAATGGATGAGTAATTATTAAAGACGATGCTCGGGGTTTCAGTGCTGGGCTTGGCTAAAGGCCAGAGCCAGTGCATTTGTCCCTGTTTCGGAATAACTGGAAACTTGTTGCTACATCTCAGATTTATGGAGCAGACTGTGAAGTTGAGATTCCTGCCATTGTGGCAGCCAGAACACATGGCGAAGAACTCTAGCACTGTATGACCTCGGTGCCTCATGGGAAACGTTAGAAACAAAATCGCCTTTCGATGAAACTGCTATTAATCAGGGAGATCCAAAAATTCCTTTCTCGAATATTTGAGGATGATATGAAACCAATTAGACTTTTGCGCTGTGGATGAAATGTGAGTAAAATTGTTTGAATTTGTATTCAATTGAATTCAAATGTGCTTAGACAAGTACAGGTCACACATGTAAGCCACTGTCATGAGGAGAATATTTAGTTCCATTGGTTTTCGGGTCCTTAGATGTTAATTTCTCTATCCACCACCCTTTATTTTAGAATTCATTTTTCTTCTCTCCTTTTAGGCTACTTCTATCACTAACTGTTCGCCATCCTGTGATTTAAAGAAATCTGCACTTCAGTATAATGATGATGTATTAGAGTGGTTAGTGAAACTCATATCAACAGTGCAAGTGGAAAGCTGCAACCACTCTCCCACTTTAGAGATTGGAAAGATTGCAAGGCAGTAGCACAACATGGACAAAATCTCATTGCTCACCTGTCACACCTATTGTCTTTATACAAATAATCTGTATTAAAGCAGTATATGGGAACAATAATAAACATATTCTATTAATATCTTTGAAACTTGATTACTTTGTTCCTTTATGTTTAAAAAGGTTCCAATCTCTATATTGTTAATAGCTGTTTGGTAGTGCAGACTTGAGAATTGCTAAAAACAAGTCCATTTTATTAAAAGCTTGCATCTTGCACTAATCAGGACAATTTGCAAGAACGTAAAAAAAACAGGAGGAGGTGGTTGAATAATTGGCAATCAGGCTCTAATTGGTAGAGTATTACCAGGGAGAATGCAACCGTTAATGAAAACTGACAGTTAACTGCCAAGCTTTGTATAAATTTCAAACCAGGCAAGTCGACTCTAATCGGCAGGACATTAAAAGCAGAAAAAGCATGCATACACACAGTGCCTCTTTCAAATCAACAAAGTAGTCACTCAAAGAGAATCAGCTTCATTTCTCAGAGCACAGTTGAGTTACCCTGATTAATCTCTGAGTTAGACCAAGTCTTAATCTATTAATATGTGAGGTTTCCAAGATAAATATTTAAGTAAATTCTGCATATCTGATCCAATTTCTGTCACTTGATTATTGGAGACATTTATTGGGGGTTCTGGCAGCAGAAATCAGCCAATTAAAAGTTTTAACTTCCCAGGCAATTTCCATGTGTGTCTGTGTATCGCAACCTCTGTTGGATCCTGCCACACATCTCCAAAACTATGCCACATTCCCAATGATCCCAATATCAGACAATTTGTCATGGTTGTTCCTTCATGCTAGCTAGATCAGATTTTTAGACTCTCCTATTTTACTGCATGAGGGTACACCTTGACTATACAGACATCAGACGTTCTAGCAGAATGTCCATCATTAACAGGAGATAGAAGACAATGTGAAAGGACAGCAAGAAAGGAGGATAGTGGGAGCCTGTGGCACAGCTTCTTCAGAGTCATTTCACTAAAGGGTGAGCTGCTGTGCTACAGTAAAGCACTACACTCATTGGAAGCCCTTCCATGATATTCCCCCTTATTGTGTTCTGAATCGTAGAAAAATATATAATGTCAAAGTGGCCAATATGCCCCATAGGTTTGTGCCAGTCAATGAAGAACTGCCTTACCTAATCCATATTCCTGCACTTAATTACAGGCCTCACAGGTCACCCCTCTTCAAGTAGAGATTCGAGTAATTTTTAAATGTGGTAGGGTTTTCTGATTTACCACCAGTTCGGGCAGAATGTTTCAGGTCCCTATTGCCCTCTGGGTGAAAGAAACATTTCCTCATCACCCCTATTATCCTTTCTCCGCACAGATGCTGCCAGGCCCGCTGAGTTCCTCCAGCAGTTTCTATGCTGGTTTAAACTGTTGGGTTCAGAATTAGTCTTGTGTGAAAACTACATTGTTGCAAATTCAACTCAACATCTCTCTTGATCCTATAGGAAGGTCACTGCAATTGATAATGACAAGGTCAGTCTGAGCCAAGACTAGAACAAACTGCTAGTGGTATCCATTGATATTAATAAGCACTGAAATTCTTGCCTCTTTTCCCAAGAAACCTTAAATAAGATCATCTCACATTGTGGTGTTTCTTGACTTTTGGAACAAGCATACCGTGCTCATAACTGCCTTTGTTTCATTTCATTAGTTACAAATTTCTCTACTTCAAGTGTCCCATATGTCTTCTTAACTACCCTATTAACCTGTTCTGCAGCCTTAAGGGATCTGTGGACAAGCACCCCAAGATCTCCCTGTTCCTCTGAGCATCCTAATGTCCTACCATTCATTGAGTACACTCTTGTCTTGTTACTTCTTCCAACGTGCATCTCCTCACACCTCACCTTACTCCCAAGGAATACCAGCCTAGTTAATGATACCCATATCCCATGAATAAATGTCTAAAATTCCAGTGATTTTGGAAGAGAATACTGACACTTTGACTTCAAGGAAAGAATTGTGTTATAAGCAAGTAGGTATTTTTTAATTGGCCTGTTCAGAAATGTTATTACACACCCATGGAGCAGGTGAGTCTTGAACCCAGGCCTCCCAGTTCAAAGGGCAGCACAGTGGCTCAGTGGTTAGCATTGTTGCTTCAGAGCACCAGCGACCCAGGTTCAATTCCAACTTTGGGTTATTGTCTGTGTGAAGTGTGCACATTCTCCCTGTGTCTGTGTGGTTTTCCTCTGGGTGCTCTGGTTTCCTCCCACAGTGCAAAGACGAGCAAGTTAGATGGATTGGCCGTGCTAAATTGTCCGTACGGTCCAGGGGGTGGTTTAGCCACAGTAATAAATGAGGTTATGGGAATAGGGTGTGGGACTGGGGCTGAGTGAGATGCTGTTTGGAGGGTTGATGTGGACTTGACGGGTGAAACTGCCTCTTTCCACTCTGTAGGTCTTCTGTGAAAAGTAGAGGCACTATCACAGCGCCTAGCACATGAACCCTTGTCAAAAGCAAACATTTCACCATCGTTAAAACATTTCCTCTGCTGTCAAGTTGCCAACTCCAAAGCAGCAGTGGGGCAGATCTGAAATAGGTCACGCAGGGAGAAGAATTGAAAGATACAGTTGGAAAATGAGGATCAACAACATCAAGAAGTTGGAGTCAAGAAAATAAAAAAGCCGAAGTATTTTCTTAATGCCATAGGTACAATACAATGTAGCTTAGAAAAAAATAATATTTTCCATAATGAGATGCTATCATTCTCAGAAGTAAATGAATTCCAATATAAAAAAAACAACATTTTGCCAAGAAATGATCTGCTTGGATCAGGATTCTTGTTAATTTTGGATTCAAGTTGCCCATTTGCAGCCCTTTGTCCCACAAGCCATGTCATCATTCAATCAGCAAATCATTTGAAATAAATCCGCCTGAAAACATTTAACAAAACTTGCACTTTACACACAAGTGATTAGATTTCAAACATGTGGTTCTGTCTCTGGGGGAAACACAGTATTTAGCATGTTCAGCATTAAAATACAGAAAATTGGCATCAAAATTCTTTACAGTGGGAGTGAACAGGAAGCACTCAAAGTTGATGAAATTATATCCTTGGATCAGCCGTATAATTATGCAGAGATGAGGGTACAAAGAATTTTATACAAGGAATGTCCACACCTTCTTACTTTGACATTAAAATTATCAAAAAAGTTTAGTTGCAAGTCCAAAGTTGTTTTCCGTCATTTAAGAATTTAATTCATGTCCCTAAATGGCCTTTTTCAGCAGAAACATCTTGAGTTGAGATAACAAAATCCAGCTACCAATGGGATGGGTAACTTCTGAGTTTATTGGTGTGTTGGTGATTTAGAGGGAAGTTATGGGAAATTTGAAGATCTACACTACAATATTTTCAATGTTTTCAATATTTTCAATATATACAATGTTCTCCATTCTGACACAAATTGCTATCCAAGATGGAAGGAGATGGCTAACAGGTAAACTATTCCCCACCGTCCAGCCCATCCAGTGAATTTTTGATTCTTATCATTGCTGGGGTCCATAACATCAAATGTCCGCATGGCAAATCAGTTAAGTGGCTGTTCTTTGTATCAGGTTACACATTAAGAGAGGAGGTGGAATCCCTCTATGTTGGGACAGAGGGGTGGGTTTAAATTGGCCAAAATCTAAAACCCAAAGGTAATCTACTGCAAACGCACCTACTTCTTGTTAAACTGTGGCAGGTTTTGGTGTGTGTCTGCAGTCCCCTTGGAGGGGCAGATCAGTGAAATCAATATTTAATTTAGGTTGATTTAATGACATCTTTGTTGCCATTTCAATGTAATGAACAGGTCTCCTGGAGTTCAAGAAACTCAACGATGAAATGAAAGTGAATTTGAGCAGCACTTCATGGGGCTGGTTAAAAGTCAGGAGTTCCCAGATTAATAAGATATAGGCCAGAATCTTCCCAGGTTTTGACAGATGGCAAGCTGTGTCACATTTGGGGAAGTGAATGTTTCCCAAAGGCTTAGTGAGTTTTCTCCCATTATCCTATCAAACCTCAGAGATAGTAAGAATTGCCAATGCTGGAGTCAGAGACAACACAGTGTGGAGCTGGAGGAACACAGCAGGCCAGGCAGCATCAGAGGACCAGCAAAGCTGATGTGTCGGGTCGGGACCCTTCTTCAGAAATCAGAGTGAAGGTTATCCAGCTTAACTGAGGTCTTCTGATAATCGTGACAGGTTCCCTGGCTTTGTGTAATATCAGCCAGGTATGTCTGACTGAGAGAGCAAAAAGGCAAGGCTGGAATGCTATGAGCATCCAGGCAGCTTCAAGTGAGAGATGGCTATGACAATGATTGAAAAACCTGGAAATGAGACCTGCTCCATTCCACAGCTGAGTACGTGTTTAAACAAACAAAAAATAAAAAGTGCCAGAGAAATTCAGCAAGCCTTGCTGCATCTGTGGAGAGGGAACAGAGTTCACATTTTGATACTGCCAGACATGTTGTGTTTCCTTCTGTTTTGCATTTCTGACCTTCAGCATCCACAGGACTTTGCTATTATTTCACTGTGAATGGAGAGGTATGTGCACTGCAGGAAGTAAGCATGTGTGCAACTGTATTCACCTCTCCTGACCTGGTTAGATCATTAACAGACTTCCTGCAGTAATCCAGGTGGTTGTTGTTGCTAAGATTTGGCAGCTACCTCTATTTGCACCTTAGACAGACAAGAGGCTTCTTCTTCCCGTTGCTGGAGAAGTTGAACTCTTTCTTGCTCCCTATGGCCCCTCGTTGTTCATTAAGAGAATTTCTATTGAAAGTCTTGGAACATTCTGTTTCCATGTTTGAACTTCACTGTCTCTTTCCAAATGTTTCCAACTCCTTCAAATTCCATCATTCAATTTGCCCTTTAAATCGTTGAGATCGACACTTCCTCTAATTTCCTTTCTAAAGTGTGCAAGTGATTTATTTAAGTCAGTGGAATCCACTTCAAGATTTTTGTTTGTCTAATGGATGGAAAACCGTTCCTGTAACTGTGACTTGGCACCAATATCACTAGCCAGCTGCCAGGACCTTGTCTCAGTTGAGCCGTGTCTCCCTTGGAGTGAATGGGTTGGTGGGGGAGGGGTTTAACACTGCCTGGGATGTTGTAAAATTGTCCCTAATTCTGCCAATAAGAAAGAAGAGTCCTAACAATGAGAATTTGTTGTCCACCTCTGTGGAACACACAGCCAATGCATTGCTAAACCCACCCTTGGGAACTTGAAGTGTGATAGGAATATGTCCCACTTAGACTCTTCCCTTATTTTTATGGTTCTCCACCCCAACCCCCCCTCTCCCCACCTCCCTCAATCCTCTCCCCTCCCACCATCTTGCAACCCACCACGTGGCCCAGGAAAATGGAAACCCAATTGTCCACAAGGAACTTAAGTGTCGAAGACATCATGACTCATCCTTTATAAATTCTCAATAATGCCAAAAATGCAGTGGGAAGGGTTTTTCACCCAGTGGGTTGGCATTTGAGGAGACTGGGAGGATTAATGACATTAAGCTTGGGTAACTAGATTTGTGGCTCCATTAGCACTGAGGTTGCCATTTTAAACCTTCTTAAATGGTTAGGATGTTACCAGTATCAAACAGCTGGCTTCACAATTCTACAAATGCTCCCTTAAAGTGATGGATCAATCCAGAGATGTACTTCTGAATCAACAGAAGTTCTAGAGAGAAAAAAAAATCAGATTACTACCAGCCAAAACGTACCCTTTGGTAGCTTCACTAAGCTACCAAGGACGAGCAGAGCATCCAGTCTACCCAACAGTGCACAACATGAAGCACCACTAATCAAGAATACAAACCTTGCTTAATGTTACTCCACAAGAGTCAACAAGAACAATTGTGTTGTGACTGGTTCAGGTTAACAAACTCGACACAGATCACACATACATTTGGACAGATTTCAAAGTGCTAATATACATGACAATTTTTACCTTACTTTTTGGATTGCAGTTCATTCTATTTTAAGAATGGAAACTGTTTTGGTTGTAATTTCCATAAATCTGTGGCAAGAAAGTGGAAAGAATAGTGGTTCCATTCTGTGAATAAAAGACCATTCACACTGTTCTAAATAGGTATGAAAAAAAAACCCACTGATGCTTGTTTTAATTCAGAAAAATGCTCCCAGATTTTAGCTTCCTCAGACTCTTATATTTGAATAAGGATTGTTCTTTAAAATAATACTTTAAAGAGGCATTTCCCTGTGCACTGATAATTTTTTGGCAATCATACTGTTCCAAAACACCACTGTAGTACACTAATGTCGCCTCCTGTGGGAAGTTAATTCAATGTGTCAAATTATAATTCTGTTCTTTCAAACTTTAAGTGTTCATTGTCAATGGCTTTATTTTAAAACTTAGTTTAACTTTTCAACTCTCAGATTTCATCAAGGTGATAGATGCTACTATGCAATGAGAAAATACTTTGCACTTTTGACTCCCACCCAAGCAATAACATCAAGTACTCTCAGCTCAGATAAATCATGGGATTAAAACCTCAGTAATGAGTTATAACTTCCAACCTCAGAAGAGCTCATGAACCAGTGTCATTACTGTTTAATCTCCTAAAAACAGTCATTCGTACGGACTGTTCAAGTCAATATAGCTATAAATTCATCTTATAGAATCATATACCGTCTGCATTCAAATACTTGGAAGTAAATAATGAACCTGTTGGTACAAACAGCAATCTTTTTGTGGTGAAAATGTCATGAAAAATACCAGTTTTATTCAATAGATTCAACTGGAGTTCTAACTGGGTAAGATAGATAAACGTGGGGAGAGTGAGTACTTAAGTCCTACTGAATAAATGTCTATTCATTTATTACAAAATATGAGCCAATAGTGAAAAGCCAGAAATTCTTGCTATTTCTGTGGGATTCATTAGTAATAACCACAGCTTATACTTATACAGCATCTTTAAAATGAAAAGGTCCACAGGGTCCATCCAAAAGCATATTATCAGAGTATTACAATCCAAATGTGACATTGAATGACATAAGGAAATAGGGCAGGTGACCAACATCATGGTCAAAGAGATAGATTTTTAGGAGTGTCTTGGAGGAAGAAAGAGAGGTAAGGAGGCAGAGAGGTTGCAGATAGGAATGTGGTGGAGAAGCTAAAATGAGGGATGCTCAAGGTGTCAGAATTAGAGGAGTGTGGATATCTCAGAAAGTTAAGGGGATGCAGGAAATTACTGAACTGGAAAAGGTGCAGGCCATTGAGGAAATTGAAAACAAGGATGAGAATTTTAAAAGCAAACCCTGGCTCAACCAAGAAGCAAGTCAGCAAGAATAGGGTGAACCTGATGTGAAGCCATGGGACAGCCAAGGTTTGGATGATCTCAGGGGAAACATTAGCATCCAGGAGGTATATTAGATTAGTCATCTGGAGGTAATGTAGGCCTGGATGAGGATTTCGGCAACAGATGAACTGGGGCAGGGGTGGAGTCAGGCAATCTTATAGAACTTGGAAAAAAGGTTTTTGGTGATGGTGTGTGTGTAATTAAAAACTCACCTCAGGCTCAAATGTTACACTAGGTTTGAGAACAGTCTAGCTCAGCCTTAGTTCACCGAGAGATAAGATTGGAATTGATGCCTATAAAGAATTAAGTGTATGCCAAGATCTAAAAACTTTGGCATCTTCCAAAGTTTAAGTGGAGGATATTGCAGATTGTCCAGCAGTGGATGTTTTATGAGCAGTCAGATCACTTGGAACTGATCAAAGTATCAAGAAAGGTGATGGTGATCTGGACCTCAGTGTCAGTAATGTCCAGGTGGAAAAGAAGGTGTTTTCAGCTGATGTCACCAAGGGGATACCTGAAGTTGATTGATAATAAGGCCAAGAGTTATATTCTTGGATAATGGTGGGGAAAGAGGAAACGAAGCTATCATTCATGAACCTCTGGCTACAGTTAGGTCTATTAAAAATAACCACAGGCAGGTGCAATCCCACTTACCTAGTGAATGACTATGAGAGCAAGATGTTGCAATCAACAATATCAAAGACTGTAGGATGGTCAAACTAAGAAGAGATAGTTTACTTTTATCACAGCCACAGCATGTCTTAGTGACCTGTTATCACGAGCCACTTTAGTACTTTATCATCATGTGCTAAAAACTGAAAGAAAGAATTCAAATTTGAAAGTTTCAGAAAAGAATAGCACAGTTTTAAAAATTCTTTCAAGGGATGTGGGCTATACCAGCTAAGCCAGTATTTATTATCTTGCTTTAATTGCCTTGAGAAAGTGATGCTGGGTTAACTTCTTCCATTGTTGCTGTCCATGTGGTCTAAGTACGTGCATAGTGCTGTTAGGCAGGGAGTTCTGGGATGTTGGCACAGTGACAGCGAAGGAACATTGACATAGTTTCCAGGTGGGATGGTGTGTGGCTTGAAATGAAACTTGCACATGGTAATGTTGCCAAGTGTCTCTCGCCCTTGTTCTTCTAGGTTGTGTCGGAAAAATACTGTCCAAGGAGCCTTTGTGAGTTTTCATAGAATCACTACAGTGTGGAAACAGGCCCTTCGGCCCAACAGGTCCACGCCGACCCTCGGAGCGTCCCACCCAGACTCATCCCCCTATAACCCACCTAATCTACACATCCCTGAACACTACAGGCAATTTCACATGGCCAATCCACCTAGCCTGCACATCTTTGGACTGTGGGAGGAAACCGGAGCACCCGGAGGAAATCCACACAGAGAGAATGTGCAAACTCCACACAGACAGTCACCCGAGGGTGGTATCGAACCTGGGTCCCTGGTGCTGTGAAGCAGCAGTGATAACCACAGAGCCACCATGTCGCCCTGTTTTTGCCGTGTATCTTGTAGATAGTACACATTGCTGTTACAATAAATTGGTGAAAACTTAAGATGATTTTGATGACAGCATGAGGACAGATGGGGAAAATAACTGGAGAAAGATATAAAGTCAGGGCTGGCTGAAAAGAAGCTTGGTCTGATGGGTTGGGTGAAGGGACGGATGTGACAGTGACAGATAATTGTGTGGCCTTACGTTAGTGATGGGAAATTCATGAGCTCCTTGCACTTACTGGTGAATGCAGGGTGGAGAAGGCATGGATATAAGTTGATATATCATGGATATGGTGTAAATAGAAAAGTAGATAAATTCCACTACACACATGCATTACAAATCTCTCTCTCAATCACTTTCTAATCTTAAGTGATAAATTCTATGGACAACAATTGAATGGGAGACAATTGCATCGTGGTAATGTCAGAAAGACTAGCAATCCAGAATCCCTAGGGTAATGATCTGGGGACATGGGTTTACATTCTACTGGGACTGATGATGAATTTGAATTTAATGCACAATAAAAAGTAAAATAAAGCCAGTCTCAAGGTGATCATGTAACCACCATTGATTGTTGCAAAAACCCATTTGGTTCACTAACGTCCTTTAGGGAAGAAATCAACCATCCTTACCTGGTTTGGCTGAATGTAACTCTGCATTCACAGCAAATAGTTGGTTCTTTAATGCTCTCTGGGCAATTAGGGATGGGCAATAAGCGTTAACTTGGACAGTGGTGCCCAAAAACTATAAACAAATAAACAAAATTATTTACTGAGTCTTAACGGTTAGTGGCGTAGTGTTAATGGTTCAATGGAGACATGATCAAAGACAGTTCATTAAACATTCTGAAGAAGGGTGCAGACCCAAAACATCAGCTTTCCTGCTCCTCTGATGCTGCTTGGCCTGCTGTGTTCATCCAGCTCTACACCTTGTTATCTCATTAAACATTCTAGATGCTTTCTGCAGAATTTATAAGCTAAATGAGGCTTTGCTAACCAATGGTAAAAGGTTGCTTGTTTGAAGTATATTTTCTTGACATACTCATTTGATTTATTCACTTAAGCATCATCTTGTCCAGAAATGAGGTCTTCTGAAGAAGGGTCGAGGCCCGAAACATCAGCCTTCCTGCTCCGCTGATGCTGCTTGGCCTGCTGTGTTCATCCAGCTCTACACCTTGTTATCTCTCTTCTCAAGTAAGTGTTTTTCTGTTAAAGGTTTAGTTCATTGAAGTGATAAGCATTAAGGACAACACCATTTTTGAGTCAATATCATTTAAAACAGTTATCAACATTATCAGCAATTAGAATGGAATTCAAAAGAGAAGACGGAGTCTATGGCTTGGACTTCCTAAATCTTTCAGACCTACAAATCTGTCATTTACCCTTGATTTAAGTGCCTGAGATATCTGAGAAATGGAAAAAAAATTTCTTTAAGTTTTTTTTTGTGTGGTTGTTATGCCCTTAGGTTAAGTTGACATGCAATGCAGGGCAGGGCAGGGCAGGGCAGAGGAAACATGGTTCATTCATAAAAATCTTCAAAAGATTAGTGTCTTTATGGAATTCCTCTCGCCGCCTTCCCAACCCTACCATTTATATTGCTCCATTTAGTACCCATTTCAGAAAAAAAGTCATTTACCTGCACGCTTTTGCAAAGGAACCTACAGAATTCTGTTGCTTTGATTACTACCTTGTACAGGCATATGCATTCGCTTCTTGTCATGTTTCTGAGTTGGGACCTGTTTGCTTGGGAGGCATCTTGCTATATGATACACCAGGATGTTGATCTAGCCCCTGCAGTATGTGCTAATGGCCTGCGTGGCAAACATATTGCATTTTTATTCAAACAAATGGCCATGACAGAAAGTAGGTGGGGGCTAGTTCTTGATTCAGTCAAGAACATGGGGACCATTGACAGCCAATTGGCCCCAACACCATCAGTCACAGGCATAATCTGCTCACAGTCCAGTTCACCACAATCAGTCATCTATCGGACAGTCATGGTTAGAGGATATCTCTGGCTATAGTCTATGGAGTGACCACCAGTACGTCCTCTCAGGCCATCTCAACCAATCAGGGGAATCATGTAACGTCAGTTGGGGAGCTACAAAGAGAGTGGTCAGGCATCTGATCCATCATGTCTTGTGTCTGTTTATCAGTTGGTAAGGCATTTATAGCGAATGCAATCCTGGGTGTCCATGAATGAATTGTTGACAAAGGTGAAAGAGGTGGTTGTAAGGACAACGGGGGCTGCACGGCCAAAAAAGGGGTTGGGCAGCTAAGACTGGGAGGGGTGGGGTGCTGCAGAAAAGCAGAGGCATATGGTGAGGTGGGGATAAGGACAGCAAGAGGGATAAACTCAAGAAATAAGGGATGTAGGCAGAACAGCACTGGAAGGCATGATAGGCGGTGGGTGTTATTATCTGTGAGCATGACTATATCAATGTGATCTCTTTGCTATATCAAAGGTGCCATTTAAATTCTAGTCATAGTTGGTACAATTTAACATGTCGACATTCCAAGCTTCTGAATGGGCTGTAATCACAAAAAATGATCTGTCCCAATTTAGCTAATCACAGCAGGGGTGTCAACAATACAATTAGCTTCAGTTTACCAGAGATAATGAGGGCAATTGTTGTCGATCATTACTCAGGAGACTGAATGTGTAGCTTTAGGCTTGCAAATTTACAGGGCATTTTCACAGATTATTGTCCATTCTCATTAATTGAACGATTGGTCTAATCAGGATTTCAAAAACTTTTATTGATTTTGATTACTTTATAAAATCACTTTTTGTTCAATTGGAACAAACTTGAGGAAATTGTGATGGTTTCTGTAAAATAGTTTTAACGATTTTTTATTTAGTTTGAGCCATTGCTCGTACAATACTTGGACAAACAAACGAACAGGCAGGGAATAGAGGAATGTGCAGACAGATGTGATCAGTTTAGAATGACATCATGGTCAGCACAGACATGGTGGGCCAAAGGGTCTGTTCCTGTGCTGTACTGTTCAATGTTCTATGTAAATGCTTTGAGCTTGAGTTTAAGGAGTATTATATGAAAGTTTGAAGATGATACAGAGCTGTAAAGAGGATTGTCAGTGATTTCAAAATATTATAGCTGAGTTAATAGAAATTTACTGACTTCTTATGATAAAGGAAGAAGACGATCTACAAAAAACAATGGTTTTGGCTTGGGGGAAGGCAGATTTCATTAAAATAAAGCAGGATATGACCAAAGTAGAATGCTTTTTGCTGGAAAATCTGCAGCAGAACAGTGGGGATGTGCTCCAACAGAAAGTTGCGCGAGTACCGGCCCAACATGTTCCCTTTGGAATGACATGCAGGAGCAAAATGCCCGAAGGCCTTGGGTTGTCTCGTATTATTTAGGACTGACTAAGAAGGAAAAGAGAGACTTTTAGTAGGTGCAAAGGGAATAAATCATCAGAAGCCTTATAGGAGTATCAAAAGTGCAGGGAGATTTTAAGAAAGCAATTAGGAGAGTAAAGAAAGGGCATGAAAAGACACTGCTGGATAACTTAGGGACAATCCCAATATATGCATTAAGTATATTAAGGGGATACTGGATAACCAGGGAAAGAATCGCCTCATTAAGGACCAAGGGGAAAATGTGTGTGTGAAGTTGGGTGCCACTGGTAGGGTGTTAAATGAATACTTCACATATGTCTTCACTTTGGAGAAGGAGGCTGTAGGAGCAGAACTTGGGCAGAGGAACTGTGACGTTCTTGAGCAGATTGACTCAGGGAGTGAGGAGGTATTGGAGGTTTTGACAGGATTAAAACTAGACTCAGAATCTTCCTCCATATCATAGTCATCATAAGATCGTTGGCACTTTGACTTAATTGTCTTGGTAAACCTTGCTAAGGACCTGAAATAGCATCCATGTAGCAAACAAATGTTTAATGTGACTTCTTTAATTTCCTGCAAAGGATTATACAACAGCAAATCCAATTCAAACATTGATGAGTTTAGCAATTCCTCCTTGTTTCTTTCCCTGCCAAAAATTTCAGAAAATTTTATTTTGAAATGTTTGTAAATCACATTCTGAAGTTTTGAGATGTTGAGTTTGCTGTTAAGCTATGCTCATATTTTATAGGTATCACAAGGTCAGCAATATTGAGATAAGGGTGGAGTTTCTCATTGGTCACAAACCACAAATGGGATGTTAAGATTGGAGCTGACTTCCAAAACCAACGGAGTCAAACTTTTTTCCATGATGTCTACACACATTTTGCCCTCTCTGGTCAAGCCCCAATTCCTGATCCATGCAATATTTACACTCTATCTGCAGTACTGGTGCTACAGTCATAGTGTAAATGCATAAATTGCAATTTTAAAATCAAAGGCTGAATCTTTCCATTTTTTGACAGAGCGTTTTTCAACTATGATTGATAGTGCCCAGTCTGCTATGACCCAGGATGACTTTCCTCATGCAATCTTGTATTCTTTATTAATTCTGTAAATTGCCTCTTCGGCTCCCATTTCACGGCATTGGGCAGGAGGAGAGGTGGAAGTTCTCACTGTTGCTGGGACTTTGTGAGACTCATGCTACTGATACTATATTGAAAACCCAGATCCACTGCCCTTCAGAAGCGACAGGCCAGGAATGGGTCTTCACACCGAGCTGCTCGACCATCATTAGTGAGGACGGGGAGGTGCGTTAGATCCTCACTTCACCAACAGAGGCCTGGAGATGCTCCTGTATGGTCAAGTGGAAAGGAGGGTAGAGCTTTCTTCTGCTGACCAGCAAAGAAGGCCCCGGCACCAGACTCAGCCAGTCTGGATCAAGAAAGCAGCCTGTGTCAGTGTAGCATACCATGGTGAAATGCAATGCACAGCGTGCATTAAGTGTGTTAAATCCTCCTGAGCTTAACAACGGTAAGTGGCACAATTTTTTCTGTGCTACCACACACTCACATTGTGTACTTAACAGTGATGCACCTAATCTCCAAAACACTGATGTTCAATTTCAGCACATGGACAGTATGAAGGTCATCAAGCAGAGATTCTTTATTACATGGCATCAGGTCTTCACAAATTTTTTAAAAAGTGCTAAAACAAGGAAAACAGTGTCTTTGTATTGGATTGAGTTTACAGATCACATCTTACTTGACAAATCCTTTGTCTGTCTGTCTCTCTCTCTCTCTTCACAAGGCCTGTTCTTGACAAAGAACCCCCTTTCTCCAGAAGGGTCTGTGGGTACTAACTGGATACACTGTTCAGTAACAAAAACAGAAATTGCTGGTGCAACTCAGCAGGTCTAGCAGAATCTGTGGGGAGAAAGCAGAGCTAAAATTTCAAGTCTGGAGACTCTTCATCAGAACTGGTAACATCTAGGAAAAAGCTAGGTGAGGTTTTGGGGCGGAGGTGTGGAGTCGTGGTGTGGGCGAATTGAGCAGATAGATGAAGATGGAGCCCAGAAAGAGAGAGAGAGAGAAATGGAAAGGACAGATAAACCGGGGGTTGATGGAATTATGGGTGACAAGCCAGAACTGAAGAAAAGCTAAATAAGTGTTAATGAGAACTGAGAGTAGCAGAGAATGGGTAATCTGTGCTGAAAGCAAACCATGTCAAAACAGGACTGGGTGTGAGGGTGTGTAAAAAAACATAGAAGGATGGAATCAGACTCTAAAGTTATTGAACTTGATGTACAGTCCTAGAGACTGCAGGGTCCCCCAGCAGAAAATGAAATGTTATTCTTCAAGCTTGTGCTGATGCTTGCTGGACCACTGCAGTATGCCCAAGACAGAAATGTTGTTATGGGAACATGGTAGGGTCTCAACAGGGCAGCCAACGGGAAGCTCACAGTCATTTTTGCTGTCAGAATGTAGGTGTTCTCCAAAGCATTTGCCCAGTCTGTGTTTCGTCTCCCCCATGTAGAGGAGATCACATTGTGAGCAGTGAATACAATAGACTAGATTGAGTGAAATGCAGGTAAATTGCTGCTTTGCCTGGAAGGTGTGTGTGGACCTTGGTTAGTGAGGGAGGGAAGAATGAGGTAAATGGGCATATTTACACATACAATTACATGGGAAGGTGCCTGGGGAGTGTGGGGAATTGTTGGGAGTGGAGGTGAGTGGACCAAGGTGTTCCAGAGGGAACAGTCCCTGACGAATGCTGATACAGGGTGGGAGAGGAATATGTCTGGTTGAGGTATTCCATTGGAGGTGATGGAAATAGCAGCTTACAATCCCATGGATGTAGAGGCTGATGGGATGGTAAGTGAAGACTGGGGGACCCTATCATTGTTGTGGGAGGGAAGGGAGCGGACTGAGAACAGAAGTGTGGGATATGGGTTGGACACAGCTAAGGGCCCTGTTGACCACAGTAGCGGAGAATCCTTGGCTGCTGAACATTTTGAGGCTGCCCCCTGTGGAAGGCGACATCATCATAACAGATACAACAGAGTCAGAGAAACTAAGACATGGGTTCTTTGCAGGAAGGAGGGTGTGAGGATGTATAATCAAGGTAACTGCGGGAGTCGGTGGGTTTGTAGTGAATATTCATGGCCAGTCTATCCCCAGAAATGGAAACAGAAATGTTGATGAAGGGAGGGACGAGTCTGAGATTGACCAGGTGAAGGTGAGAGCAGGGTGGAAATTGGAAGTGGAACTGATAAATTTTTCCAGTTCAGAACAAGAGAAGGAAGCAGCACCAATGTCATTGTTATAAAAAAATAAAGAGTTGTGGGGAGGGACCAGAGTAAGATTGGAACAAGGAATGTGCCACATTCCCCATAGAGACAGGCAGAAGTTTGGCCCTTACAGGTACCCATGGCTATACCTTTGATGTGAAGAAAATGTGAGGAGTTAAAGGCTCAGTGCCCACCCTCAATATTGCCACATATTATGGATGGTCTCATCACAAAATTTTAGTATCAGTCTCCAGACTTTTTTTTTAACATCAAGTTTAATCAGTCCCATGGATTACTTTGTTACTTTCTAGTTTGTCAAATATCAAAGTTGATAAGACTCAGAACCCTTATTTATACAAGTTTGCTGTTAAAATTGTAAGGAAATTCCTAAACAATCTTAGAAAAAAGTAGGAAAATTTGTTGATCCATCACTTCATGTTTCTCTCCTTTCCATTTAGTGAGATTCAAACTTGCTATTCTTTGTCAATTTAGTATTCCCGTTACAAAATTTCAGTTGTTATGTCCAGGGGTGAATCAGCTCCCCTCTTTTTAACCTCCTTGATTAACCCCAACAACTATTTTATTTTCTTTCTATCGTGCATAAAAGTGAGATGTAATATAAGTTAACATTAAGAAGACAATTACAAGGGTATTTTTGAGTGAAAGGAAAAGGAATTGAAATTTCAGCTAACTCTGAGAAAAAGAATAAAATATTACTCTAAACATCCAGGTGCAAAACTGTAAAGATGTAAGGGAAGGTGGATAATATGAAAAGGAAGATCA
>NC_063354.1:33002384-33019931 GCF_021869965.1 Rhincodon typus
TGTGTTCATCCAGCTCTAGACTTTGTTATCTCAGATTCTCCAGCATCTGCAGTTCCTACTATCTCTGAAACAGTTTTAAAAGTTCTTGGAGTTGTTATAATCGAAATTAAGACCATGGCTGCTTAGTTGATGTGCTGTATCTTCAGCAATTGCAAACTTTGCAGAGTGCTTGGATTCTTGGTGAATGGACAATTCTCTGAAGAATCCATGTAGCAGCATGAAGAATGGCCATATCCTGGGGCTGATTACGCCATTCAGGATGCAGTGGGGCCGTCAAAGCAGGCAGCTGATAAGTGCATTGTGGACAAGTCCAGGAAGCAGCACTTGTTTCCTTATTTGTTTCATTACTCTAATGGCTTTTGAAAAGTTAAGAAAAAGAGCGATGGGGGGGAAAAAAGGACAAAGAGAGAGACAGAGATCTACAAACCTTTACAAATTTGTTTTCCTTTCTTTTGCCTCTGCTGCCCTGCCAAGCATCCACTGAAATATATTTAATAAACATAATAAGTGTAAGCTGTGGCTTTTAACCAAGAAGTCAGATACTATATAATTTGTGAATCAATTGCACTGTTCCTCCTGCACCAAAGTAGAAAACACCTGAAAACAGCATGTTCTAATAAGCAAAAGGATCATCTCAGCATTGCATATGGATGGGGACCATTGAACTGCCCTCCCAGTTATTCCTTCCAACCATAACACCAATTATTCTGTCTGTACCTTACATCTAGCTAGAATCTATTGCTTTGTAACATGTAGTAATTCATAGAATCCCTACAGTGTGAGAGCAGGCCATTCAGCCTATCAAGTCCACACTGACCCTCAGAAGAGCATCCCACCCAGACCCACACTCACCCTATCCCGATAGTCCTACATTTCCCATGGCTAACCCCGCTAGCTCGCATATCCCTGGATGTTATGTGCAAGTTATTACGGCCAATCCACCTAATCTGCACATCTTTGGACTGTGGAAGGAAACTAGTGCACCCAGAGGAAACCCACGCAGATATAGAGGGACTGTGCAAACTCCACACAGACAGTCGTCTGAGCATGGCATCGAATCCAGGTCCCTGGTGCTGTGAGGCAGCAGTGCCAACCACTGAACCACTGCTGCCCCGAAAAAATTTTTAATCAGATAATAAATTTTAATCAAGTTTTTATTCTTAAGTACAGAAACCTGGTCCATGCTTTCTGTTAACCTGGGTCTAAAAGACAGGTAAATTGAGAATTTCACACACTTTTTTTTAAATAAAATATTTAACTTCAGTGACAAATCCAGGATTGTGGGATTTGAGTTCCAGCCCAATACTCCAACGAGCTGTGACAGAACATACATTGATCAGATTCTGCTGCAGTACCCTGCGAGATATTTATCCCTCAATGAGCATCACAGGGATAGGGTAGGGGATGGGTCTAGGTGCAATGCTATTCGGAGGGTTGGTGTGGAGTTGTTGGGCTGAATGGCCTGTTTCCACGCTGTAGGGATTCTATGGAAACAGATTATTAGATCATTAACATATTGCTGTTTCCAGGTCCTTCATTAGTTAGTTATATATTTCCCTCCATTACAATAGTGACTATATTTCAAAAGTATTTCAGTGGCTGTGAAACATTTCTGGATGTATGAGGATGTGAAAGGTATTTTATAAATAAAGGTTTGTTTGTTCTTTCTTTAGAGTCAATTTGTATTAATGGCAACTGAGCTTGCTGTATTTATATAATCTGCCTAACATCATAGTTACTTTTCTATGTTTCATTATGGTAGGAGCCAAGAAATTTATTTGAGACATAGGTTCTGCAGAAAACGTCATTGCACAAATGATTAAAAAGGTGTTAAAATAGAGTAAGATGTATAAATGAAAGGTGATTGTTCTGTGCAATGCATCACAGTCTATAATGAAGATCAAAGCACATGAGAAAGTAGTCATAGAGTCATAGATGTCTACAGCACAGAAAAGGCCCTTTGGCTCATCGAGTCTGCACCAGTCAAAAACAACCACCTAACTATTCCAATTCCATTTTCCAGCGCTTGACCCATAGCCTTGTATGCCTTGGCATCACAGGTACATATCTAAGTATTTCTTAAATGTTATGATGGTTTCTGCCTGTACCATCCTTACAGGCAGTGAGTTCCAAATTCCCACCAGCCTCTGCGTGAAAAGGTTTTTCCTAACATCTCCTCTAAACCCTTACCTAATGTCTCTATGCCTCCTGGTCATTGTTCCCGCCATCAAAGGTAAAAAGTCTCTTCCCATCTTCATAAGTTTATACATCTTAATCATATCTTCTCTCAATCTTTTGTGCTCTAAGTAAAACATTCTCAGTCTATCCAATCTTTCTTCATAACTAAACTCTCCAGCCCAGTCAACATCCTGCACTCTCTCTAGTACAATCACATCCTTCCTATAATATGAATTCACTGAATATTCTAGCTGTGGCCTAACCAATGTTTTATACAGTTCCAGCATAGCCTCCCTGCTCTTAAACACAATATACCATATGCCTTCTTAACCTCTTCATCTAAGTATCCTGATATCTCAAGGGACTGGTGTACATGCACACACCAAAGTCCCTCTGATCCTCCGTGTTTCCGAGGGTCCTACTATACATCATGTATTTCCTTGCCTTGTTGGTCCTGCCCAAGTGCACATAGAAGTTTTCAAGCTGTAATTTAGTTACTTGTATTTCTTTTATTTCCCTGACGAAGCACCCTTCAGTTAGAAGGTTACACAATATTCATTTACAAGCGTCTGCATAATTATTATCACTCTTACCTTGTACTAACTGACAAGAGATTACAATGACGTAAGATGGCGATTTCATTCTTCCTTTCAGCTTTCTCATGTAACAGGTGAGACTTGACAAAATTAGAATAGATGAGTGGATCTGATTGACAGTGAAGTAGCCAGAGATTCCAACGAAAAGTTTTTGTTCAAAAGGTGGTTACTAAACCAAATCAGCAGAGTGATGACATCTTTAACAGATTGCAACATGTTTTTGGTTTTCCATTCCATCTGGCTACAAAGCAGGCTACATTGTATAAGTAACACAGTACACAGCACTTAAAGCTGTTCTTTGATGTAATAATGAAAGGATTGAATGTTGGTCAATGTAAAATTGTCAACCCGAATCAATTTCATCTATGCCATTTAATAATCAGTTAGAAGACTCCAGCTCCAAAACACTGTTGCACATGGGAGGTAAGTAGACAGCCCACTAACACTGATCTGCAAGACAGGTCTCTGCCCAACACATAATTTGAGGCACTTAGTGCATGAATTTTTAGACCACTGGTAATTCACGTTTAACAAAATGATAGAGCATGGTGAGTATGCTTTCTTTATGCTTGTCCTAAATGCAAGTGCAATATAATTAAAAGATCATTGAAAGAAAACCCATTTTCTGCAAGTCAGTGTTATGTGGAAAATGGTGCTGACAAAGAATATTAAGTAAGTCATTATTTCTTAAGTTCCTTATAGGATGTGTTCCAATCTCAGCAGGACGTGTAAAGTTAGCTCTTTCCCTGATGTAGAAATGAAAAATTGGTTCTGAGTCAACACATATCCCTGCTATATATCTTTAAGCAGCCAGATCAAAATCTTTGTATTCTACTGTTCCCTGTTGTGTATCCTCTGTTTAAACCCAAACGCGTTGCCTGCATCTAATCTGAGCTTTCATCTCTTGCGAGTCATTCATTTAGCCTCCCGATAGAAATATCTTTCAAACACAATGCTGCCTTCCCGCGCAGATTCCACTTCTCTATGGATCCATCAAGTTTGCTTTGGAATGTGTCTTATGGATTGATAAATCACACAATCAGTCCTTTCAGTGAACTATTATATTACTGATGAGAAGAATTGACTTCATGGATACTAAATGGAAATAATTGTCAGTACTGTGTGGAAATTTGTATGTTCCCCATACCACCTGTTTTGTCATTTTAGCAAAAGCTTTGACTTGTTTCATCTACAAACACATAACGGAGAGTTTCAAGTTACATATTCAGAGACCAATAGGCTCAAAGTACACTATCTTGCCCAATGAAACAGTCATAAGCGACACATTGTTATGAATTAAAATGGCAAAGTTTATCAAGGCTCACCCAAGTAAAACTTGTATTTAAAGACGGGAAAATAAGGGATGGATTCTACCATACCAATTCTCTAGATACAGTAACAGGATTTGACCAGGAACATCATCAGAGCTTTAATTTGGTCCATCTGGAAATATTTGAAATGGGCCAAGCAGAGGCAACAGTTTGGATCTATCTGATTCTTTTAAGTCAAGAAGTGAAGCTGTGCATGTTTTGAATGATGAAACATCCTTTTATCAATGTTTCATCACATTCTGTGCCATAAGGAGAGATACAAGGTCTATCTTTATACTTGTTAGATTTTATTTTAAGCTTTCCCCTAAGGCTGTTTGTTTTTGGTGGACAAATCTCTAAATTCCTAATTTCATCTCAAGTGGCACAAGACTGTAACATCCAAAAGTATGAAAAGTTTGATCAATCAACAAGGCTGATCTTTTCATAAATTACATATGATTTAACCTCAGAGGTAATTAAACACAGATAAAATGTTTAGAAAATTAAACTCTGTAATACATTTAGGAATAGGATTATCTATTGATCTTTCAAGGCATTAACTAAACTTTCTAACCTTGTCTGCTTTCAACCAAGTGAATAATTATTTTACATTTGTATTCTCTTCTGGGGTGGGTATATTTGTTAATGCTTTCATAATTTGTTCTTCTTGTCTCGACCTTGCTAGAATTTCAAACTTTCAGAATTTAACAATGCTTTCTAGATAAAAAAAGCAATTGATTGATAAGCACTTTACCAAGATGTTGTAGTTACTGAGGTAAATGCACTAGCTTCTTATATGATCTTTCTGTCGTATAATAGCTAAGTCCAAGCCAATAATCTTTTTACAGTACGTCTAATGTTTTCAATGGCACCTTTGTACTTTTTCTTTTTGTTGGGAATTCTTTAATTTACTGGGTAGTTGATCATAGATTTTACAGTAAGTTTTCTGTAGAAAGGAATTTGCACATGGATATTAACATACTCAGTAAGTGCAGGGGTAATCTTGTCTCTTGAGTGTTGTCATTTTTGATTAATAATAGCACAAAAGAAAGAATTTTAAAAAACAAAGAGTTGAATGTCATTTGAAAAGGCCTGAATTTATTGCTGGATTTGTTTTCAGGATGTGGGTTCACTGACTTTAAACAGATAGGCACTTGGCACACAACCATGCTGGGGTGGTTGCTCACATCATTGTTCTAGGATTGCTTTTTCACACAACATTGAGTGAAAATAATCATCTCCTGAAAACAGAAAGCATTTTTTTCTACCATTTACTTATAATCTTTTAGCCTGTACTCAAATTCTTGACCAATCCTATTCTAAAACAAAATTATATTAATCGATTCAGACATACTTCTGGGGCCATGGATCTGGATTTTTTTGGACCGGGTAGAGACATTATTACTGCGTCACAAAAGACCTCACAGTCCTGTTCTAGATATTTTAAACAACCTGTTCAGATATATTATGATACTCCTCTGGAACAGAGAAGACTTGAACTCAGGTCTACTAGGCCAGAGATAGAAACACTACCATTGTGCCACAAGAGCCCTAAACCCGTCTAGCTCTATATCCTTTATTCCACTTGATCGGAGAGGTACTTGCACACCTCTGGAGTAGGTAGGACTTGAATCTGATCCTCCTGAATCTGAGATAGGGACACTCCCATTGCACCCCCCTCTAACCCAGTTCTAAACAATGAACCTTATTTGCTTCATTGTCCCATGAGTGGAACAATACAATATGTTGAAGATGTGCCTGATGTTTCATGATTTATGTAGATTAGCAACTGGTAGAATGGGACGAAACTTAATCTCTACCTAAAGCGCTTACACAACAAATAGGAGGAGACCTCTAATAAGAACGGACAGTTTGTCTAAACCAATATCCATCAATAAATAAATGATAACTTAAATTATACTCATCAGATCAGATTGAAAGAAGCAATCAATATCATCTGGCATCTACCAATCATGGAACGCTGAATGTTTCACATTAAGTCAGAGCAGGTAATTTAACAATATTCCCTAACAATCAGTTTCTGGCAATGTATCAACTGACAACCAGTTTGTAAAAACCCTCAGCCAGAACACTAAGGTGGACTTAACTACTGTCATCCATAGAATATCGAGAGAAGAATTGCTCAGGCTCCCGTGTGTAACATGATCATGTTGTCACTCCTCTTGAATATATTTATGATTTTATTACGCAGGGCAACAACAGCAATTATTTTACTTCTCTCAAATCTTTCAAAAATTATTTATTTTATTAAGATCTTACATTACAAAGAACATAGAGCAGAATTCCTCCCTTGAATTTGCTTCTAAGAAATAAGAAAATTACTTCCCGGAAAGTAATTAGCAGGAAAGGGTGGGAATTCTCCCAATTAATTTTGGGGTTCAAGGTCAGAATACATGAATTTCAGGTGAAGGTTCAGCTCCCAATTAATTCAGATGCTAATTGCTGTCCATGAATATTAAAAGAAAAAGCAGCGTACCTGAGTGAAATGTGGCTTGGGAGAAATAATTAAGTCTTCAACAACTCATGTTGATCTTTCAATACAAAGCTTCAATCTGCAATATTAAGTGAATCTAAACACGTTCCCCTCTTTAAAAACTTAGCTTAAAGAAATCTTAATTTGTGTCACCTGCTCTGTTTCAAGTCAAACCAGTGAAGCTAATGAAACACACTCCCAACAGATTACAGATATGTCTTCATGCAAACGCAATCAGCCTCTCACATCAGGGCCTGCTGTGGGCTAATAGTTGTGCCAGTTGACCGAATGAATGTTTGCTTTGTATAACACAGTCAACTAATGTCACCAGCTGGCCCTCAATCAACAATCATAAACGTGATAATACGCAGCTGTCCAGACTTTGATCAGCCAAGAACTAGTGGAAACCTTATAAAAAAAAAAGGAACAGAAGCAAAAGAAAGACTCCCTTTCCAGAAATGAACATGGGGATTTGATTTTGAACCGCTGATAAGACACATATAAAATGTGTGTCTCCTTGCCTTCAGTGCAACAGTGTGCGATTTGCTTCAAATTTATATTGTGCAAAGAGGTAAATATGGGAAAAGACTCTGTGACCATTGCTTGAACTAAACCATGAGGCTATCTCTGACCATAAAATATCTACAAGGGTTCTCAGAGGAGAAATAGATTACATATGGGATTGACCTGCACATTGTTTTACAGTTGAAGGTTTACGATGCAGGAAGTGTGGCTTAATCTAACTGCAACTAATGTGATCACCAGTCAGCAAGCAAACTGAATATACTTTGATCAACTGCACGTTAATAACCTATTTTAACTGGTTTTAATTTCTTGACCATTTACAGTGAGCAGAAAGAAAATAAATAAAAAAGAAGCAACCCAAATAGAGTAACATTGAATTTATTCACAAAAACCTGAATCTGGCCCAACTCAAAGCATATCAAGTTCAGGTGTGCTGTCCCTTTGAGATATAAAGGCAATGTGAGCAACACAGTGAAATGTTACTCTGCACAAACATCAACAGTGTATTTTCTAATGGGTCAATACAGTGTTGGAGCTGGAGGAACACAGCAGGTCAGCGAGCATCAGAGGAGCAGGAGCAGGCCAGGACCCTTCATCAGGACTCAGATTTTTTCGTGGGGTCTACTATGACTCTACTTTAGCATCTTGGAATCTCTGAAACAGAGGATGGGTTCATGGGATACCCGATGGACCACTTACTATCATTGCCCTCTGTTGTCTATTACGGTACAATTCACTCTTCTCCTTTGGTGAGAGAAATTATGTTACATGGTGGCATCATGCAGCCCTAGAACTCCAGCTCCTTTGCAAACTAGTGCTAACTCTATACTTTATTCTGTAATTGTCTTTTACTAATAAACAACTGTTTGTCACAGTGGTGAGTGGCCTGGAAGCATTTTAGATCCAGAAAAGACTAAAGCTAAATTCAAACCAAATGCATTTCCCTATGTAGCATAGGGAATGTCTGCATTAATGAACAATAATTTAGATTCATAGAATTAACATAAATTATTATTACAGAAATTCGCTGTGACACAATGCAACTTGATTATGCATATTAATTGACTCAGTTTACCTCATTTGCCTTCATGATTTTGTCTCATCCGAACATTGGAATCTCCCCTCACCCCTGTGGCATAAACAATTACTTAATGCCTTCACACTTGGACCTCTGTGTCCCCTTATCCTGACACTCATCATTCAGGAGTGGCATTTTCAGATGTGCACATTCTGGCAACTCCATTTGTAAACCATTTGGTCTTGCTGGTTCCACTCACCAATCTTGAAAATCAACTGTGAATTAGGTAAAATTGCAGAATTCTCTCTCCTGTTTCTCCTGGCTTGTGGTACCTTCTAATGCTTTCCTCACACTGAGGCAGTCTTTATATATATGAATTCTGTGAAAGAATTACTTCCGTTTTGGATGCCCAGTCAGAGTTAAAATTCAGGGGATGCTCTGCACGGTAAAGTTTCAGCTACACTGTCCCTGACAATACGGCTTGGATTTTCCCTCCTCGTGGTTTGGCTTTGCTCGTGAATGGTTTGCTAAGTGTATTCCTGTGGCTGGGAACATTTTGCAGGGGTGGGTGGGTATCAGATGAGTTTCCCATGCCTTGGAAGCAAATACCTATTAAGGTGATTGAATGCAAAATGATGAATGATTTATGCAGTCTTGCCAGACTTTGAGGCTGGCAGAGGAGCCCTTGCTGCTTGTGGAGTCTGCCAAGTAAATAGAGGCACCTCCCTGCAGTAGGTCAGAGCCAGAGGCTCCACGGCCCTTTTACAATGTTACAAGCATGAGATTGCAATCATGTATGAGGTGAACCCTTACAAAAGGCACAGTTATGTTTCTATATCAGACATAGTAAATGTTTTGTCTCTGGCACTACTAAGGAGGCCTATAGCACATTCTTTCATTGGTTACTTTATTTCCTGTCTATTGTAATCCTACTAAAGATGTAGCACATCCCATTTACTTTGCCCTCGAATTACTGCAGTTAATTTGAGGCGGATAGATAGTGCAACATGGTAGGCCTGTAATCCATCATCTTTAGTTTCCACACAGCTTAGATTTATTATGCCTTTTAACTAGTCACATATCATTAATAAGGTTATCTAGTTAAAAGTTTTAGTGGATGATTGGCTATAAAATTCTGAATATAAAATTTGTTTGACACAGGACCCTCTCTGGTGTTGCTTTGGGGAACTGTAAAACAAATTCTTCAGCTAATCGGAGATCAAGCAGTTAAAAAAATGTATTGTCAGCAACTTTGGCATTCAACTGTCTCTCAATTTAAACGAAACACCCCTAGGCAGCATCAATGTGTGGTACAATCTTTCCAATGATGCTATTTCTGAAGACTCTGAACAAAATGATTTCATACACAAAGCTTTATAATAAGGATCGTAGTGTTAGCACTTTCCAAAAATAATGGCATCAAAAAAGAACTCACAATACACTGCCTTTGTAAATGCTGCCAAACATACTTATTAATATCAGCTCCAACTAGGGCAGTTCTAAGTTGTCACGTTATCTCTCCATTTATCTTCTCCTGTAATGCAGCACTGCATTTTTAAAGCATAAACAGACTCTCGGGCAAAGTTGCAAAGCTTACTTCAATTCTTTTGTTTGCTATATTCAATGCATGCAATTTCTTTCCCTACATAAGACAATGGTTACAGATTTTGTTAACTTGCTTAACTCTCTCATGTCATGTGGGAGCAATAAAATCAATCAAGTATCATTTTGAAGAGGAATCAGGGAGTCGAGGATGCCTCTGAAAGTCATTTGTGGAGACATACGAGCTAAATTTTCTCATTACGTAGGCTTGGGGATTACAGCTTCATAAATTACCTGCCTAAAAAACATTGTCATTTTCATTTAATTTATTTTAGAAGAAGACAAAATTTTGGTGAGAAAACGGATGAATCAATAATATTTATCATGAATTTCCATCAGTTCTTTAGAACAACTTGGGACTATCTTGTACTTTGCTGAACACAATAAATGTGAATAAAACATCTGCACTTTGTTTACCCCTTTAAGGGATAGTTTTAATTCGTCACCTTTATTTGAGCAATTTCAAGATAGCTGCACCTGGGCAAAGCCATTCAGCCCATCTTCATTTTGCTATACAGAGAAATCCTTGTGTCCTTCCAACATAGGATCTGACTAATGCTTAAATGATGCCAAGGGTTTTTGCTGTTGTCATGTCTGCAAGTTAAATATGCAAATTAATTACTATTTGCATAAAGAACAATTTTGAGATATCATTCCAAAAAATTTGCCAGTTTGAAAATGTCACCTGATCCCCAGCAGTTTAATGCAATGTAGTATCTTTCTTTAGAGTTTTAAAATTTGTACCTACTGCTCTCCCACACAGTATTTATAAAATAAATTACTCAAGGATCCCAGTATGTTTCTGTAGTTCAGACCTCTGACATTCAGGATTAGCTTTAGGCCCCTTTCCTGCATCAACTCTGAACCTTAGTTAACTAATTTAATTATTAACAATAATTATTTAACTAATTAACATCATATAACACAACAGCAAACAGTAAAGAGTAGGCACAAACAGCACAAATTGAAGTTTGATTAATGTTTAAATTTTTTAATCCTCTTGAGCCAAGGTTTACCTTTTCATAGTTTAGTATGGTATTCCTGCTGGTCTCCTACAATCTCCCCTCCATAAACTTGAGGTCATCCAAAATGCTGCTGCCCAGGTCTTAACTCACAGAGCCCTGTTTTCCAATCACCCCTTATTCACTGACCAACATTCACACCTAATCAAGCATTGATTTCTAGCCTTGATTTTAAAAATCCACATCCATTGTAAGAAATCTTCATGGCCTTACCAATCGCTATCTCTGTAATCTCCTCCAACCCCACAGCCTTCTGATTCTTGCTTCTTGAGCCTGTTCATTTTACTTGCTTCACTTCGGGGGTTAAAACCTTCAGTTTTCTCAGCCCTGCAAGCTCTGGAATAAACTGCCTATGGCTCTCCTCCCCTTTACCTCATATTCCTCCAACATCCCCCCCACAGTGGTCGAGAACGCCCTCAACCGTGTCTCCCACATCTCCCGCAACTCATCCCTCACACCCGTCCACGCAATAAGAACCAAAAAAGAATCCCCCTCGTCCTCACGTGCCACCCCACCAACCTCCGGATCCAACGCATCATCCTCCGATACTTCCGCCATCTGCAATCCGACCCCACCACCAAAGACATCTTTCCCTCCCCACCCTTATCTGCTTTCCGGAGGGACTACTCTCTCCGTGACTCCCTTGTCCGCTCCACACTCCCCTCCAGCCCCACCACACCTGGCACTTTTCCCTGCAACTGCAGGAAGTGCTACACCTGCCCCCATACCTCCTCCCTCACCCCCATCCCAGGCCCCAAGAAGACTTTCCACATCAAGCAGATGTTCACCTGCACATCTGCCAATGTGGTATACTATATCCGCTGTACCCGTTGTGGCCTCCTCTACTTCGGGGAAACCAAGCGGAGGCTCGGGGACCGCTTTGCAGAACACCTATGCTCAGTTCACAATAAACAACTGCACCTCCCAGTCGCGAACCATTTCAACTCCCCCTCCCATTCCTCAGACGACATGTCCATCCTGGGTCTCCTGCAGTGCCACAACGATGCCACCCAAAGGTTGCAGGAACACCAACTCATATTCCGCTTGGGAAACCTGCAGCCCAATGGTATCAATGTGGATTTCACAAGCTTCAAAATCTCCCCTCCCCTTACCGCATCCCAAAACCAGTCCAGCTCGTCCCCGCCTCCCTAACCTATTCTTCCTCCCACCTATCCCCTCCTTCCACCTCAAGCCGCACCCCCATCTCCTACCTACTAACCTCATCCCGCCCCCTTGAACCGTCCGTCCTCCCTGGACTGACCTATCCCCTCCCTAACTCCCCACCTACGCTCACCTTTACTGGCTCCATCCCCGCCTCTTCGACCTGTTTGTTTCCTCTCCACCTATCCTCTCCTCTATCCATCTTCTATCCGCCTCCCACTTTCTCCCTATTTATTTCAGAACCCCCTTCCCCTCCCCCTTTTCTGATGAAGGGTCGAGCAGCCTTTCTGCTCCTATGATGCTGCTTGGCCTGCTGTGTTCATCCAGCTCTACACCTTGTTATCTCAGTGAAAACACCAGGCCTGTCTTACAAGAGCATAAGAACCAGGAGCAGGAGGCAGCCATCTGGCCCTTAGAGCCAATAAGATAATGGCTGATGTTTTTGTGGCCTCAGCTCCACTTATCCACTCTCTCACCATAACCCTTAATTTTTTTACTGTTCAAAAAATTATCTATCTTAGCTTTAAAAATGTTCAATGAAGAAGCCTCAACTACTTCAGTGGTCAGGGAATTCCATGGCACAACAGGTGTGGCCTCCCTATATAGCTATAACATAACTTCCCTGCTTAGGAGGAGGCAATGGTCTCGTGTTATTATTACTAGACTGTTAATCCAGAGACCTGGATCACATTCTGGGAACCCGGGTTCGAATCCCGCCATGGCAGATGGTGGAATTTGAATTCAATAAAATATCTGGAATTAAGAATCTAATGATAACCATGAACTGATTGTTGGAAAAATCCGTCTGGTTCACTAAAGTCCTTTCAGGAAGGAAACTGCCATCCTTACCTGGTCTGGCCTACGTGATTCTGGATCCACAGCAATGTGGTTGACTCTGAACTGCTCTCAGGGCAATCAGGGATGGGCAGTAAATGCTGCCTGGCCACCTAGGTTCATCCTGTTAATGAATAAAGGAAAAAAAAAGTTCCTTCTCAATTCAGTCCTAAATCTGCTCCCCTAATTTTGAGGCTATGCCTTCTTGTTCTAGTTTCACCTGCCAGTGGAAACATTCTCCCTGCTTCTATCTTATCTATTCCCTTCATAATTTTATATGTTTCTATAAGATTTCCTCTCATTCTTCTACATTCCAATGAATATAATCCTAGTCTACCCAATCTCTCTTCATAAGCCAACCGTCTCAACTCCAGAATCAACCTAGTGAATCTCCTCTGCACCCCCTCCAGTGCCAGTATATCCTTTCTCAAGTAAGGAGATCAAAACCGCACACAATACTCCAGGTGTGGCTTCACCAACACCCTGTACAGCTGTAACATAACCTCCCTGCTTTTAAACTTGATCCCTCTAGCAATGAAGGGCAAAATTCCATTTGCCTTCTTAATTACCCGTTGCACCTGCAAACCAATTCTGCCATTCATGCACAAGGACACCCAGGTCCCTCTGCATAGCAGCAGGCTGCAATTTTTTACCGTTCAAATAATAGTCCTTTTTTACTGTTATTCCTACCAAAATGGATGACTTCACATTTATCAACATTGAATTCCATCTGCCAAACCTTTGCCCACTCACTAAAACTATCTATAGCCCTCCTTTTAGAGTCCTCTGCACCCTTTGCTTTACCACTCATCTTAGTGTCATCCACAAATTTTGACATGCTACACATGGCATCCAACTCCAAATCATCCATATAAATTGTAAACAATTGCGGCCCCAACACTGATCTCTGAAGCACACCACTAGTCACTGATCGCCAACCAGAAAAGCACTCATTTATCCCCATTCTTTGTTTCCTGTTAGTCAACCAATCCTCTATCCCATGCGAATAAGAAAGTACTTGTTACATAATAATTTATTGAAATGACATACAAAGTTAAAGTACAGTAAAAGCCTATTCAGAGCAAAAGGTTTATGCTGGTGTTTATTTTCCACTGTCTCCTTTGATCTTACTTCCCATCATGCTAACAATATGTCTTTCTATTTCTTCCTCTCTCATGCACTTATCTAGCCTTCCTTTAAATGTCTCAATGTTATAGCGTTCAACTCTCTTGAGTGAAGCATTAAAGATGGAAACAGGCCACTCATGACAACCTGTCGGTCTTCATGCTTCTCATTCCCACGAGAAATGCTCATGATCCCAATTGCCGTCCAGTTCCCAAATTAATTTATTCTCATGTCCCTCGGCAACCTGACCAAATTCATTACTTATCTGTTACTTCTATTTTTCAGTTTTCATGACAGCGATGAAGAACACTGTTGTCTACACCCAACCCCGCCTCAGACAGGATTGCAGATGGTTTCCCTTATTGGTTACAGTACAGAATAATTTGGATGAAGCAGACAGTTGCTGCCATTATTATTTGCCTTTTCTCTAATGCTGCCACATTATGTTCTTGAGTTTATTGTCTTATCAAGTCATTTATGCCCACAAGAAATTTGCTCTTTCACCCGATCTGTACATTTTACAATATCTTTTTTCATGCAACACACTTTACTCCAGGTGCAAGTGTTTATAAAACTTCTTTATGCTGATTTTTTAAAATGTGCTTTACAGTAAAATATTGGATCATTATCTAGAAAAATATAGCCATTGCCTTTTATTCTCTCAATGAAAACACAAAGAAGACAGAATGATAGTATCATTGAATTGTTACAGTGTGGAAGGAGGCCATTTGGCCCATCCTGTCTGCACCGGCTCTCTGAACGAGCTTTCTGACTTAGTACCCCATTCTCCTACCTTTCCCCTATAACCTAGAATATTGTTTCTATTTAAATAATCATTAAATACTGTTTTCAATGTGTCATTTAAACCTCCTTCCACCACACTTCCAGGCAGTGCATACCAGGCGCTAGCCTGTTAAAAAAAGATTTTCTCACACCATATTTGTTTCTTTTACAAATTACCTTGGATTTAATATCTTGTTCTTGAACCTTTTATGGATCCTTAAAGGGTTATGCTGATAGGGATAGATTAAGAGTGAGGGAGGAGATTAGTGTGGAAGATGAACACCATTACGGACCATTTGGACCAAGTTTCTGTTCTACTTCAGCACTGTACATTCTAGTAATTATTTCCCACTACCTCTTCCAGTTTTAACTTTGTACCCACTTCCTATCTCCTTTCTTTTGCATTCCTCAGGACTATCATTACCATCTGTGCAAATTTTAGCATGTTAGGTTATGTCAAACGTGTTGCATAGGGTGTTTAATTTAAAAAGAAACATTATAAACATCCTTGCTGAGCACCCCAAGGGTTAGATGAGGCAACGAACAAAACTGGTGGAGTGATAAAATGCACAAGATACTGAACACGAGATATTTCCTTTTCCAGTTCCTTGTCTTGCTGTTTGGAAGTCTTAAACAGTTGGAGTGGAGTTTGTGGAAATATTAGACTACAAAAGGGCCATTTCGCAAGCCTGACGGGAGGATATAAAATAGATTACAAGAGCCAAGAAAAATAGTGAGAGGACAGGAGGTGAAAAACGATTTGATTTTTATATTTTATCCACTGAGGATACTGAAATCAATCTATATCCATGTGTGATGACATGCAAGTAAAAGTAATGCCATATGGTTTACTGGCTGGGGGCTGGCCTCCTGCTCTGTCTTGTCCACTGACCTGTAGCAGTAAAGACAGTTGCTTTATTGTTCAGTTCTCAGAAATAAATAATATATCAGTGATATTATACCTCATTTATTTCAACTTCCATATTATGCTGAAAGCAGCAGTTTCATTTGGAATGCTTTTCTTTTCAATTCAAAGTATTCAAACAAACTAATTTGGAACACCACACAATTGACCAAATATGCAAATTCTAAAATAGCTGGTGGTTGATTTTCTCACACTTCCTGTAAAGGCATGCAGGATTTGAGAACAGAATGAAGTGGAAGTTATTTAAAAGCCAAACATTTCCCAATAGAGTATGGATTACACTGCCTTTTTCCTGGTCACAGCAGTGCCTTGCTTTTCATGACCTGAAGAGTATATTGTGCTTGCCCATTGGGATGGCAATATATTAATATAGTAACTTTTTTTTCAGTCAGCACTCAGCTCAGTGTTGAAACCAGGGAATGCTGCAGTTAGCATCATCCGGCAGTCCCATGCTTTCCCACTTCATATCAAAGCATCAGAAGGAACACATAGATTGAGTGATAACTGTAATCATCCACATATATAGGATGGAGGCCAATGAATTTAAAAACTGAAATAAAAATATGCAAGTATTTTTAACACAGTATTTTCCTTAGAAATTTCCAGATGAAAGACAAAGCATCACAAATTTGGTGACCAGTGGAAAGAAAAATAAAACACATCGTAAACTATAACGTTATAACTCAGATTATCTGGTCTTTATCACATTGCCCTCTGTGGAATCTCACTGTGCACAAACTGGCTGCTGAGTTTCCTACATTACAACAGTTGGCAATGCGTTTGAAAGAATGTTGTTTGGAAGGCTCCTTGAGATGCCCTGGAGTCATACAGCTCACTATATAAGTGATTTTTTTTTTCTCTCTGTTATATTTTGGGTTTAACATTTTTGATGAAATAATGAAATATCATGTAAGAATATTTTCACCACAACATCAGCCGTGTACTACTTTGGTAATGTTTACTTTGCCTACAATACTTCTAAATTTGTGTAGCTGCAGAGCATTAGAATGGGAGGACATTATTTGTACATCGTCTCTGCCTGTGTAACAGTACCATGTGACCATGACAGAAAACAGGGAACTGGCAGAGACACAGTCGGATACACAATTCAAATGACAGCAAACATAAGGAGGGTTGTTAAATCTATTACTAAATCTCCACGGCTTAAGATGAGTGTCAGATTTTAGGGTGAACTGCTTGTACTTGGAGCTCTCACAATATTGCGGTAATCTTGAATAATTTGGATTACTTCATTGGCTGAAACCAATTGGGCATCAGATACTCAAACAGATGTTGGTCAGCAGTTTGATGCGGAACAGTCATTAATTCTTGCTCAAGACCTAAATTCTTAGAGTGTTGTTTGAATTTCAGACATTATATCCTGCAGCCTGTTAAAGGAATTAGGCAAAATATGTATTTAGCTATTTCCTCGGTAACACAGTGTAGAGCTGGAGGAACACAGCAGGCCAGGCAGCATCAGAGGAGCAGGAAAGCTGACGTTTTGGGTCGGGACCCTTCTTCAGAAATGGGCTCTCTGAAGAAAGATCCTGACCCGAAACGTCAGCTTTCCTGTTCCTCTGATGCTGCCTGACCTGCTGTGTTCCTCCAGCTCCACACTGTGTTATCTCTGACTCCAACATCGGCAGTTCTTAATACCTCTTAGCTATTTCCTAGTGCTTTAAAGGAATAGCAACAATCAATAGGAAAATATAATAAATGATCTCCTTACTTTTTCCGATTATCACGGCCTTGCTTTCAATCTATTTATTTCATTTCAGATCATGTTTATTTTTTCCACCAATTTTGTCTTAGTCTCTTTCCTTTTACGATTCCCATTGGAATAAGATACAGCAGACACCAAAAATCCTCCAATATTTCATTCAATTCATCATCCATGAATCCAGGCATTATTTCCGAACATATTCATATAGGAGGTTACGGGAAAGATAAGAACAGATTTGAAGGTGACAATCA
>NC_063354.1:33019941-33054328 GCF_021869965.1 Rhincodon typus
TCAAGATTCGGATGGAATATAAATGAGCAATGTCAAATGTTTCTTTCTATACCATATTAAACTTTTTGGATCACTCTGCGCTTAGCAGTGCTTTAAGACATTTTAGTCCTGTGAATTTAATGAAGTGCAGAAATGGAAGCTGTATACTGCAGTGTTTAAATGGTTAAGAGATAGCTGTATCAATAATGTCACCAATAATGTATCAATAATGGCTACTTGGCCATAGTACACACCACAGCTTAGGCCCAATATTGGCTTTACCCAACTTCTACATATTCAGCAAAAGTCACTGCCAAGCAACAGTCCTTCTATAATACCTATTACATACAGAACGGTATCTCATAGTCCTTGATGGGGCAGTAAGAAAATTGGTTGACAATGAACATGTAAAGTCAGGGTGGTTAGAAGGTGGAAAGGCCTGTAGACACATAGGTTTGCCAGAGGTATTTACAATGAGTGTGTGGGGTTTCGAACATATTGAGCAATGGGGAAATATTCAGCATCAAATGGGGATTTTCTACATGCTTGAGCTGCAGTGAAATGAGCCTATCAGGACTGCTGTGTTTTGAATGTTAAACTAAGGCCCTGTCTGTGCCACACAAACAGAACTAAAATATCCCAGGGCACCATTTGAAGTTCTTCCAGTCTCAACCAATTCCTCAATCAGCATCATTAAAGCAGATAAGCCCAGATATGCTGATGGGGAGATTAGTGTTGGAGCAAAATAGACTAGTGTTGTGCATCCGGATTTTACTGATATCCCGATACAGCTGGCTCCAAAGGAATTGCCCAGGAAGTTGAAAATTAAAATGGGCAATTCTCCTGCAGCTGGAACACTTCAATAAAGTCCCTTAAAGTTAGGGATTTTGGGGAGGTTAGACCTACGTAAGCTTAATAATTATCCCAGAAAATTTAAAGCTATAAACACCTATTCCCAACTCCTGGATCACTGTTAAAATGAAATGCACCAAATGTGTCCTGCAACCCAACTACAACATTCCATAAGCAAACTCACAGGACAAGTCAGTTCAATCCAGACCATTCAGTTTTGGTCTCCTAATTCAAGGAAATGTACACTTACCATAGAAGGAGCGCAGCAAATGATCACCACTGTGGATCTGTCATTGAGGGAAAACTGGGTTCACTATGCCTGTTTAGAAGTACAAGAAGGGGTTATACATTGAAATTAGAAAATTCAAAGGGCTAGTTTTACTGGTTGCAGGGACAATATTTTCTTATTTGGGGGTGGGGTCCAGAACAAGGGGTCATGGTCTCAAGATATGGTGTAGGCCATTTTGGACTGAGATGAGAAAAAATGTTTTCATTCAGAATGTGGTGAACTTGTGGAATTCCTGAGAAAGGAAGGCTGTGGAGACCAATTCTGCGAATGTGTGGAAGGAAGAATTAGATTTTGACAGATTAAAGGTGTCAAGATATATGGGAAGAGAGAGCAGCAAGATGGTATTAAGATAGAGGATCAGCCAATATCATGTTGAATGGTAGACCAGATACAAAGGGTTGAATGGCTTATTCCTGCTCCTTTTTTCTGAGTTTTCCATACCCAGCCAGAGACCTCCCTCAGCCCACCTAGCTGGGCCTGGCACCCTTCCTATATTTGGACTCTTGCACGTATATTGCCCACTTCAACACCCCACCCCACATAAACACTGTGAAAACTTGAAGAAAGATCAAACAGAATAATAATGATCACAGTCACATGGGACCATCACCAGTCACTTTATTGAGTTTTATTTCAGTATTCTGGCAAGAATGAAAGTCTGATTGGATAGATTCAAATAGGAGGTTACGGGAAAGATAAGAACAGATTTGAAGGTGACAATCACTGACAATATGAGAAGGGGTGGTAGGGGATGAGGTAGCAGTAAGAAAACTTCAACTTCTTTTCAAGATTCGGATGGAATATAAATGAGCAATGTCAAATGTTTCTTTCCATACCATATTAAACTTTTTGGATCACTCTGCGCTTAGCAGTGCTTTAAGACATTTTAGTCCTGTGAATTTAACGAAGTGCAGAAATGGAAGCTGTATACTGCGGCGTTTAAATGGTTAAGAGATAGCTGTATCAATAATGTCACCACGTTGATGGGGAATTGCAAAAGAAATGGAATTCTGCATTGAAACATGCTGTGGCTAACCTGGGGGTGTTTACTGCTGACATTAAATATGCAAACTGGAAAAGGTTCAATTCATCAAACACTGTCAGCTGTTAACTTTATTGTGGGGGTAAAAAACTGACAACACACAGAGACAGTCAACACACTCTTTAAAATCATTCTACAAGATTAAAATGTGAATGAAATGCATTGTTTCATCTTAGATTGAAATGTAATTGTATCTCGCTATTGACATTTTATATAAATTGCTTCCTGTCATCCATTACGTTTAGTTGTTGATGTAGGAATGTCAGGGCCTTAATACTATTTTATGATAGCCTATCTATAATGGCTCAGTAGCACTGATCCGTAATCAAAGAGACATGTGTTATAGTGGATGGTGACGTGTCCTGACAGGGATTCCACCTTCCCGGGAGATAGCATTCTCCTTTTCTGTAAAATGTCACACTAACATCCCAGGTGGGAGCTCACACAGCTTCGCTTAACAAGGCCAAGAGAGTTCGAAAATCCGTCGGGACCAGAACTTGAACTTGTGACTCTCTGGCTTGGAGTCTAGCACTTCACCATTGGAGACATTGGGCAACTTACTTCAAACATGAGGGTAGGGAAGGGTTTATAGCTCTCTGTATGACACACAAGTACAACTCACAATGTTTGAGCAGGATCACTGGTAACAGCCAACACTTCTTTTCCAAGAACATGACATAAGATTAAAATCAAAAACCAGCCTGGAATAATTAGTACACGAGGCCTTTTGGAGCCTAAAATAAGGGGAAAGTGATATTTGAATTTTAACTTCATAAAGCCTGAAGTACTGATCTCCAAATCCTGAAGCTAAGGTCACACAGATCTACTGCAAAATACATAACACAAAATCACCAGAGACACAGATGGAGCCTTCCCCTGTCCATCAACATCTGACACACCCTTGAATCTGTACACATAACTGGAACTTGTCCCAACACAAGAGGAATTCATTCCCATCATTGGTCCATAAGGGGAGCTTAAGGAAGAAGCCTGAATGTGAATAAAGAAAGTAATCACAAGCGTGTACAGGTCACGGAGTTTATTGCATGTTTGGGTTGCAGTAGTACATGGCCTGTTACTGTTCAATTGTATTTCTTCAATCACGCTCTCATTTCCTTCAAAAGCTTCTATCTTCAGTGTGTATTATATCATTCACAAAATCGTTCCATGTGTAAAAGAGAAAACATGTTGATTTCATAAAACAATGAGTTAAGGCCTCACATTCATAAATCAGGCTGATTCATCAAATGTGTAGACAATATGAAAGGTTGAACTGAATATCAATAGAAGAGTCTTATTAAATTCTTCATAAAGAATTCTTCATATACTTCGGATAGTATTGACCTAAACTTCATAAGAAGCCAATGGCCTAGTGGTGGAGAGGTGATGGCCTAGTGGTATATCGCTTTCGTTAATCCAGAGACCCAGACAACGGTGTTGAAATCCCACAATGGCAGATGGTGGAATATGAATTCAATAAAAATATCTGGAATTAAGAGTCCAACGATGACCATGAATCCATTGTTGATGATTGGAAAAACCCAATTAGTTCACTAACGCCTTTTAGGGAAGGAAACTGCCATCTTTACCTTGTGTGGCCTACATGTGACTCCAGACCCACAGCAATGTGGTTGACTCTGAACTGCTCTTTGGGCAATTAGGGGTTGGCAATAAATGCTGCCTAGCCAGTGACATCCTCATCCTGTTAATGAATAAAGGAAAAAGAAATAATTAATCCATTCAATTTCCTTTGAAATGCCTGCAATGCAACTCCATTCCTCCTCAGAGTAAGAGGACCAAAATTATATGCAATACACTGAGTGAAGCCTCACCAATGTTTTGTACAGTTGAAATCATAAAATGTATACAGAACAGTTCCCTCGAACAATGTGTTGTGGGTCCAACTAGAGATCAGACTACTTTGGATCTTGGGATATTGTTGAGGCAGTTTTAATAAATGATCTCAGTGTAAAAGATCCCCCAGGAAACAGCAGCCAGAACATGGCAGAATTTAGTATTTATTTTGAGGGTAAGAAACTTGGGTCAGAAACAACTGTGCTCATTTGTTGATCTTGGGGTATGATTCTCACTTTGGGGTTGTACAGCGTTGGCATGTGAGAGGTCTCGTGTTCAAATCCTGGACGAGCCCAGATTACTTGTCTTCATTTGGGCGGAACAGTGGCTCAGTGGTTAGCACTGCTGCCTCAGAGCACCAGGGACCTGGGTTCAATTCCAGCCTTGGGTGACTGTCTGCGTGGAGTTTGCACATTTTTCCTGTGTCTGCGTGGGGTTCGTCCGAGTGCTCTGGTTTCCTCCCACAGTCCAAAGATGTGCAGGGTAGGTGGATTGGCCATGTTAAATTGCCCGTAGTGTCCAGGGATGTTTAGGTTAGGTGTGTTAGACAAGGGAAATGAGGTTTAGGGGAATGGGTCTGAGTGGGATGCTCTTCAGAGGGGTGGTGTGGACCTGTTGGGCTGAATGGCCTGTTTCCACACTGTAGGGATTCTATGATTCTATGATAACCTTAAATAAATGTAATTACAAAGGGATGAGGACAGATTGGCCAGAACTAGGAAAGGTTTTAGCAGAAAAGATGGTTAATGACATTTAAGAAAATAGTTCATGATTCACAATAAAGATATATCCAAGTGAGGAAGAAGGGTTATAGCAAGGGTATAAATATCATGCTTAATCAAGGAAGTTTAGGATAGTAAATTGAAAGAAAAACATACAATGTGATAAAAATTAGCGAAAAACCAGAGGATTAGGAAATTTTAAACAGCCAACAAAAAATGGGCAAGAGAAAGAAAGAAAATACACTTTGAGGGTAAACTTGCAAACAATATCAAATTAGAAATCAAGAGCTTTTTTTAAATATATAAAAAGGAAAAGAGAAGCCAAAAGAGAAGCCTTGGAGGATATGGCTTGCAAAATAATAACATGGAGCTAGGAAATGGCAGAGGGGTTGACTAAATACTTTGCATTAGTCTTCACAATGGAAGATGCTGACAGCAATTCAAATTCACTAACTATTCCCAGAACTTGCTTATAAGATAAGGAGAGTTGTTCCTGACATTGGGATAGGCACTGCCAGACCTCCTGATGATTTTGCCATAAATCTCATCATAATCCATGATGTTCAGAATTCTGTAAGATTCCATCCATAATGTGGGAAAATGTGAGGTTATGCCTCTTGTTTGGAAGGAAGAATAGTTGAGCTGGATATTATTTAAATGGAGAAAGACTATAGAAAGCTGTAACAGAGATGGGGAGTTGGGGGTCCTCATTCACAAATCACAAAAAGCTTGCATACAAGCTCAGGAGATAACAAAGGAAACACATCGAGTGTTGGATTTTATTTCCACAGGAATGAGTATAAAAGTAGGAAAGTCTTGCAAAAACTATACCAGGCACTTAATAGACCCATCTAGTGCAGCTTTAGTCCTCTTACCCAAAGAAAGCTATGCTGGCACTGGAGGTAGCCCAGAAAAGATTGACTCTGGATTTGGAATGACATTTTATGAGGACAGGGAGGGTAGCTTAGGGCTGTCTTCATTGGAATCTAGAAAATCAAGACAATGTTGTTGAAATATTTAAGATTCTTAGGAGGCTTGACAGAGCACAGTTGGTTCTGTATAAACACAATAGTTCCGTTCTCGTGCGATCTCGCATTATGAGAAAATCGCACAATAGCCGTGCCGTTTAAACTAATGGGGCTGGAATCACGTTATAGCTAATACTGGTAAGGAAAGTTTGTGTTCTACAAATAGCAGTCTACGTTCTTCGACCACGTTAAAGCCAATTCACATTGAAGAAACACACATTATAGCAGAACCGACTGTAAATGCTAAGAAATTGTTCAACAATGTGGAAGGCATAATTTCAGAGTAAGGAGCCACCCTCTTAAGACAGATTGAGAAAGCAATGACGTAGTAGTTTTATCGCTGGACTGTTAGTCCAGAGACCCAGGTAATGTTCTGGGGACCAGGTTTGAATCCTGCCATGGCAAACGTTGGAATTTGAATTCAATAAAAATCTGAAATTAAGGTTCTAATGATGCCCATGGAACCACTGTTGATTGTTGGAAAAATCCATCTGGTTTACTAATAAGGGAAGGGAACTGCCTTCCTTACCTGGTCTGGACTACATGTGACAGCAATGTGGTTGATTCTTAATTGCCCTCTGGGATGGCCAATATATGCTGGCTTAACCAGCGACATACTCATCCTGTGAATGAATTAAAATAACTAACAAAATGATGCTCCTCTGTTGTAATCTGTTATATAAGATTTGCTCAGACACTGATGTTCTTGTGTTTGTAACTTTTTACATAGCATTTATAATTATATCTACCATTTGTTGGGTTTTTCAATACCACAAATTGCAAAACCTATAATCAATGACAGAGGGGAAACCAAGAAAAATAGTCATGGATTTGTCTACATTCAAGAACTTGAGAGGAAACAAAGTTTGGAAATGGGGTCGTTCATCGTCAGGACAAGGGTTTTTTTTTGAGGATGACCATTGTAGTGATTGTGATGAGTTCAGCCAGGTGGACCTCGTTGAATATGTGTTCCCTGATTGGCCCAGATTAACAATGTCAAACAAGGAGCCCTGGCTGACATAAGAAAAGGGTCAGTGTCAGAGATACTGACACTCTGGCATTTGACTCTGTATGAGGTAGTACTATAGTCAAGGACTGTTCATGTGCAAATAAAGGGTTACTTGGTGATGGGATACTGGCCTCTGTGGAGTTATTTCAATGATTAAGAAGGGGAAGAGTGCAAACCCTGTTGGAAAACATCCATCCATAATAACATCTCACATGGTGGCTAGGAAAGCTTAAGAAGATTTGGGATCTAGAGAATAGGAAGTGGGTCCCAGGGATAAAATAAGAGAAAGGATGGGAAGAGACAAATAAATAGTAAAAAGGTGCAAGCTGAGCATTAAGACTGAGTTCATCTCTGGGAAATATTTGTATTTTTGAGCAAGGGAAATTCTGATAGGCAGAACATAGTGGTCTCAATCTTAGTGACATAGAATATTGTGACATTCTTATACCTGATGTGGGAAACCAGAATAGACAGGACCAGGGGAAAAGCATTTAGTAGATGGCTGACAGACAGGATAAAAAGACAGGGATTCCCTTTGCTTTTCACAATGATCTGGGAGTTGTAAGCAGTGTTGACAGAGAAAAGCAGGGGCCCATATAGTGCATGATGTGGCTCAGTCAGAGCAGATGATGGATGATTAAACCATAAACAATGATATCAAATTTTTAAAATTCCATAACATTAAGGATAGAATGCATGTCTTTAACATGGTGACTGAATTATTCCTGTATGCTTTAGTCCAAATCACCACAGCATTTAAGCCCACTTTAAATGAAGATTACTTATGTTGACACCACAGTGGAACAACAAACATCAGAGGTGGGGTGGTGGGGGGGAACAGAATGTTTTGTTTGTAGGATGGCTGAGCTTTTAGCCTAATTGACCCCCTGCTATTTGAGCCGATTAATCTAAATTCTTCTGCTGATAATGTGGCATTTGAGCAGCTTGTTCCATCGTTTTGCAATACCCTTAAAATTTACCATGAGGCAGTTGGTACAGTACTGTGATTCTCTTTGATATTTTTCTTTGAAAAAAAAACAGAAAAAAAAACCCTCTCTGGAACTCCATAAGCAAACTATTCTGAGCTGTCTCACAGCTAGTATGCAGTATATTTTTGAGAGGTTGGTCACGATATCTTCACTATATCATAGCATGTGATCTAAGGCTATAAATGTCGTTGTCTCCATTGTAATTGGGCCACCTGAAGCATTTCACAATAAACAGGGTGTGCTCCTGTTTATAACTGCATAGCTTAACATTAGCTCAAACACTGAAGTGTCTTTGACTACAATGTACGTATATACCAGGAGCAACATAAACATCTGTTGAATCTTTCAGTACTACACTGTATATTTCTAGTTCTTTTGTTAAAGGAGCTAAGGTAAGTACAGTTCAGAGGAAGGGTCACCGGACCCAAAACGTTGACTTTGATTTCTATTCACAGATGCTGCCAGACCTGTTGAGTTTTTCCAGCAACTTCTGTTTTTGTTTCTGATTTACAGCATCCGCAGTTCTTTTGGTTTTTAAGGTAAGAATAGCCCCATCAGTTACAAATACCCTCCTGGATGAAAAGCCCACAATATGATGACAGATCAGTAACGAGCTGTGCAGAAATCAAGCTAAGGACCATTTATTTCATGGTGCTAAACAACAGTTCTCCAAAATGGCAGTAATATTGCATGCCTTCTGGTGTTCCCTACTTACCACTGTTATGATAATTACTGTTATTATGATTATTATGATCAATTCCAAAACGTGTTTCCTTAAAAACAGAACAGTGGCAGAATCAAAATGGCTGCTGGTATAAATTCAGTAGTTGGCTGGCAAACGTTCATGTGGGATGAATGGAATGTTACACCTAAAGGTCTCAAAGAAACTTCTAAAAGATAAAGCGTAAATTGAGATAATGAGAGATCTGATGATTCCCACTTTCCTGTTCCCTCACCTTCACCTTCACTTTTGACAGAAAACCAGTCTTTGCAGACATCATTTTCATTTTCCTTCCCTGGAATATACAAAAAAGGGTTTAAAAGAAATTATCAACAATAGTCTGTGTTATTCTTCGGCTGTGTTATTCTAGTGCGTGTCTAGAATACTGTGGAAATCATAGCTTGTAAACCGTGAACTTGTAAACAGGAAGCAACCATGTAACATAGGTAAAGAAATAAAGGATATTTATTACTCCAAGTGCTGCAAACTAGTTACAAAAGGGACTCAGTAATAAGGAACCTCAATCAGGCGACAAAATCAAGAATCTTGAAGATCAACTGTTCAAATATAAACAAATGGAAACATGGAAACTAGGAGCAGGAGTAAGCCATTCAGCCTTTCAAACTTGCTCTATCTTTTGATATGATCATGGCTGATCCTCTGTCATAATGCCATATTCCCAATTTCTCCCTATAACCCTTGATGCCCTTAAAAGTCTAATATTATATCCATCTATTTCTTGAATATATTTACACACTTGGCCTCCACAGCAAAGAGAATTCAACAGGTTCACTGCCTTTTGAGTGAAGAACATTTTCCTCATCTCAGTGCTAAATAATGGTTTACCTCATATCCTCAGACTGTGACCCCTGGTTCCAGACTCCTCAACCAGGGGAACCTCCTCCTTGTATCTAGTCTGTCCAGCCCTGTTCGAATGTTATGTGTTTCAATCAGATCTTCTCTCATCCTACATTCTAGTAAATGCAGACCCAGCCAAAACAATATTTCCTCATAGAACAGTCCTGCCATCTCTGGTATTAGCCTCATGAACTCCATTCCCTCTGTGACAAGTATATCCTTTCTTGGGCAGGAAAACCAAAACTGCCCACAATACTCCAGGTGTGGTCTCATCAAGAAACTGTATAGCTGCAGAAAGATGTCCCTGCTTCTAAACACATAACATCTTGCAATGAAAGCCAATATACCATTTGCCTTCTTAATTGCTTGCCACATCTGCCTGTATACTTCCATTGTACATTGCCAATGTCAGCATTACGGGTGCAATCCAAAATGGCTGCAATGTTGTTTCATTTACTCTTCATGAACAATTCACAGACTGATCCAGATGATCTACTTTTTCTTTTCATCTTTATGGACCGACCTCTTATTTCTAATCTGTATCGATGTGTGTTATGTTAGTATTTCTTCTTGTGTGTCATAATTAATCAAACCACTCTCATTATTCATTCAAGAAAGCCTGCTTAACTTGAATCCTTTTGAAAAATAAGTCCATGGGGCAGGGAGAAAGGTATCCACAAGAAAAGAACTATTTTTAAATTAATCTGGCTATAATTAACAGAATGGTTGGGTGAATAAAGGAGGCAATACTTTACCCTTCTCACCCACGAGCTTAACAGTTTGGAGTGTGCTGGCTGGAACCGATTGAAGTGGGGAACTTTACCCAGGGTCTGGACACAACACCACCAGTGGTCACCACTTAATTATACTTGGATTGCATGAGTTTGCAGATACAGTTAACTTTAATAGGAATTCATACAACTTTTCTTATGACATCAAGCAATCTAACTAGTGTGAGAATTATTTCACCTTATATGAGCTAAGAATATGATTAACGCTTGGGGTGAATTGCAGCAAAAGCTGGTTGAATTTCTTTTAAATGGATGTTTGGCTGCAGCTTACTATGTTTCAGTGACATTGAGGTAATTACTTTGTGTTGTTTTAAGATGACTGCAGCACTTACCTCCTGCGCTGTGGCACCTTACAGAAAAAATGAGACCTCACATGATGCCATTGGGCAACAAAATCCAGGTCCCCAAGGTCCTTCCATCTGCTGTGTTTAGTGGGGAAATGTCATGTCATTAATTCAGGTGAACTTTTGTTCACCCTAAGTCCTTTTTCTTAATAGGGAGCTGAGTGAAAGGTAGAAAGAAAACTGTCACCTGTCTGTACGACGATCTGTGTCAACTCAAAATGCTACATCTTTTTTTTCTGGTGGGACTTGAACAACATTGATGTTTAATTTAAAAATACAGAGGCCTACGCAACACAGTTTGTAAACTGTTTACGGTGAGGGATATAAATCGGAACACTGTTGAATTAAATCTGCTCAGCAAGTGTCCAGATAATGTGTGCAGTACTTATTTTTCCCTGTGATGCCTTTCTTTAAAACGTCTCACTGTGCCAATCAAGTCATCTCTGAAGCATCCAGCCGCAGAACAGTAAAAGTTTCCTGGGCCTCAATGCTAATGTTTCTTCCTGCCTCACCTCATTGTCTCTTGAAAGGGTGAAGCCAGGCAGAAGCTAATGTGCATTATCACCACAAAGAAGAGGGGAGCCAAGGAAAATGGAGCAGCATTTGTTTCGTTGAAGATTTATGAGGCAGGTGAAATCGGGCTGAACCGCCCAGTTTCTCTTGGTGGTGTTGAAGAGAAGGCTTTTCTGTTAATAACAGAAAGGACAGAAAGTCGTCAAGATTTAAACTGGAGCTGGCCTAATCAAACCTTTGTCAACTAATAAATGTTCATTCTCCCATGGAAATATAGTTCAAATTGGTCAATCCTGTAGGATACTAAGCATGCAACAAGCTATAACATAATGAAACTGTTAAAATATTTGAATGGGTTATATAAAATTATTTGTTTTGGGATTGAAGCCTGATCACATGAAAAACAAGATGCCTTTAAGGAGCAATGTTATTTGTGTAAAAAAGTATTACAACCAGGTTCTGTTACTTTCAACAGGAGAAGACTGGAAACAATACTCGTACAGAGTTACGAACATTTATTGATGAAACTATTTCCACAGTTCAGCAGGATTCCAGAACTTTCCTTCCTCAGGTCCCGGTTCCATGCCTAACATCACTAAAGCTGCACTGCAGCTATTAACATAATAGCTAATAACCCCCTGTCTGAAATAAGTTTGCTATAATTTCAAAAAAGTCATGCTTTTGCCATCCAGGGCAAATAATTCCAAAAGTTGTGTTTCAGATATCAGATTCCTTACATCCTAAATGCCAGACTGGGACTGGTGGTTTCTATTGGTTATATAGCGACTCCAGAGTTCAGAAAAATGCTAGCACCATGGGTTCAATTCCTGTTTCAATTGTAGTAAATTTAAGGTCTGCCTCCTCGCTCTGCCTGAGAGTGGAAGGACATGGCCAAGTATCACAGACAGAAACTGCCAAGAAGTCAGCTCAGGGTGATCAGCATAGGAGCTGCCCATGGTCAGTGTAACACTGGGCTGCCTGCATTGCAGAGGCAAACCCTTCAAACCAAAAATGACACCTTCACAAACCAGCAGTGAAAAGCAATGCCCAACAATTGGCAGACATCTTTGGCGACTAATACATCAAACATTAGTTACATTGGTAATTTTGAATGTCTTAGGTGTCTTTCTTTCGGTTAAAAGGCTGGATTTTAATGGGCCTGACAAGGGTCTCAGCCATTGGATGGAGGACAGGTGGGTAACCCAGACAGTACCTTAGGGGATACCTGGCAGTATTACGTGCCCTTTGGATGAGTGGCAGACCTTCTCCAGATTTCAAGACCAGGGTGGCAGAAGTACCAATTGAGCTGCTACCAATAAAATGCCGACACATCCTTGTTCTCCTCAGCACAAGCTGGAACCTTGAGACCATAGGGAAAAGGAAGATGAGTAGGCCTTAGGCCTGCTACATCATTCAATGGGATCAGCATTCTGACATTCCTTATGTCTATTTTCCTGCCCTTTTCCCCTAACCCTTGATTCTACTACTAATCAAGAATTTACTCATCCCAGCATTGAATATATACAAAGACTCTGCCCCCACTGTTCTCGCTTTCAAGGAATTCCAAAGGCACTCAATCCTCTGACAGAAGAAATTCCTCCTCATTTCAGCTCCTTTATTCTGCAACTATGCCCTCTGGTCCTAGACTCTCCCACAAGGCGAAACATTCTCTCAGCATTTACCCTGTCAAGCCCCTTAAGAATCCGATGTGGTTCAATAACATCACCTCTCATTCTTCTAAACTCCAACGAGTAAAATCACAATCTTTTCTCATAAGACATCCCTCTATACCAGGGATCATCCTAGTGAACCTTCTTCTGAAACTGTCTCCAATGAAACTTTTCCATAAAAAAGGTGACCTAAACTGCTCATAGCACTTCAGATGTGGTCTCATGAGTACCTTGTACAGTTGCAATAAGACTTCCCTACTCTTATACTCCAATCCTCTTGAAATGAGGACCGATATTCCATTAGCCTTCCTGGTTATCAGGTGGCCCACCAGAGGCCAAAGGTCACTGAAGGACTCCAGGCCAAAGGTAAATGAGAGTGGGCCTGCTGTGGCAGGAAGGGGCAAGGGAATCAGAGGTACGAGCAGGAATGTGGAGGCATATTTAGGGGTTGGCTTTCACCTGCCTGCAGCCCCCACTTCCCGATACTCCTTTCACAGGTTGAGCACAGAGTGCAGGAAAATGTGGGACGTTCCCCAGGAAAACCTGACAAGGTTTACAGGGGAGCCATCAGGCACTGGAGGGAAGATGTCTGGTTCCCATTTAATCCCCGAGTAACTATTAAATTGCAGTAGTCCCAGGGATAATGGTTGCCAATTAATTAATCTATTTGACATTCCACCACCAGAAGCTAAGAGTCCCACGTACCCTATCCTCTAACATGTAACGGAGGTTGTGCCGTTTCTAGAAGATTGAGCAGAGACTATCCCATTATTAAGTAATCACAGTTTCCATGTTTCCCACCACAAAGGATCCATCCTAAGGTTTTAACTCACTCAGAGATAGTAGGAACTGCAGATGCTGGAGTCAGAGATAACACAGTGTGGAGCTAGAGGAACACAGCAGGCCAGGCAGCATCAGAGGAGCAAGAAAGTTGACACTTCGGGTCGGGACCCTTCTTCAGAAATGGCAGGGTCCCGACCCGAAGCGTCAACTTTCCTGCTCCTCTGATGCTGACTGGCCTGCTGTGTTCCTCCAGCTCCACGCTGTGTTATCTCTGACCCCAATATCGGCAGTTCTTACTATCTCTAAGTGAGTTATAATCCCATTGCGAAGCCTCTTCTCAGGATGCCCACCGAGAAGAAGTTATCCTCCTCCCTCCAGAAAGACCTCAGTGGATCTCTCTCCCACTGCGACCCCCTAGTAATCTCTTTGGCCCTGAAACTCTTCACATACTCAAACAAACCAGGTACTACAGCCACATCTCCTTACTCAGTATCTGCCTATGGAACCGCATCATCCCCAGTGGGCTCCAATCTACATTCAGGCTTTCAGCTGGACCATCGCTGATACCTCTCTCTCCTTCCTGGACCTCTCTGTCTCCATCTCTGGTGACCACCTCGAAACTGATATCTATTTCAAGCCCACAGACTCCCAACAGCTACCTAGACTACACCTTCTTTCACCCACCTTCCTGCAAAAATGCGATTCCCTACTCTCAATTCCTCTGCCTCTGCCACATCTGCTCCCAAGATGAGGCATTCCATTCCCAAAACATCCCAGATGTCCTCGCATTTCAAGGACCGCAACCGCCCCCATCAGTGGTCGAAAACGTCCTCGATCGCATTTCTGGCGTTTCCCGCACCACAGCCCTCACACCCCCTCCTCGCAATAGAAACAAAGACAGAATCTCCCTTGTCCTCATGTATCACCCCATTAACCTCCGGATTCAACGCATCATTCTCCGCCACTTCCGCCACCTGCAATCTGACCCCACTACAAAGGATATATTTCCCTCTCCACCCCTATCTGCTTTCCGGAGGGACCGCTCTCTCTGCGACTCCGTTGTCCGCTCCAAACTCCCCACTAGCCCCACCACCCCTGGCACCTTTCCCTGCAACCGCAGGAGGTGCTCCACCTGCCCCTACACATCCCCCCTTACCTCCATCCCAGGCCCCAAAAAAACCTTCCACATCAGACAAATGTTCACCTGCACATCTGCTCATGTGGTCTATTGTGTCTGCTGTTCCCGATGTGGCTTCCTCTACATCGGGGAGACCTCTACATCAGGGAGACCAAGCGGAGACTCAGAGACCGCTTTGTGGAGCACCCACGCTCAGTTCGTGACAAATGACAACACCTCCCAGTCGCGAACCACTTCAACTCCCCCTCTCACTCCCTGGACGACATGTCCATCCTGGGCCTCCTCCAGTGTCACAATGATGCCACCCGGAAACTGGACGTACAGCACCTCATATTCCGCCTTGGAAGTCTACAACCCAATGGTCCCAATGGACTTTACCAGTTTCAAAATCTCCCCACCCCGACCTCATCCCAAGACCAGCCCCACCCTCATCCTCGCCTCCTTGACCTGTACGTCTTCTCTCCCACCTATCCACCCATCCCACCTCACTGACCAATCCCCACCACTGCCTACCTACACTCACCTCTACTAACTTTATCCCCGCCTTCTTGACCTGTCGGTCTTCTCTCCCACCTGTCCACTCGACTATCTACCTGCTATCACCGCGCTCCCCCCTCTATTTATTTCAGAGCCCCCTTTCCCTCCCCCATTTCTGAAGAAGGGTCCTGACCCGAGACATTAGCTTTCCTACTCCTCTGATGCTGCCTGGCCTGCTGTGTTCCTCCAGCTCCACACTGTGTTATCTCAGACTCCAGCATCGGCAGTTCTTACTATCTCTTCAGGCTATCCCAATCTGGCCCCGACTGCGACAACCCCTACATACACAATGTTCAGAGCATCCTAAAGTTTTGATCTGTTGATAACATTTTCTTCAAATGCATAAACCATTAAGGACATACAACAACAGAAAGGTGAAGCTGGTAGGCATGGTAGCTTGCACGTCTTTGGGCAGTTAAACATTTTTTATAACAATGAGAGCAATCATTTAAGAGTTAGGGCACCAAGCAGATGAAAAGAAATAAAGATAGCTTTAGAGAGAAAACCTTTATAGCACAATTCAATATTCCCAAAGGATAACCCATACAAGGACTCATTGAGCTAAACCCGCTCTCCGGGAGTCTGAGATTTGAATCACTAACTCCCACCATGACCTCCCCTCAGTCGAGGAACATATCTCCCTACTGCCTGGGATGGCCAGTTGGAGTCAGTCCTTACTCTAGGATCAGACTGTCCATGCAGCGATACTAAATTGAATTGACCTCATCCTTTGGTCAACTCTTGCAACTTGATCCTGCGTTGTTCCTTTCAGACTGGAAGCCAAAACTGTCAGTCAACCTGACTCTCAGATTAGGAATCGGTCAAACAAAAAGGATAGACAGCATGAAGCTGAGACTCCACAGCAATGCGAGAAACATGGTTTTCTTCGTTTCCCTCCAAAACCGCATTCCTACCTTCAAAATGTGCCCCTTAATATCCAGACGGTAGCTTGTTTTGTCGTTATGCAGTATTTATGGCCACCTGAGCCAAAATAAAACAGCTTTACCATAATTATCCATTGTTGATGGGAGTTGGTGATATAATGGTAATCACTGGACTAGTAACCTGGGTTTGAATCCCACCATCGCAGATGATGAAATTTGAATTTAATGAAAGTCTGGAATTAAAATCTAACCTCATGGCAACCATATAAAAACTGTCAATTCGTGTAAATACCCATCTCATTCACTAATTTCCTTCAGGGCAGGACATGTGCCATCCTTACCCAGTCTCCCCTACATGTAACTCCAGACCCACAATAATGTAGACTCTTAACCTCCTTTTGGCAATTAAGGATGGGCAATAAATTCTGACCTAGCCTGTGTCACATACATCCTAAATGAATCAGTTTTGAAATAAATAAAAACTATTTGTAGAGAACTTAACTCCAAAAGATTTTCTGCGTAAGTCTGAATCCTTTATAAAGTAAAAGGTTAATCATATTTTTAGTTTAAGAATAACTACAGATCATATCTGAAGCAATTATTTTGTAGTGATATCAGATCACATGGAACTGAAATCTGTGTCTGTAGGGTTCCAGAGATCTCCTCTCTTGCTGAACCTTGTAAATAGTTAATGTTTAATAAAGCCTGTTGATGTTCACTCAGATCAGTGTAGAGCTCATCTTACTCCATCCCGAATTGCATATGTGAATAAAGTGGGTTTGATAGAACAGGTAACTGCTTCTTTCCATTCTTATGTTTAAGCCAGTTTTCCTTATTTTGTTTGCTAGAGTTGCATAGTTTCCAACAAATGTCACTAGAATGTATTCTACAGTATCCAACACCAAATGTATGTTACATTAGGCCCACTTTAATTGTGCTGAAATCCTTATTAGTCCAATCGTACAGATTACAAACAGTTCAATTTGTGTGGAGCAGCAGTGGCAGGTATTATTTTCACCTATTCTCTTCTCACATTCTTTTGTAACAGTTTATATCTGAAGTCAGACTGTGGCTCAATGGCGTAGCATTCATGAATCATCACACAATCCAGGTTTCAAACCTTACATGTTGATTTGAGTAGTGTACTTATCAGCAGAAAGCAAGCTACTGCATATGCTGGAGATCTGAAATAAAAATAGAAAGTGCTGGAGAAGCCCAGCAGGTTAAAGAGCATTAGTGGGGAAAGAGAGAGAGAGAGAGGGAGAGCAAGCTTACATTTTGGGTCCAATAAGATTTTTCCTTGGAACCAAAGAGAGGTGAGAATGGAGTTAACAGGTCTAGCACAATTGTGTGAAGAACTGGCCCAGAGAGAAAACAAACAAAGACAAGTAAGAGGATTGAGTTGCTTTACTATAGCATCCCCTAATGGCCAAGCCCAAGAGTAGGTGATACTTCATTGTATTGTGGCTAATGGGCTCTGTTGCTTAAAGAATATCCTCATTCCTTATAATCAAGGTATATTTTTCATTCTGTGTTTCAGACTAGGTTAGCTCTGACTCATTGCAACTTTAAGAGTGCTCAGCATGATCCTATATCTAGCTAGGCATACTTATATACCTGTGATAATGACAAATAAACTCTTATTTGTTTGTTTCAACTGTTAGTTCTATCTATGTCTATATTAATTATCTTTGATCATTCAGACATGGGAGAATGACACCACTCTTGACCCTGATTTAAACTGATTTGCCAAACATGTATGGGGCTGCAAATCAACAAGTGAATAAATACTACAGATTGAAATCAAAACAAGTACTACAGATATAGAGATAGTGGGAACTGCCAATGCTGGAGCATCTGAGATAACAAGATGTAGAGCTGGATGAAAACAGCAGGCCAAGCAGCATCAGAGGAGCAGGAAAGCTAACGTTTCAGGTCTGGACCCTTCTTCAGAAAGAAGGGTCCAGGCCCGAAACGTCAGCCTTCTTGTTCCTCTGATGCTGCTTGGTCTGCTGTTTTCATCCAGCTCTACACCTTGTTATCTCTTACTACAGATATAACCTTGATCATACTACCCTATGAAATAAAGGAATTGTAAATGATTTGCAATCTTTTACCAAATTACAAACTATAACTCACATATGTAGCTGTTATTTTTATATTCTCAGGATTCCATACATGCTTTCAGACTGCTTGCAAGTTCCTTATCTGTGTAAAAGCTGTAGATGAACTCAAAGATTTGAAAACGAGCAAACTAATAAAAAAAAAGCTGCATCCAGGCAAGACCTATGACCGACTCTGCGTTTGACCAAACTTCGAGTTAAATAATATCTAAACAAATTACAAGTTGATGTTTAAATTAAATGGCCTCACTCAGACAGATTTAACTTACAGATTCTCACAACATTAAACCAGATTTTCCAAGGAGCTGAAAACTCTCACAGATTGCTGCTCAGCTCATTTCTTACAAAATCAAATACCTCTGCATTTCTGACAGGAAATTCCAATTATGGCTCTTTCAGAAATGCGGAGGTGGGTAGTATGCCAGGTAAGTATTTGATTTGACTTGATTTGATTTATTACTTTCACATGTACCGAGGTGCAGTGAAAAGTGTCGTCTTTCGTGCTTTACAGGGAGATCACACTATACAAGTGCATCAGGGTAATAAAGCAGAGTACAGGATACAGTGTTACAGCTGCCGAGAAGGTGCGGAGAGAGATCAACATTAACATTAAAGAGGTCCACTCAAAAGTCTGATAACAGCACAAAAGAAACCAGTCTTGAATCTGTTCATACATGTATACAAACTTTTGTATCTTCTGCCTGATGGAAGAAGGTGAAAGAGAGTATAGCCGGGGTGGGAGGGGTTGGTTTGTTTCCTGATGCAGTGGTAAGTTTAGACAAAATCAATGGAAGGAAGGCTGGTTTGCGTTATGGGCTGCGTTCTTACTCCCTGTAGTTTCTTTTTGTCTTGGGAAGAGAAGTTACTATACCACGCTGTGATGCAGCCAGATAGGATACTTCCTATGGTGCATTTATAAAAATTTGTAACAGTCTTCATGGACATGCCAAATTTCCTCACCCTCCTGAGGAAATACAGCGTTGCTGTTCTTTCTTGACCATAGTGTCAACATGGGTGGACCCGGACAGATTGTTGATGATCATCACTCCCAGGAATTTGATGCTCTTGATCATTTCCACCTCAGCACCACTGATACAGACAGGGGCGTGCCATCCACTCCGCTCCCTGAAGTCAATGACCAGCTCTTTTGTTGAGCTACTGTTGATGACAGATTGTTGTTTTTACATCATGGCGTTAAGCACTCTATCTCCTTTTTGTACTCTGTCTCATTGGTGTTTGAGATCTGATCTACGATAGTGGTGCTGTCAGCAAACCTGTAAATGGAGTCAGTGCGGAATTTGGCCCCACAGTTGTATTTGTATGGGGAGTATAGCAGGAGGCTGAGTATGCAGCATTGTGGGGCACCAGTGTTGAGGATTATCATGGAGGAGGGTACCAAGCAGCAAGGAGGCCAGGTAAGTGATGGAATATGTAGGGTAGGTGGGGTTATTGAGTCCGCTGTGATTGGGGTGTCATTGTGTCGGTTTCGGGGATGGGGGTTTCGGGTGTGGAAGGCTTGTTGGGTCTGGAGTGAGGGAGGGTGATGTTTCTGGCAGCAGGGAAGGGTGGGAGTTGGACCTTGGGACACTGGCGGGGTGTCAAGTCTGGCAGGAGCATGAGAGGCCTGGATTTGGTAATGGGGATCAGCTCCAGAGGTGAATTCTTCTTAAGCAGCGGGAGAAGGATGTCGGGTCCACTGGCAGGGGCGCAAGAAAGTCAGCTCCTGGGCAGATATAGGGAGGGGATGGGCTAGATTTGGGTCTCGTGCAGAGAAGTGGGGGTCTCATGGTCTCAGAGGGAGTGGGAGTCAGGTCTGGCATGCATATGGGGTTTGTTTCAGGTACTGGATGAAGAGAATGTGTGTTAGGTAAATGTCTTGAAGGATGTAAGGGATCTTGGAGGTGTAGTGAGGGTGTGTGAGATCAGTGGAATCTCCTCTGCAGCCCCTCCAGTGCTAGTATATCCCTTCTCAAGTAAGGAGACCAAAACTGCACACAGTACTCCAAGTGTGGCCTCACCAGGACCCTATACAGCTGCAGCATAGCCTCCCTGTTTTTAAACTCCATCTCTCTAGCAATGACAGACAAAATTTCATTTGCCTTTTTAATTACCTGCTGCACCTGCAATCCTACTTTTAGCGATTCATGCACAAGGACACCCAAGTCCCTCTGCATAGCAGCGTGCTGCAATTTTTTACCATTTAAAACATAGTCCATTTTGCTGTTATTCCTATCAAGATGGATGACCTCACACTTATCAACATTGTACTCCATCTGCCAGACCTTTGCCCACTCACTTAGACTATCTATATCCCTCTGTAGACTTTCAGTGTCTTCTGCACACTTTGCTCTACCACTCATCTTAGTATCTTCTGCAAATTTTGACACACCACACTTAGTCCCCAACTCCAAATCATCTATGTAAATTGTAAACAATTGCGGTCCCAACACTGATCCCTGAGGCACACCACTAGCCACTGACCGCCATCCAGAAAAACACCAATTTATCCCTACTCTTTGTTTTCTACGAGTCAACAAATCCTCTATCCATGCCAATACATTACCTGTAATACCGTGGAACTTTATCTTGTGTGGCACCTTCTCAGATGCCTTCTGGAAATCCAGATACACCACATCCACAGGTTCCCCATTGTCCACCATGCAAGTATTGTCCTCAAAGAATTCCACCAAATTAGTTAAACATGACCTACCCTTCAAGAACCCATGCTGGGTGTTCCCAATGGGAGAATTTATATCCAGATGTCTTGCTATTTCTTCCTTAATGGTAGATTCAAGCATTTTCCCCACTACCGAAGTTAAGCTAACTGGCCTATAGTTACCTGCTTTTGGTCTACTTCCTTTTTTAAACAGTGGCATCACATTGGCTGTTTTCCAATCTGTGGGAATCACCGCAGAATCCAGTGAACTTTGGTAAATAATTACTAGTGCATTTGCTATTTCCCCCATCACCTCTTTTAGTACCCTGGGATGCATTTCATCAGGGCCAGGAGACTTGTCTACCTTTAGCCCATTAGCTTGCCCAGCACTGTCTCCTTAGTGATAATGATAGTTTCTAGGTCCTCACCTGCTATAACCTTCTTGCCATCAGTTTTCGGCGTATTATTTGTGTCTTCCACTGTGAAGACCGACACAAAATAATCGTTTAATGCCTCGGCTATTTCCTTATTCCCAGTTATTAAATTGGCCTTCTCATCCTCTAAAGAGCCAATGTTTACCCTCGCCACACTTTTACGATTTACATATTGTATTACAATCTCCCACTGCTCATCATGTTGTATACAACGTGCCATGTTTTGCATACCATGAGTGGACCTTAACTTTTTCTTCTACCCATTTTGTGTGTGTGTGTGTGTGTGTGTGTGTGTGTGTGTGTGTGTGTGTGTTTTGGGGTCGGGGTATCATATAATCAATACGAAGACATGAGATGGAGAGCCCATTGCCTTTCCAATTCCTCTGGATTAGGAGATGAGGAAAAAGGCTATCTTTCCCATCCAGCAGTAATTGAGTGGCCTAACTAAGGGTCATTTAAGGGGTCCCAACCTTTTGGGATAGGGATTCAAGGAAGCCAGCAGGTATACCGTGGTTGTGTTCCTGCAAGCTCAGTGAGTGGGGAGGACCATGGTTGATGGCTCTCATAATAAGGGGCCCTGCAAACCCATCACAAGAAGAGTCATTGTACCGTCTACAACGATCAACACACCTCACCAGAAATTGTCTGACTGGCCCAGGGGAGCCTGCTCTGTTCACTCCCTTCCAATTATGCTGCTGCTCTGGGCCTCCTGCAGTCCCATCAGTGACCAACACTCCTGGAGGTGCTGTTTGCTTGGAGAGTTCACTGATTGCCTTACATGGCTTGGTGGCTGCTTCCTCCTGTTTTAAGGCATGGAATTCTCAACAACAGGCAGTTAACCACCTGATTGACTGCCTTGCCAATAAACATGGCCATAGTACAGCCATTCAATTTACTTCTGTATTTTTATTCTCAAAGGGAGACACAAGATTAAAAGCTTTGTGCCAACATGACCTGACTGCAAAGATGCAATAATAAAATCAATTCATGATATGCGGCTTATCCTGTTATGTACGGATAGCTGGGTGCAGAGAGGCAGGCGTCATTGTATTACTGTGCATTGTAGGGCTGATTGGAGAGAGGATTAACTTTTTCTTTTCTGTGTGACAAGCCAGATGGACTGAATACATTTGTCATCTACCTCACTTTGTCAATCACAGCCCAAATCTTCTGAATTGGGCTTGAATTTGAATTTTTAACCCAGATCAGACAAGATGTTACATGGTGACATAACTCTGATTTTCCAGGCCTACCTTCCAATGGAGGGCTCTATAAATCTCACTGAGCTCAAGATTCCTCATAGACAGCAGTGTAGAGGTCATTATGGACGTCTTTGCATCACCAAGTGCCATATTCCTGCAAGTTAGTTGCCCAAAGCCTCTGAACCTTTTTAATGATACATTTCCAGTCTGCGACTGACACTAAATTTTTAGGGAATTATTCTGAAACTTGAAGAAATTGATCTAATAGCAGAATATTACCCCCTCAAAATGGATAGTTCAGATCAAGTGAGAAGTAAAAGTACAAAAGATCTCTAACACAAAACGAAACCTCCTCAAACACACCCACTCTGGTTTTAAGAGAAGCAAGGGACAGGACATTTCTTTATATATTTTAACAAGGTGACATGTCTTAGATTTTTTTCCCCATTCCAGCTTTAACGTTGGTTGGCTTGCTTTGGTAGACCTGGGAAAATTAGCAGCTTTACTGAAGTCGAGACTGCTTTATGGAAGTGTTTAGCATTTTTTTAGCTTTGCTTTATAGGTCAGAGGATTGGGATTCTTCCTTCAAGCTCTTAATGAAATCTGTTAACCTCTCCAGCAAATCCTCTTCTCCCAGTACCTTGAATTTCCCCCTTATCTCCGCCAATCGCTGAGCTGCTTCCATCTTCTATGCTCCTAGGCTGGTGCCAAAAGTCTTACCCTCCCGACAGACAGCAACCCTCTCAATCTGACTGGTTGTGGCTGGGAAATGAATTTCAAAAAATGCTAACTGGGTCCTGCTATTCCATCCAGCTTGATCTGAAACCCCTAAAACTGCCCTCAACCGGACACCCACCCAGCCTCCTTTATATCAAGGACAATACATTTAAACAGAATAAAATGTCACATGCTTTTCAGTTGATGATGCAACAGAAATCAAAATAAATGTTTGTGTCTCTGTGTCAAATATAAAAAGGTGATGAAAGCATATGCATTTGGGGACTAGAATGTTGTCTATTCAATCAAGTTTTTCCTTATGTGCTTTCTGTTAAAGGACCTCAATATGCAAATAATGAAAGTGAGACTGACTGACTTGTTACAATCCTCCACAAATTCTTATATTATGTGCATTCTCCATACAATTTTATGCCATTGAATGACTCACAAAAACCTCTCTCAAAATGTCTTCCTATCTGACTGACTGTGGAAAGGCTTCTGTTTCAGGCACTGCATTTCTCAACAAAAGAGAGAGCACATCAGGCCACAAAACAGGGAGGAACTCAGGAACATAGCTACACAGCAGAATGGTGCCCTCTCTATTCAAGTACTTTACACAAGTTCACTCAAGAGGAAGCAGTAGAATCTTTTAAATCCTTCAGGACAGATGCAGCACTGAATAAACAGCAAGGCTATTAACTTGGTTACATAGGTAGCAAACTCACACTGAAAAGCAGAATAACCTAATTAAGGTGAGGTCCTAAATCAATGTCATTTGGAAGCTTTATCATTTTGATAAAGAGGAGCCAACAATGAGCATATTCCTTTTCAATACAAGTTTCATCAGTAATGCCTCTGGACTACTTGACTATTATGAAATAGTGTAAAACTTCCTAACTATCCATAAATTAGTCATATGTACATTACAAACTTCTAAATAATATGAACACTGTAGATATTTCCATCATAATCAAAATACATAATTCATACAACATTCAATTTAAAACAGTCCTTTCATCAGTTTGCCACTGCTGTCCCAGCAGCCCTTTCTGTAGCACCTAGGAGATTAAGCACAGTGTCGGTATTCGTTCATAAATGAATGAGAGTGATCTACTCATGAAATATTAATTATGTGGAGTCTGAATAGCTTTCAGCTTTCTCCTTGGAAGAGGCAGAAGGAGGTTAATGATTTGAAAGTAAGTGTTCATGTTAAGCTTATAAACTCAAGAAACAGCTCCATTTAGTAGTTTAATTAAAGACCACCAAAATACATACACTATACAGGAAGTGGTGGTACAGTAGCTTCAATGACTGCCTCAGAAAAGATGTAAAGTTTATTAGTGAGTGTTTATGTTAAATGGATCCTTTTCCTGAGATTTGAATGGTGCAGTGGTTGCAATATCGGAATATTTAATGGTGCTGCTTAAAGGCACCATTCTCATTTCAGAACCTCTCTTGCCATTTCACTATATGCTGCTACTTCAAATACAAATAACTCTTTATAGGTCCTGTTCTCCTGGATTCCATTCCATGGTATAGGAATGGCTTGGAGTGTTGAGGAATTAAAGAATGATCTAATGGATACAATTGCCAGCAACTCTGAAGAACATTCATAGACATGTTTACGTATGTTCTATTGTTTTCTTGAGCAGTCTTGTCTCCAAATGTAATCAATGATGGGAGCATATGGGGAAGGAAGTAATGGATCAAAATCTCCAGAAATATATTCCACCAGAGTGGACAACTCTATGGATGTGTGGCACTAGTACTGAGGATGCCTGATCATTTCAATGCCTATGAAATGTAAGCATAGACTGTAATGTAGTGATGACACTGCTAGCACATAGAGTTGGACTGAATCCATAGTCACAAAGGTAAAATGATGCATTGCTCCAAATCCAGTGCTGCTGCATGCTTTATACTCTAACGTAAATACAACATTCATAAATAGATCAGTTCTAACTATTCTAACTTATGTGCATTGGCAAGGCAAGTAGGTTCACCTAAATCCCATTGCTGACTACATTGGCAATCCAAGAGATGGCAATTTGCCATACTGCTGTGTGTGATCATGTAAACCACAATGCCTCATTGAAAACAGGATAAACATAATATTAATGTAACTGTCCCCAGCAATCTGTGATCCAGTTTGCTACTTTAAATATATTCCACCTGCAGCTTGCAACCAAATAACTGTCGCTTGGAAACGTTGCTGTCTCATCACATTAGGGCATTGAACTGTGACTTGTCTACAATGACTAGTTAGCTAATCAATAATTAACTCTATTCACACTGATACCCGCTGTAGATAGGGCAGGAAACTATAATTCTATACTGCGAAAGTTCTTGGTTAGTGTAGTTAAGTAATGTAGATGCTGCTAAACTGTAGAGTTTACATAAAGACTGCATTTTTAAAATATTTTTAGAGGTGTTTTGGGGAAACTGGGCAGAGGTATTGGCTGATGCATGAATGCATTTGAAACAAATAGGCAACAGGTAGTGCCAGGCAGCAGCAACCTTCTGCAGTGGTGAGGATCCATACTATTTTAGGGAACATCATTGAGAGTTTACATTGGAATGTGCTGATGGGAGCAATGGTTTGGAGACCTCGGGCAAACCTTTCCCTCTTCTGAGGTGGTGAGAATGACAATGAGCATGGTGACCTTATTAGCTGAGAGTCCTAATGTCCAATTCTCGCTATCAAGAGAAACAGTCCCAATCAAGTCCTCACACCTCGGATGGTGAGTTCAGAATCACGCCATCAAATTACAAGAAGGTCATCTGCATCCAGTTAAATTTCATTATGAGCCCAAATTGCTGTATTAACTTCACATTCTTAATTTTCCTCTCCACTGTCAAGAAACACGACTGGTGAAGCAGAGCAGGTACCTGGCAACTTATCTCATCAGCACCTACTCAAACAATGTCTTTGCCAACCAGCTAGCTGTTCTTTATATGAAATCGCCTCTTCTGCACAAGATGCATCCATAGTCAATAGGCATACTGTTCCTGGACACTTCACCCAGGCAATGCAGAAAGCACCAACACCACAACATCATCAGGCCTGGTCTTGGCCCAGTTCACCCACAACATCAATGTTTCAAGCATATAATATGGAGGTGATGGACAGACAGGACCTACATGTTGATGGCAGGTCATTTTGTGCTGTAGGATATTCAGGCATCATTTGTACCTATTAACACTGACATGGCATCAGCATCTGCTACATATTTGCATTCTTTTTAGCATACAAAGTCTTTAGTGTTGAGTTAAAGGCAGGCTGCCTCCGTGGTTTAGCAGAAATGGAGGGTAGCGTTGGGCAGCACTGATGATTACATGTTTCAGTCAGAGAGTGGGTGAACGTTCATTTACAGTACAATGCTGTGTCAAAATCCGAGCTGCATTATGAGCCTGCAGCTTATATCGCAAACACACAGCACGTGCTTGAAGCAGATGGCCATGTCTTGAAGTCAAAGGGGACAGGATTGGAAATTAGTGTCCTCTTTAAAACTTAGTTGCTTTGTTATGTTTCAACATCCTTGATGACAATGTTTATCCTGCAAGAAATAGCATTTTGAATCACTTTTCTCTCCAGATTGCTGCACTGTGAGGGGCAATTGAATTGTGTGCTGCAATCTGAGCATCTCCCAGCCTTGAAATGTTACTACATTCCCTTCAAAACCACATACAAGAACAACCTTTCCAACTGAGGTGAGCGGAATCATCACTAATTCAAAATCTCATCCACAAGATGGGTGTAATTGTTGAAGGACACATGCAGGCACATTGCCCTTTGCCTCAGTATCCTCCACATTAATATGCAACACCCTGGCTGAAGTCCTCAAAGTGATAGTTCAAGGATTGCTGACACATGAAGCTATTTGCAGTCAAAGACTTGACTGCTTGTGAGAAATGAGCAATGCTTGGAGATTTCAATGTCTTAAATTCTTGGAACATATAAAAGATCCTCCTCGATTCCCACAGGGGTCTAATTTAATCAGGATACAGCAGACATTGTGACAGTGCAATTGAAAATACATGGACAAAAGTGATGGCTTATTTACAATGATGTAGTACCCATGCCACCTATGTGTCCTTAGTAATTTTTCCTTCTTCCTCTTTCCATGTCTACATCAAGGTCCAGTCTCCACAGCTGAGGGAGAGGAAGCCTGCTCAGTGGTTGGCAGTGTTGAGATGGAAAACTGATTGCTGCTGCCTGGGAAATGCCCAAACCTGCCGAAATCCTTTTTTGATTTTGAGATTCTTGATTTTGCAGGTTGATTGAGATTCTTCATTCCTGATCCCTTTTGATGATAACTGGCTGGCAGTAGTCAGAGAAGGTTAGTGTGTTTCTCTGTCTTTACTTGCAATACTGCACTGTTTAATGGCTGTTCTAAAGCTGTGACCTTCACACACCAGAACATCAGGCCATAATTACACACAGACAGTGGTTGCAATTTTTTTTAATGTAGAAGGTTCTAGACCCGAAACGTCAGCTTGCCTGCTCCTCTGATGCTGCTTGGCCTGATGTGTTCATCCAGCTCTACACCTGGTTATCTCAGATTCTCCAGTATCAGCAGTTCCTACTATCTTTGATTGCAATCAGATTGTTTTATCTATTTTTTTGTATATCCCTGGAAGCATAAAACACAAAGATATCTGTAGGCGATAGCCTCCTGCGTGGGGGAGGGATGGGAATGGGGTGGTCAGCCTCTCATTGTCTCTTCCTTTTCCAACTTCCATTTGAAGTTTCCCTCACTCTGTAGCGATGTGACATTCCATGGATTCACACAGGACTCTGGACCAACAGTCGCTGAACTTATATCTACAGTCATCATCTGGCTACAGGAGTCTTCTTTCAACAAACACTTGTTGGAATTAAAAGCTCGATATGTTCAAAAGTGTTTTTGGGTTTTAATCAGTTACTTTGACAGAAGCCACTACAGGGTGTGAACATCGAAGACTTCTCCATCATTTGTTTCAGTGTCTGGCACCCCTGCCTGATAAGACAGGACCTATCATTCCAGTTCTAGTATGTCACTTAGAGCTGAAACAGGGGCATCGACTTTGGCATGGGTCTGAGCAACTACCTGGTCTCCAACTGCCTTCTACATTTCAGACACCTCAACCTGCAGAAACATGTTAGTGATGTGCTCACCAGATTATACCACAAGTCTAATCTAGATAGAGAAGCCACAGAGGTGAAAGTCTTTGGGCTGCTGGAGGGTACAAGTAAATGCCTTGCTGCTGCATCATCTGAGCTTTCACAAGCTTGTCCTTAGAAACGGAACTGTTACTGAGATGTGCAGACTGTGATCTCTTCCCTGTGGAGATTCTCTGTTTACCACTGGTGCCTGCATTAGAGAAGAGAGGGAATTAGTTGGGGATGGTAGATAAAAGCGTGAGCAGAAGATGAATGAGTTAGTGCCTGTGATAATCAGAGAGGACCCAAACACAATGGACCTTGCTAGATTGGTTGCCCATTGCTGTCTCCCGTAATATAATGGTCTTGGTCATTCTGGCCAGCTCCACTCCACTTACCTCACAAGGAGCTTGATTTTCAGCATGCCATAACACCACCACCCACCTCCAAACTTGACTTCCTTGCACAACTGTGGACCAATTTTCCCTGCAATGAGTCAAAGAGAAAGATTGAGTATGATGGAAGTGGATACAAGACCAATTCCTTAGCCTGCAACAGTGTGAATGAGGTGCCTCCTTTGAGTGAGTATGACTGGCAGATGACAGGAAGGGTTGATAGTTGTCGAGGATGAGATGAATGTGGGCCTTTGAATGGAAATGGAGGTTGTCGTCCATCTATTTTGGTGAGAAGCATGAGTTAGAGTGAGTGATGGCCATTTGTGTGAAGAAGCAGAGAGAAGATAGTGCCATCTACCTTTGTTGAGTGCAAGAGATCATTAAGCTTCTCACAGCAGCACAGTCACCTGCTCCCATCTCTGCACATTCTGGATGCGTCTGGTAGTGGTGGCTTCTTGTTGAAGTTAGGAGACCTCGTCTCCTGCAGCTCAGCTATGAATACCTTGCGATACCTCTCTCCATGAGGTGGGATTTGGCTTTTTTGCTCCTGCATCATTTGTTGAGAGTTTAAGGGTGAATAGGCTGTTCCTGGCTTGCAGTACCTGAAGTGGTGTTCAGTTGAGCTTTAAATAAGGTGTCGGCAGTGGTGAGCACTTCAGGCTCACTTCCTACATCAAAGGATGCATCCAACATCTCGCTTACGTAAATAATGAGGTGAGAAGCACATGATTGTACGGGGTGACTCATCATGGGCTATGGCAAAATAGCATCATGGAATACATTTATCACCACCAGCCTTTAAATTCAAATAGGAAAGTCCCAACCTCAGAATTGTGTGTTAATTCATGGACAGCACGGGGATGCCACTGGCCAGGCCAGCACTTATTGCTCATCTCCAATTGCCTCAAGATTTGGAGTGGGGAACTCAGACTAGGTGCAGATTTTATTTTTCTCCCAGATAACTAGAGTCTGAGGCATTCATCATGCATCCTGTGATACTCGTGGATAACCCAGAATTGTGATCAACCCTCTTCACACTGAAATCTATATCAATCCAGAAAGTGTATTCACACCTTGAAGGGCTTCAACTTGATGGGAACATTTCAATTAAATAAATACAGCATCCTGCAATGAGCACTGGAAACAGCAGGTGGGAAATCCACAATGGAAGTGAAGGCAGTTTTCAAATAATTGGTAAAGCCAGCAGTCTGTAACTGACAATAACAATGTTCTTTAGTCAGGCTTGAAAGATTTGCATACAATTTCTAAGGGCAGATTGCAGCAGGAAGACAAATCAAAGCAAATCCTGGGAATTCATTCAATTAATGCTGTAGGGGATGGAAGCATATACAGGTTTGTGCTGATTATGGTTTGCTCTGATGTTCAAAATAACATGTGGTCCTTTTTGAGGCTCAGGGCACATTCTAATGCACAAGTCTAACAAGGCAAGAAAGATGGCTAGCAAAATATTCATTATATTATGCATTCTTCATCTCTGCAGAAGTTAAAAATAAGAAAGATGCTCCAGAGCGAATGCAAGAAAAGAAACTAAGGGAGAAGTCTTCAAATCCATGGTACTAGCAGAAAATTGTCCCACTCTGCCATGACCCCTATTGCTTGCAATCCCCAGGTGAGATTACTTGAGGAAGCATGTGATTGCATTGGAGCCAGTTCAGAGAAGGTTCACTAGATTAATTCCAAAGATGAAAGGCTTGTCTTAATGGGAGAGATTGAACAGTTTAGACTGATACTTGTTAGAATTGAGAAGAATGAGAGAAGATCAAATTGAGGTTTATAAGTTCCTAAAGGGGATTGAAAAAGTGGAAGCAGGAAAGTTGTTTCCCCTTGTGGGGCAACATAGAAAGAGAGATCATTGATTTAGACTAAGGGATGGTGGCAGATTTAAAACAGAGATGAGAATTACATGTCTCAAAGGGCTGTGAATCTGTGAATTCACTACTCTAGAGTGCAGTGGATGCTGGGACATTAAATAAATTTAAAAAGGAAACAGGCAGATTTTTAATTCGTAATAGTTTGAAAGATTATGGAAATTGAGCAGAAAGGTGGAATTGAGGCCAAGATGAGATCAGCCACGATTGTAATAAATGACAGAGCAGTTATGAGGGGCTGAATTGCCTGCTCGTGCTCCTATTCTTGTTACCTTTCATGCTCTTTTAGGTTAACTCTGAACGATGCAGTAAGTACAACAGATTGTGAAGTCCTGAAGGTGAAATATGATGTATGGGCCCTGGTTGTTAGTGTTTTAAATTGTAACTTCAGTGATGCTCTAATGCAGAGACAAATACTTGCAGAGAATCAGAACCATAGGAAAATACTTTCTTAGGTTATGCGGCAAATACCAGCAGGGACTATATCCTTTGCAGCATCATTAGAGAGAGAGAGCCAAAGAAGAGCGTCCTGGATAAGTACTGTTTTGAAATCTTCTGTCCACATCATACACAAATATGGAAGGTTCCTGACACTTAACTCCATGAACACCTTAAGCTAGGGATGGGTATCTGCTGAAAGATTGAGATGTTGCCAGCTTCCCAGGTTACCTGCTGTTCCTCCCGCTCTGCAAGCAAATCAGTTATAAATACTGGACAGGGTGTTTTGCTCTTTTCCCTTCACTTCAGGGAAATTCCTCATTGAAGCTAGGAGTCATCAAAATAAATAGCAAGAAGAGTTTGTAAAACATCAATCTAAAATCTACCTAAAAACATAATGGAACATTTGATTTTTTTTTTAGATTACTGCATGTAATTTTCTCAGCTGATTTCTTCAATGACCCTTTATTTTATCATTGAATCAGCAGTGGATCCTAAGGTTTAGTATTGTGTGATAATGGCATCCTTTGTAAACCAGTCATCTGCAAATCTGCACATTTATTTGACAAACCTATCTTATACTGGCTCTCATTCTCAGCAGAACTTAATGTGGAATTTAAAAGGTTAAGTGGTGTCTTGCCCTGATATCCCTAAATCTGTATTCCATCCCATCCCCACCTTAGAACAACTGGGGTCACATCATATCAAATAATCAGAATATAGGATATCGATTGCAGATGTTGGGAATATTTTTCTGTAGATTGGAGCCATTAGGAGTGATTTGCTTGGAGAAATGAAGGGTGGGAGCAGATTTGATGGAAGTAGTCAAAAGTACGAGGGGCCTGGGCAGACTAGAGAGGGAGAAACTGTTCCCACTCATAGAAGGAGTGAGAACCAGAGGACACAGATTTCAGGTAATTTGCAAAAAAAGAAGTAGAGACATGAGGAGAACGTTTTCTAAGCAGTGAGTGGTTACAATCTAGAATATTCTGCCTGACAATGTGGTGGAAGCCAGTTCATTTGAAGCATCCCAGAGGAAATTGGAATGTTATCCGAGGAGGAAGAATGTGCAGGGCTAAGGGGGAGTAGAGGAGGAATGTCACTAGCTCCATTTCTCACTCAGCGAGCTAGCATAGACTTCACAGCCTGAATGTTTCCCTTCTGAACTGTAACAATTCTATGTTTCAAAAGGTACTGTTGCATCCTATACTGAGGTGGGACAACCTCTTCACTCAAAGGGTAATAAACGTCTAGATTTAGCTGCTGGGCAAGTATATTGAGACAATGAGATAAGAGTTTCTAAATGCGAATAGATGGTATACTGGGACAATTAAGGGACTGGAAGGATGACTTTTGAGCTGCTAAATGGGCTTTCTTCATCCTAGACTGCTCTTATCCTCAGACAACGATTGATTTGGCTTACGGCCTCTAGCAACCATTGAAGGGAAGCACCTCCCTGACACGATAACCAATCAAGCATTAATCGTGGATGGCAACTTCGCTTCTTAAACATCATTGTGTACAATCCCTAAAGGTCTCACATGATCTGAATTCAATCTGATTCATGCTCATGGGATTCCCTCACATCATAAAATATCTGCTGCAGGCCTTCTGGGGCTAAGGAATGACTGACTACCTGCTGTGCTTTACATTACGGGCGAACAGAAAGTAATCAAACATTTCACCAATAATGGAAAACATGTTCATACTGAGAGCACAGAAAATGATGCTTTGACCCTTCCCCGTACAGGTCATTAATAAAGACCGCAATTTAAGACGACGATATATCCCAGCTACAGATATTCAACATTACACATAATATTTCAAATCACAGATACAGAAAGAAAAGTGTTTTACAGCCTGCCTAACGTATAAAGACCACTACAAAAGGAGATTCTGCAGCTTAAAATTTGAGATGCTTTGCTGTTAAAGCCAAGCTTCTCAACAGTTTTCAACAATAGTGAAAGCAAAAGAAATGAGAAAACGTGGCCATTTACAGGCTGAGTGGCTACAGTCCTCCTCCAGACCCTTATTAGATAAAGCTCTGTAATTCCCCTGCTAAAACTCTCCACATTTCCCCTCCTTTAAAACACTTCTAAATTCCCAGTTCTTTGACCAAGCATTTGAACATCTGTCCTATTATCTCCTTCTGCCATCTTTCACCAATGCAGCACTTCTTTGTCGCTGGGGAGAACTGGCAACAGCAAGAAAAATTAAAACAATTTAAGAAAGATGTTAAACCAACCACAAACAGCAGTGACAGCTGTTTAGGAAAAGAAAGAAAACTGAAAAACAAATTTTCCTTTTGCTCCAGTAATTTTCCCAATGCCCAGGGAAGTTCTACATTGGTGAAGAGCAGCAAAGGACTTAAGCATCAGGACAGAGGGAAAGAAAACTGAAGGAGCCCCATAGTCTGATGGTAGCTGTAATTTCTTATTCTCTCTATTGTCAGTACCACTTCTGTTTATAAGACCCTTGACACTGGAAACAGATTTCTACTTCACATCTACAGCATCTGGAAACAACACTTTGATGCTGTCAGATTTGGAGAGGTGGGAGTGAGAAGGGGAAGTAAAGTACATTTTCTCATCTCAGTTTTATCCCTGGGATATCAGCAGATTAAATAAAATAGTGGTACCGGTTGCTCTGTCATAGGACGATTCTTGCTTTCTTCTAATGCAAGAACAATGTGCTCAACTTGTTTTTGAGATTTACTCCAGCCTGGAGTGCCACAGTTAGTACAAAATGCAAGCTGTCTCTTACCCTCCAATTTGCTATTCGAAATAGGAAGTGGCTTGGTGCTTGTCTTAGTTCCAACAGGATTAAAACTATCAGCAAGATGCCGCAAGGCAGCCCTTTAAGAGGTTGAACTAAGGCTGGAGTAGTTCATCATTGTCATTGCAGTTTCATGCTCCTTGTAGGCTTTCAGGATGTTATTTTATACACAAGTTACACAGACTGTACAACATGCATTCTTTTCTAAACCACCAAAAGATTAAGAGAAACAGTCTGTTTGCCACGAGTAAGCAGGAAGTGTCAGTTCTTAGTAAGCTTCATATTAGTTTGATGTTGTCATTTTCATTGTCTTAGTAAACAGACTAAAATGTAAGTTACAATGTTTGGATTGCACTTTCCAAGTATAATGTATCTGAAATTGTTTTTTTAAATTTCTAACACAATACTCAGACTTCATTGTGCAAAGGATGCAAATTTTTTTAATATAAATTGAATAAGTTAGAAGTGATACAGTTGCCTTCACTAGTTTTGTAAATAATTAGTGCTAATGAAACTGAATATCCAGAAATATGTCTAAATGAACAGCAAAAAGAACTAAGATAACAAGGTGTAGAGCTGGATGAACAAGTATAATTTATCTGAAATTGTTTT
>NC_063354.1:33054728-33087947 GCF_021869965.1 Rhincodon typus
CTCAGATTCTCCAGCATCTGCAGTTCCTACTATCTCCTCACCAAAAAGAACTAAACAGGTTCTATAAATGATCAATGTTTTATAACCATGTTTTGGTACAAGAATATTATCTTTGTTTCAGTAGCTGTCTCAAAACTGAATCAGAAGGTTGTGAATTCAAGTCCTGCTGTAGAGTCGTGAGACAACATCTAGGCTAGCATGTCAGTGCACTATTGAAGGAACACTGCATGTTTGGAAGCGATGCTTTTTAAGAAGACACATTAAACAGAGGCCTCATGTGCTATCTCAAGTGAACATTAAAAGTCCAACGGCATTATACAAAGCAGAACCAGCAGGTCTTTGTGTCAATGATGAGGACATCTCAACAGCAAATGGCTTTGCTAAAATATTGCATCATGAAAGAGTTTATATATCTGAGATTTTCTTTCTTATATTTGATATATTGACAATATCCAAACTCATGAACATTATTTCTACTTCTGATTTAACAAGACATCTGCAATCAGGCCCAACTAATACTTAAATTCATTCTGCCAGTGATTTTTGATCTAATTTACTAAAGAATACCAATTTAATTCTAAGGAAACCTATAATTACTTATTCTCAAAAGTTATATTTGACATGATGGTGGATCAAAATGTGAGATCACCTGCAGATATACTGAACTTTTAAATTATTGGTTAGGCCACTGCTAGCATATTGTGTGTAGTTCTGGAATCCACATTATTGGACGGATGTGATAGCACTGGAAAGAATGCAGAGGAAATTTGCCAGTGGTTGTTCGAGTGCTGACCTAAGCTGGGCTACCACCCAAACGTGGTCCCTTACTATAAATAGGAATAAAAGTAGAAAGTGCTGGAAAAACTTAGCAGGTCTTGCAGTACTTGTACAGAGAGAAACCGCTAACATTTCAAGTCCATTTTGACTCCTCTTCTGAACTGTCGATCCAGTCAATGAGACGTTTATTTGAATTTCAGATACCATTGGGCAAGACTGTTTCTGTGAGCTCCTTCAAAACCAACCTGGACCTCGACCACTCCAGGTGTCTCCACCCCCATCCCAAATTCTGATTCCTTTGTATTCCCCTTCCACAGACCTTCCTTCCAATGGTCAAGAGGCTACTGGGCTGTTCAATATAACCTGAAGCCATGATTCCCCCCACAGCTCTGCTGAGATCTGGTGCCTGCATAAGGACAAGACTGTTGACTGGTAGGCGTAAATCTACAACTATAACTTTTCTTATTTGGGAGGAGAGGTGATGGGGGGAAAGGAAGGGAATAAGAAATAGAAGGTAAGAACATTTACGTTTCATTTTCCATACCTCATGATCTGATCTGTCCTTATGATCTGGCATAGATCCAGTGATGGGCTTTTACATTGATCAGGTTATTCGTACTGGATGAGGTGATACTTTTGTTAGCCCTCATAACACAAAACAGGTGGTACTGAGAGATTCAAGAGACGCTTATTACAGCTCCTGTTCCAATCATAGGTACTTCCATGTCTGAGTTAGTACTGAACAATTTGACTGTAAGCTGCAGCACATTTCCCTCAGCATGTCATGTTTCAAATAGCTGGATGGAGATGGAGACTTTTACAACACCAACTCGTGTGCCATGATGCAGTGCTGATATCATGGCATGTCTCAAAAGTATATTTCATACTGTGAGACTAAACTAAACACCTTAGGGCATTCTAAAATCTTTTAAACACAATGAATCATGTTTAATGTGTAGTTTGTATGTTTCATAAGGAAAGATGGCTAAATAACTGTTTGCATGTTCAAGGTCCCAAAAAAAGCAAGGGGTAAACAGCAAAATAATTGCTTTTTGATGGTGTTGGATAAAGTTTGGGTAAACTGCATTGAGCTGCAAAGTTTTTATTGGCCTTTTTATAGAGAGAGCATGCAGTGGATTGTGCTTATTAAGATGAGGGGTGCTTATAAGAATTGATAACACTTCCCTGTTGAAGGCAATCATTGTCAGCCTCGCACATTGCCCAATCAACTAGAGAACAGCAAGCCATACGATAAAACTTCAACAGTTTTCATGCCAGGACATTGTGTTTCTTTGCTGCTAGTGCCCATGAAGGCAAGGGTAAGAAGGTTCATAAAATCAGAAACACACAAAGATGTTGCAGAGTCAAATGATGGCTTTGGCACACCAACAAGTTCTCCACACCATGAAAAAAGAATTTATGAGTTTTAATGTCTGGCAGTGCATTAGCACCCGCTGTTTAACTGCATCAATTAAGGTCCAGTTAATGACTCTTGAAGCTTTTTTCCCCATTGGTTGCAGATGTCACTGGTGGGCAATACATCTGCAATGCATACCAATCCATAACATTGAACGAGATGGATAATAATGGGAGGGGAGGTTGTTCAGACCACGAGCACAATATAGCACTGACACATGCCCACTTTCAGTGCTATGCAAAGCTCAAGAACCTGACACTTGTCCCTAAATAAACTGCTGTGATGAGAGGTGTGTGTCTTTTTTTTATTCATTCAAGGGATGAGGGCATCACTGTCTAGAAAGACTAGCATTTATTGCCTAGTTTGGAGTCAACCACATTGATGTGGGTTGGGAATTACATGTAGGCCAGGCCAGCTAACGATGGTAGTTTCTTTCCATTGAGGATATTAGTGAACCAGATCGGTTTTTCTGACAATTGACCATCGATTTGTGGTCATCATTAAAATCTTAGTTCCAGATTTTTATTGAATTCAAATTCCACTATCTGTGATGGTGGTTTTGGAACCCAGGTCTCCAGAACACTAAATAAAAACCAAAAGAACTGCAGATGCTGTAAATCAGGAACAAAAACAAAGTTGCTGGAAAAGCTCAACAGGTCTGGCAGCATCGGTGAAGGTAAAAACATAGTTAAAAACTGCGGTTCTGAGGAAGGGTTACCGGACCCGAAACTTTAACTCTGTTTTTCCTTTTTGCTGAGCTTTTCCAGCAACTTTGTTTTTGTCCCCTGAACACTACCTGGGTCTCTGAATTAACTGTCCAGCAACAATACCACCTTTATATTTATTAACATTGATGTTTTTAAGAGTTTAGATTTTAAACTAGTGGCTAATGAGTGTTGGTTTAATATTGTGAAGATGTTTAAAAATGAATTAGGTTAGTCTTTCCTGAGATTTTAAACTAGTATGTGTCAGAGATCAGGTGACTGCAAAACCTCCTGGAGTGTTAGTGGTAGTTTGTTTGTATTGTCTATTTTATAACACGAAGGATAAACATTAGGCTTTACCAGAAACTGGGGTGAGCAAGAAAAATTTAGTTCAAAAGCTTTTGGGTTTAGTTTGAAGGAGACCTAACAGAGTCAAATTCAAGTGTAGTCCCTCCGAGAAAAGGCAAATGTTCAGGGTAGGTAAGGAAATAAGTTAGCTCCGGACCAGGAGTTTTTAATTAGAAATGCGCATTGATTATTCAAAGCTGAGAGAGTCGAAGGTCTCATTGCGTTTACAGTCAAGGGAAAAAGCCTCACAGCTCACAGGACAGGAACCGAGAAGAAACAATTACGTGAAACTTACAGATTGGACAGGGAAGGAAAATTTCTCTGAATTTTGATTAACTGTGGAGTAAGGGCATTAGGGAATAGATCGAATTCCATTTAGCTGTGTGTTTTGAAACATTTCAAACTGTTATATTGAGATAGCTTGGCTTCTTTTATTTTTATTTATTTTATGTAATAAATTTCTGTTTTATTGTTTAAAGCAAAACTGCAGCCTCGTCATCCTTATGTTTCAGTAAAAGACTTCCACATTAATTTAAAAGAAACAAAATATGACCCATCAAGGCATATTTCATTCTGGGATCTGACTTGTCCAGTTGTATCATCAGCTGGGAACAAAATTGTGGGGGTGGGGGTAAGTATTCAGTTAGCCTGCCTGGCACAGTCAAAGCAACGACATTTCACAACTTTTCTGGAAATATCAGCTTTCAGGATTCAAGAAGAGATATCATAGCAACAAGAATGCATTTATTTCATGACAGCCATTGTGCAGGTCATTGATGTGCTGTTGGGTCAAGCCAATCACAGTAGCTTTGGCAATAGAGCAGCACCTGTTATTTCTATGCAGTCGCCAAACTTACAGAGAAGGATTATATTTCATGACTATTCATCCAGAAATGTTGACATCTTTAAATATTTTCTTAAAAAATCCTTCATTCCTTTAATGCTGAGGTAGATTCTGACCATTTCAGACCAAGCCCACTTCGCTTGGAATATTCATGATTCATATACATCATTGGGCTCCACCAAGGGCAGAAGGCATAAGACCTGGATGCCTGAATATCAGGGTTCTGTAATATGATATTTGTGGCTGCCAATACACCATGGTTGAGATGTGGATCAGTATTATCCACGGTATGTATGAATGTTGGCCAAACAAATGTTTAACACTTCAAACATAAGTTCAAACACTCAGATTGCACTTGCAATGATCTCCTCCCTGACAGAGAAAGGTCAAAGTCAGTGATGGTGTGTAGCATTTTGCAAAAGCATTGAGTCTGGCATCAGTCACAATGCTGTCTGCCTGAAGCATCACAACCTGGAGGTAGTGGGCAGGAGGTGAAAAATAGGACGACAGTGAAACAGTAATGTCCCATACTGCCTTTTAAACAGTACTCAGATGGACAGCTTGTCATTTGTTACTTGAGATCAAGTTTCACCTTTGGCTAGGCTTTAATCATTCAAGTTTACAGAGCAAAGTCAAAATTATCGGAACACATTTAAGAGATGGATGTTGCTTCTGGTGATTATATTCGTATGTGACCAAGTAATGATTATCACTTTCCATATTCCACCACGAGTCTACTTTTCTCGGCAATATTTCATGGTTTTATCAGTCTTGTTAACACCATATACTCTTGAGCAAAAATATTCATGTACACTGTTATATCTGCCAAGAAGTTATAAGACAAAAATCCTCACTCTCCACACAAGATAGTTGCGTGGTTCCCAAATTGAGGCACAAATATCCCTGGCAGTATGACAGATATCTCCAGGATCTATTTTTTTCTGAATTGGCAAACCTCCACATCTCTATAGTTCTGGTTTGCCAAATGCAAGTGTCTCTGGTGCTTGACTACTGCCTACTCTTTACTCCTCCAGAGAAAATAGAAAAACATGGAATATAAGAGCAGTAAGTTATTCAGCCCTTTTGAGCCTGCCCCGCTATTCGATATGATCATTGCTGATCATCCAACTCAGCACCTTGTCCCACTCTCTCCTCATAACTTTTGATTCCTTTAGACCTAAGGACTATGATTAACTCCTTCTCGAAAACTTTCAGTGTGTTGGCTTCAACCATTTTCTGTGGCAGAGAATTCCACAGGCTCAACACTCACTGGGTGAACAAATTTCTTCTCACCTCATTGCTAAATAGCCTACCCAGTTTCCTTAAACTGTGCCTCCTTGTTATGGACTGTCTCGTCATCAGGAACATCCTTCCTGCATTCACCTTGTCTAGTCTAGTTGAATTTCATAGGGCGTCTATGAGAATCCCTTCATTCTTCTAAACTCCCATGAATATAGTCCTAACCAATTTAATCTCTCTTCACACATCAGACCTGCCATTCCAGGAATCAGTCTGGAAAACCTTTGTTAAATTCCCTTAGTGGCCAGCACACCCTTCTTCAGAAAAGGAGAGCAAAACTGCAAACATACTTCAGTTGTGGTCTCACCAATGCTCTGTACAGTTGCAGGAGGATATTCCTGCTCCTGTTTTCAAATCCTCTTGCTATGAAGGTCAACATATTATTTGACTTCTTCACTATGTGCTGCACCTGCACACTTACTTTCAGTGATTGGCATACAAGGCCTCCCAGGTTTCGTTGCACCTTGCTCTTTCCCAATCTATATCCACTTACAGCTCATTTTGCTCCCATGCATGCAGCCGATAAGTTCACTAGTGAGATGTGGTTGCAGCTATTAGCAGAAAACAAGGAACAGAAGCAACCTGTAAGTGGAGGGCCAGGGTGCAGTCTGAAGGTTAATGGTTTCACGTGAGTGTGAGCAGTGACAGGACAATGGTACGAGAGCAGCAGCTACTGGTTCAAACATTTTTCAAGTGGGAGTGTTTGATCCACAGACTACCTGCCCAAGGCTGTCACCCTGGTGAAGTCACCTCCCAGAAGGAGAAGATCATGAATTCGGTTGGGACTTTGGAGAGAGGGTTGCTGACTGAGTGATTCCAAGGACAAGATGGAATAGGAGTGTTAAGCTGAAGGAGAGAGTGGGAGAGGGGCATCTGTCATGTGAGTGGGATGAAGAGGATCATGAAATTAAACTGCTGAATGAAAGAAGATGGACAGGGGCTTGCGAAGAGCGGTCCCTTAGTGGTACATTAAAACATTAAACATACATTTAATTTAACTGTATATTTAAATGTAATATGTACTTCTAATGATTTACAAACTGCGTAGCAATTAGAGGTGAAAACACAAAGTGTTGGAAATACTCAGTCAGTCTGGCAGCATGTGTGGAGAGAGAAACAGAGCAAATGTCCTGAATGGCTCTTCTTTAGAATTAGAATTGGGGGGCGATGGTGGTTAAAAAAGAAATTGCCTACAGAGGTAAGCAAAATGTTAGAAATCTGAACAGGGGTATATATCCAAAAATACTGGAGAATCACAGCCACGATGTGATTTGGATCTGAGCTGCACAATCAAAGAGTGGTGCAAAGAGAAAACTGCAAACCAGTTTTAACCAAAATTGCTCTTGTATCGATTCCAAATGCGGTTTTGAAGCCACAAACTCAAGTTTCAGGCTCCGAAACTGAGTACATTGCATGGCTTGGGAGACCACAGACAGAGGATGAATTTACTAACTATAGACAGAGTGAAATTTTTTTGCACATTTTCTGAGAGTGTATCCTTATCCTAAAATTTATGAACTGATTTTCTGCAAGGAAGCAATTGCATTCAAGTGTTAGTGAATAGTCTTCACTAACTAAATTGGAAGGGATTTGAAAAGCCAACCAAAGCAGAGATCTAAATCCAACCCTTCATTGTTAATCACATTCTGGGAAGAAGGTAGGGGTGACAGTGGCGAGAGTTGAAATAGCTCCTGGGAGCATGTTACCAGTCTTTACCAGGTCATCTGGAGGATGGTGGGAAAACTGTCTGTGGGCAGCTTTCGGCAATGCCTTTAATAAATCTCCTATAGCAACCATGAAGCAGCTCTTAGCATCTGGAGGGACTGTTTGCCAGCCAGGAAATCTCATCTAAGTCGAGCAGGATACTGAAGGGGATGACACCAGAGAAGAAAAACAGAAAAAAGAAAACAAAAGAATTTTCTCTAATGTATGTAATATCAACCATCACTTTCTGCCGACTGTTTTTGATTTCAAATGCCTTGATCATATTCATTAAGTCAAGAATTCAGTAAAATAACATTAGGATATCATTTGCCTGGCCATACTGGAATTTCTTTGTACCGTGAAAGGTTTTCTTTAAATTTTTTGTAGCAAGATGGAAATAAACAAGAAGTAATACATTCAATTGGCTTTAAAATGTAAATTGCGGATAGTCTTTTGAGATTGTTGCTGTTCTGTGGGGACAATCATAGTAGATGCAGAGGTTGTGTCCTATTCATGGCAGCAAAAGGCCCACATGCCTGAGTGGAAGGACCAAGCTCTAGGGATCAGTGTGCCATAAGCAGACTACATGCATTCTATTGTTTGTGCTAAGTAGCTGCTCTCAGCAGGACATCTGTGGTAACAAGTACAAAACCACCGAGGCAACATTTGTTCACCTTCCAAAACGAAAGGCTTGCATAATACAAACTTATTTCTTAGAGAAAAAAAGAGAAGAGTTTGTAGTGTTTTTAATATTCTGGAACTCGATCAAAGATTTCCACGGATGTGTGGAAAAAATCTTACACATAGCTTTTTAATTGAGAGCTTAGTTTAATTGGTTTCTTGGGACTGCTTACTACAAAATAGTACTCTCAAAAAATATTTTGATAAAAAAAGGTATCATTATCAAATACCACTTGCATGTGACCCCAAGGTTGAACCTATAATGAAATTCTAATGCACCCATTTTTCAATTTTTCCATTCTATCCTCAAGTTTGGCAAGATAGCACACACAAACTATACTGCTGTTATTTAATCGTAGTAGACAGATTTGTACAGATTGATTCCAGATTTTGTTCATGGGCTGATTTAATCCTAAAATATATTGTTTACACAGAGCCTTACCATAATACTGTGGTTCAATCCAGTAGCACATCACTGTTATGTCAGCATTACTCAATTGTCAGCAGAGTGACACTTCAATTATCTTCGCTAGTTACCAGGGCACTTCAGTTAATCTTCAATCAGTATTCAATGAAGTCTGACTAAATTTATTTTTTTTAAATCTTGTTTAAATCTGCAGCCATGTGAAATAACTCATCTGTTCAAGCTGAACTTATTTTCACATACTTTTTAATGTAACATTCTCTATGCTCACACATTTTTGTTTCTCATGGTGATGTTTTTCACTATTCTTATTATTGTAACTTTGTGTTATAATGTAACTACTTATTGTTGAGGAATTGAGTTGAAGATAAGTTACTTATTCAATGTTCCTCAGTATATTAACTTGCAAAAGCTATTATTTTGAATCCAAAATAATTCTTGACCAATTATTCTAGAGCAATGAATAATAAATTTGATCACGTTTATACAACCGATCTAGTCCAATTGAGTTGAATGATCATCCCCATTTAATTTATTTTACACTAATAATTTTCTGTCTTGCTCTGGCTAGCAGTCACAGATGGTGTGAAGCAATTGGTCTTGTTCTCTGTTTAAGCAGCAAATTCCCTGCAAACCAGGATGAATGACGATAGGTGCTGAACTGAGAACGCAAATTGAAACCATCTGAAATCAAGTGATTCGAAATTAGATGAGAAAGCATTTTTTTCCACCATCCCCAATGGATTAAATTGATCATTTAATTGTCCCAACTGGGAACTTGCCAAGTGAACAAAATATTTGAAATGGGAATGTTCAATTACACGAGTTCCAATGAGATATCCTGTCTCTATGAATTAAATTAAATGCTTTTCTATATTGTTTCATCATGACATCAGAATGTTTCAAAGAGTTTTTCGGCAAGTGGATAACTTTGAAATCAGTCGGTTAAGTAGGAATATCCAGGTGCAAGTTATAGTGATTACAAATTTTGTATTGTTTTGCAACAGTCCATAGTCAACTTTTATCATTGCCTCTGATAATAAGGAGTCTGTTGTAGTTCACCAACGTAGATTGCAGTGGTGATCCATTGCTTCAGGTTTAATTGAAAATATAGATTTAAGAAGATTGTCAAATAGAGTAAAAGAATTGTTAATACATATCCAAACATTAAGTGACTATTTTCAAAATTTAGTCAACAACCCAATTAAGATTGCTGCTGTAATCCTGTGACTGGATTTAATAAAGGCATTTCAGAACTTCTCCCAAGTCAATGTTCACATGACAATCTACACCCAGATATCTCCTGAACAGCCTTGGCAAGTTACCTGTTGATTTCTAATCTGCTACAGAGATGACCATCTTGAAGAAAACTCCTCACACAGTAGTTACACCCCTCCTACAAGAAGATGTGTTAACAAATTTCCATTTCACCTCTGGAATGGGTCATATAGCATTGCCTAACCACAATGCAAGCCTTGCCTCAATGCTAATTGGTTCTCCCTGTTAAGGAGGTTTGGTCACATGACTTTCACAGTACTCAATCCAACTGACTTTTTAACCTACAATTTTGAAATATCAGTCAGTTAAGGCATCTGTGTTGCCTAGTACAATATCTGCTGACACCCGTAATTCCAGGTTACAAATGAAAAACCTCTAGCCTGTGGGAAAGCACTAACCACCTGTATTTGTGCTTTCTGCAAGTAAAATAATTTTTCATTAAAACAGTGCAGTACAAGTTACAATTTAGTAAAGCTTCCTCAGGAGAATTTGTAAGAGATTGTTAAATAGAAGAAATCTTCACTTGTTGACTAGCCAATGAACATGCCCACCCCACATAGGAATTCCCAACTTCTATTTTGAGTTTTGGACTTCTGGACTTCATCTTAAAAACAAGGAATCTGCACATGAGTTATCTTTATTGATTCTATTTTCATATGTTGATTGTATTCATGTCTGTGTTGTGAAGCATGTCCAAGAGTGTGTGAAACCAACCCTACTTCTGGTTTACTTTACCACAATGTCATACCTGTCCTTACAAAGTCTGAGTCTAACAACAAAGTAAGTGGAGAAAATATGTTTAAAAGAAAGGGAAAAATTAAATCACAAACTGTATATGGATATGTGGTGAAAGCAAGACGAGAGAGAGAGATTTGTTTCAGAACTCACAGTCCGTCCTTCAGAAAGTTTTGTGGCACTGTGGATAGCATACTGTGTCCGAGACAGTCTGGGTTCAACACCTACTTCAGTACTTGATAGCCAGTAGAATTTGTTTATGATGTGTCAAACAGTTTTAATACCAATTTGTAAATCCTTCCAAAATTAAGCCATCGACAGGAGAGACTCTTGGTCAGTAATATGTATAGAAAGGACACAGGTGCTTCTCCCATCATTATCCAAATGTCCAGACCACAACATGCATCAAAAAATGCAAGTTACCGCAGCAACTCAGACTCCCTGGGTGAACTGGAATACACTACCATAGATTTAAAGCTTTCACTATCAAATGCACATTTAACTTCTTCTTGATGTAGGACTCAGTAAATTTGATTGAAAAAGACACCAGCAAAACACTTCATTAAACATTTACACAAGAAAACAAACAGCACAATTCAATAACATGAACCCACTTCGATATCTTTTTAAATCTGCATTCTTTCATTAATGAAGAAGAGCAGTCCTCTAAAAGGCAAATAATCTGACCGAGTCACATTTCCAAGCCCTCAATGAGGGCAATGGTGATATTGATGACTCACCACTCATACACGACAGCTGATTGTGGTCTTTGGATTATGGTCTTTCTGGACTATATGGCACTCAGAAATGTTTAAATAGAAAGAGACTGTAGAATTCTGCAGCCCAGCAGGATCTAGGTGCCCTTATAAGTGAATCACAAAATGTTATCACTCATGTACAGAGAGTAATCAGGGATGCAAATAGGGCATTAGCCCTTATTGTGAGGTTGGAGCATATGCCCTGTTACAACCATTCAGGACACTGGTGAGACCACACCTAGAATATTGTGCACAGTTTTGATCACCTTACTTAAAGTGGTACATACTTGATTTCAGAGAAAATTCACAAGGCAGATTCCTGGATGTGCAGCTCGTCTTATGAGGAAAGATTGTGCAGATTAGGCTTACACTCTTTGGAGTTTAAAAGAGATGATGTTAGAATCATCGAATTCCTACAGTGTGGAAGCAGGCCATTCAGCCCATCGTGTCCACACCGCCCCTCCGAAGAGCATCCCACCCAGACACACCCGCCCTAAGACTATCCCTGTAATCCTGCATCTTATTGAAACATACAAGGTCCTGAGGGGTCTGGGCAGGGTATATGCTGAAAGGATATTTTCTCTCGTGGGGGATTCTAGAACTAGGGGCACAGTTTAAAAGGAAGGGTCTTCTTTTACAAAGATGAGAAAGACTTTGCTAAAATTTTGGCCACTCACACAACTTATCCATATCCCCATGTAGATTCCTTATGTCTCATCACAACATGGCCTCCCAGCAACATTTGTATTGCCAGCAAATTCACATACACCATCCTCTGCCCTCTCCTCCAAGTAATGAATAAAGATAGTAAATAATGGAGCCCCTAGGTCTGATCCTTGTGGCATTTCATTAGTTATATCTTTCCAACTGATAAAGGCCAATTAATACTGACTGTCTGTCTTCTTTGTGTTTTCTAGTCATCACTTCATGCTAATACATGACCCCAGTATTGCAAGCATCTGTCTTGTGAAATAACTTTTTAAATGGCATCTTATTGAATGCCTTCTGGAAATCCAAATACACTGTATCTATTGGTTCCCTTTTATTCATTTTGCATGTTTTGTCCTCAAATAACAGCAGCAAATCTGTCATGTGATTTTCCATTCATAGAGCCATTTTTATTCTGTTTGATTGCATTCAGTTTTTTGATATGTCCATCTATTTCTTCCTTAATAATGCACTGTAACAACAATAAATTTAATGCTAACTGGCTTATACTTTCCATTTTCTCTCTTTTTCCTTTTATGAACAAGGACATCGCATTATCAGCAGAAATTTAAGTTACTCTCCAGGTCTCCTTGATAGAAAACAAGACATGCAGATATCTAAAAATCTTGTGCGAGAATACTCAGTGCCCTAAAAGAGACAGAGAAAGAATTAGGAAAGAAAGGTCTGATGAGCGCTATTGGATGTATTAGCAGCAATTTATGGATGTTATAAAGTGCCATGAGAGCTCCACGTCAGCAATTAAGTGGTATGGATGGGTACACTTGTTGGATGAATCAAGTCAGATGTCACATGATATGCGCTCCACAACACCTCCCCAGCCCTTCCCAGTGTTATTTGGAGGCATCATCAGCTAGACCTGAATTTCACCGAGGGAGACTGTGCCTCAGTAAGGAAAGGAGGTCCTCACTGAAATATGTTACCTGCTGCAAATACAACAGCAACTTCAAAACAGCAGAAGGATAACATTGTCTCAGTCACTTTTACAGCCACCAGCAATTAACTTTTATTTACCTTCTTCCCATGGTGCTGAAGATAGTTGCAACATTTCGTAGTTTGCAGGGTGAGGAGAAAAGTAAGAAAGCCAATGCTTACACCATCTGCAGCTCATAAAACAGAAGAGTCAGAGTAGTGGGTGAGAAGGAAAATTACATTGAAGAATACTTTTATCTTCAATGATTTCAACTATGGGGTTAGCACTGCTGCTTCACAGCAGCAGGGTGCCGGGTAATTTCCCCCTCGGGCAACTGTCTGTGTGGGGCTTGCACATTCTCCCTGTGACTGTGTGGGTTTCCCCTGGGTGCTCCAGTTTCCTCCCACAGTCCAAAGATGTGCAGGCAAGGTGGATTGGCCATGTTAAATTGCCCATAGTGTTCAGGGATGTGTAGATTAGGTGGGTTATAGGGGAATAGTTCTGGATGGGATGCTCAGAGGGTCAGTGTGGACTTGTTGGGCCAAAGGGCCTGTTTCCACACAATAGGAATTCTATGGATGTCTATGGATGATGTGAAGCTATGCCTATTTCCCCTTGGTGAGTCTTGCTGCCTTTTGTTGTGCTCCATCAAGAAAGGGAGAGAAGTGTCACTGAGTATCAGGCAACCTTGGTAGATGTTACTGTCATGATTCTCATGATTGCTGATAGCGTGTGCAAGCTGAGAGTTCAGGTGTGAGAGTTACAGCAGTGGTAAAGAGTGCAAGAGTGAGTGAACGTGCGATATGAACAGTAATTGACAGAGACTGTTTAACAGTGAGCCGAGGAATGGGGTAGATTTGAAGCAGGAAGTGAAGCAACTGGAACAATTGGTCAGATATAGTTTAAAGATGCTTTCGCTGACCTTGACCATTTGGGTGAGGCTGTTGAACCTCTGGCACAATATGTCTGGCATTTACCTCCCATAAGCCATTTGACCATGTAACTGGAGAGTGTTTCCCCCTCCCCCTCTCAGATGAACAGGATGTGTCTCCTTCTTTCTATCTCCTCCTCCACTAAGACCGTCAGTGCAGTACCTAAAAACCTTGGAACCCTCTCTCTTCCTTGCTGTGGCATAATCAGCTTATCCCAGGTTGGCATCACTTCCTGCATGACTCTTTACATCAACTCTAGCCAATATATAAGTTCATGATAAGAGGTGAAGACAAGCTCAAGATTCTGAGTCTCTGCTAATGCAGCCAGTCAATTAACATCATGGTTATCATAGGCTGGAACCAGAGTTCATTGAAACACATCACAATATTGATGTGTTACTTGCATTGCAATCAATGTGCCCTATTTTCAGGCTCTCCTAATGCAGCCCTCCCTGCTGCCAGAATAAGAGCTACAGTTTGAAGATTTACTGCAGAGGACTGTTCAGAGGCAGGTGTAGAACATTACGACACAGAGAAAACTAAGATAGGTGGGAAAGGTGTTTCACTTCCCTGGTGTACATCCGCCAGAGCGCTAGCAGAATACACACCATCAGATGGAAAAAATAAAACACAAAGTTGGTGAAAGAAGATCTAGTGAAGTACACTTAAGGAGCAACTTGAAGAGCAGGACACCACTTGAAGCGGAGTGCAAGAGATTGGTATGGATTGGGATTGCTAACAGAGTCTTTGCTATGCATTAGTCCAGAGGAGCTAAGTCTAAATAAGAGAGAACATATGGAAAGAAACAAGAGATTTATGGAAGGATTGATAAAGAGTTACAAAGCAGAAGAGCTGACAGCATAAAAGTTTGTAATACCATAGAATGAGCATCAGAGACAGCATGAGGAACATAGAGACATAAATATTAGAAAATAAAGAACATTATAAAGAATTGAAAAGTGGGAACATGTGAAGGGATGGATGAACATACATTTTTATTAAAATTCGATTCTAACAGAGAACAATATGAAATATAGGCAGTTTTACTTTCCTTTCCTGAAAAGACACAAAAGATATCCACCATGACATATCCATTCTTGGCAGCTGCTCAGAGCTAAACTCACAAATTTTTGCCAGTTTATTATTGTGACCTCTTGCTTACTGCTCCGAATATTCAAAAGCCTTTTGGTGTTTCAATGAAATGCTGAAAGAACATTTTCAAACTCTGAGGTAAAAATTTCAGATATGTAAACATTTATTCATTAGGGAAGATGACAGATTGCTTAATCCAATATCGCAGAACTACTGTGGCTCTTTGCAGTTCTGATCCTAAATAATTCTATATTCACTGAACTCAAACAAATGTTTGCCCCAGGTGATTAGAAGTTGGAACGCTTCCCATTTTTATGTCAGAACATTGCAATTTCTATGCAGATCTACATCTCAAGAAAGCTCATTGCTTTAAAAAGATCGTCTGCAGAGAATGACTGACATTTTTTTTAATCCAGTGAACTGACTTAACTAATCAGTTTGCACATACTTAGCTACATGAATTATCTGCATGAATTCACGCAGTATAGTATTAGTTGAAGTAATCTTGATTCAGCTCAGGATAAAAAGAAGTCCTTTTGACATGGAAGGCTTTAGCCCCATTATACAGTATTGCTAGATTTCAATTGCCAGCAGGTTGGCTTGATGCCAGTTTCTGCAAGTGGGTACAAAATACTATTATGGGCACTACTCCCAGGCATCAAAAAAGTCTTTGGCTTAGTTATAGTTATAAATTGTACTTATGCAACAGTCTGTGGACCTAACCATTTCAATACCTGTGCAATTCTTCACTACAAAGGTATAGCTGAAATCTAGAACTATTTTCACCACTGCTGGTGGGGATACATATTGGAATTATCCAAACACAGTTATGGAATTTACACAATACAATGATGATCTGGGCCCATCTGGTATGACACCTTGAAGCTGACCACCAGATGGAGTCAGAATACGCCTTTATTTTACACTAAATTTTGTGATGATTAAACGTCAGATTTGTTTATGGTGCACAGATCTTTCAAGGTTATAAATCATTGTTCACAATTAAACTTTTAGCTCTGACTGTTGATTAATTAGTTTCCCCTCCAGCACGTAAAGAAATTGAAATGGTTGTAAACCTCCATGGAACGAAAGCCTTCAATTTTGAAACACATCCTCTTTCAAGGCTGAACTAAATATCAGGCTCCAGATTCCTATTACTAATTCATGACATGATTTCTAGCTTTACATCTGAAAAATGAAAGCTTCCAGTAGCAAAACAATATATGAAATGATTAACCTCCAACAGCAAGCTTAGAGTTTCCAACTGATATTATTATAGAGCTGATGGTAACACCTTTACTTTACATTCAGGGTTAAAATATTGTCAGACATAAATTGCAGACTCAATGGGCTTGTTGGTGGTTTTAGCTGCAGGATCAATTTCAGCCTGACCAGGCACAGTTTCTTTACTGTCAAGTTCTGGGGATAAGTTTGCACCCCAACATGGGACAGGAACAGAAGTATGCACATATGCTACAGGTCAGCATGCCAGCTTCCTGAATTATCCCATACCACTCCCTCCAAAGCCATTTTCCAGAGTGGATCAAGGGTGAAACTGTGCATAGCTGGGCATGTTTATTAAAAGGGCAATTATCAGAGGAATCAGGAGCACAGTAACTGCCTGGAGGTGGCCTCCCAGCGAGATACCCAAGATGCTGCATTCTAAGCCAATGTTGTCATAGAATCATAGAATCCCTATTGTGCAGAAAGTGGCCATTTGATCTATCAAGTCTACACCAAACCTCCAAAGAACATTCCATCTGGGCTCAGTTCCCTACTATATCCCCATTAGCCCCCATTTAACATGGCAAACCCACCCAACCCTCACATCCCCAGACTCTATGTGGCAGTTTAGCATGGCTGACTGTGGGAGGTAACTGGAGTGGCCATGGAAAGCCATGCAGACAGTGGGAGAATGTACAAACTCCATACAGATGGTGACCTAAGGCTGGAATTGAACCCGGATCCCTGGTGCTGTGAGGCAGGATTGCTAACCACTGAGCCACCAAACCACCCCAAATGTGGGCCTCTGTCCTCACATACCTGGCCATAGCTGGTACAGCAGACTGTACTATGGAGTGGCTCTCCTGCACAGGATGACAGGGCAGCACGGTGGCTCAGTGGTTAGCACCGCTGCCTCGCAGCGCCAGGATCCCGGGTTCGATTCCACTCTTGGGCACAGTCTGTGTGGAATTTGCACATTCTCCCATGTCTGCGTGGGTTTTCTCCCACAGTCCAAAGATGTGCAAGTTAGGTGGATTGGCCATGCTAATATTACCCATAGTGTTTCAGGGATGAGTAGATTAGTTGGGTTCTAGGGGGATGGGTCTGGGTGGGATGCTCTGAGGGTCAATGTGGACTTGTTGGGCCAAAGGGCCTGTTTCCACACTGTAGGGATTCTATGAGGACATGACAACTGTCATCAAAGTAGAGGGGCCAACACTTCCCCTACCTACATTGGCAGCTTCTTTCAGGCTACAGGGCTTCCTGTTAGGCCATTCAGTTTTGAGAGACCATCCACGACCTTAATTGGATGGCAAGCACACCTTCTGACCTTTCTTATAGAAACATATAAAATTATGAAGGGAATAGAAGTAGAGAGGATGTTTCCACTGGCAGGTGAAGCTAGGACAAGAGGGCATAGCCTCAAGATTAGAGGGAGCAGATTTAGGACTGAATTGAGAAGGAACTTGTTCACCCAGAGGGTTGTTAGTCTATGGAATTCCTTGCCCAGTGAAGTAGTTGATGCTACTTCAGTAAACATTTTTAAAGATAAGGTAGATTTTTTTTTAACAAAAACGGAATTAAGGGATACGGTGAGAACACAGGTAAGTGGGTCGGAGTCTACAAAAAGATCAGCCATGATCTTATTGAATGGCGGAGCAGGCTCGAAGGGCCGGACGGCCTACTCGTGCTCCTAGTTCTTATGTTCTTATGTTCTGACCAATTATTTGACCAATCCAGTCAAAATCAATGTCGAGTAGCTGGTAAAATGCATTATAGAGTCTGGACCCGCATCTCTTCCCAAAGTCAGGATCCTGACTCAAAACACAGAATCCTGCCCCACCTCTCAGCACCAAAGATTTTTGAGTATGAATACACACATACCTCATTGCTCCCAGTCAGCAATGTTGAGCCAGCAGAACACCTGTCTGGCCAAATCATCTGCTTAGATAATTTGAGGAAGCCCTAGAAAAATGCATCAACCAGTATCTATCCCATTTCTCTGAGACTTCAGCTACAATTACTTTGCAGATTAGATACAACTAAACAACACAATGTAGAGAATCAGAATTAGATTTTCTTTATAATTCATCTATTATAAATAATATTTAAGAACTTGTGAAGGACTAACTTACTATTCTCAATGCAATAAACCTACAAAAAGTGACTTCCACAGAAATATCTGAAGCTCCTCAAAGGTGCTGAAATAATAGAGGATTAACTATAAACTGAGGGATCTCATACGATAACAGAAAATTGGAGCAAACCTAAAAGATGGGCTGTGTGTTAATAGCTTTAAGAATATACAATCCTCTCCCATAAGAGACAAGAGCAAACAAGTACCTTTTGTGCTGTTCTCATGTCAGAGGTAGTAAGTGAGGAAGCCACAAACGATATAAGTGCCACTGGGTAGCTGAAAAGATGGATGTTTGATACCAACAGCTGAAGTGATGAGAAGGGAACAGCAACATTCCTCACAAAACCTGTCACTCATGAACAATCTCAACTTCTGCAGATGAATGAATATCAGGAACAACGAAGCATCTAATGTGTTTTTTTTTGGTATTCCTAATGAACTAAGATGATTGGACTTACCTACTTTACAGACTGACCTTTCTTTATCATTGATTAGGCTTTAAATTTGGAGCAATAGCAATTGTTGGAACAAAAATCCTTTCAACCAAGTTGAAGAATTAATATTCACAAGGACTTCCAACAGTGAAATGGCAAGACAGTGTTTTGAACATAGTTAGTGGAACGAAGAGGGAATAAAAGACAATAGTTAGTCTGGATATTCCAATGGTCAGATAGTTAATGGAGCAGCGCAGGCTGGGATTACACATCGGGACACTTTAGGATCACAGACGCAGCAGACTCCATGGGAATTGCCCAAGAAATTGAAGATTCTGATCAGCAAATGCTCCCCAAGTCTGGATTTCTCTAACAAAAGCTTTAATGCTGGAACATTAAAGGCTTCTTCTTCAATTAAGTTAATAGTCACCCCAGGAAAAGTTAATTAATTGAAACCTAGTCTGATTCATGAATAACTATTAAGTTGACCCCCATGATTATTATATAGCCCTCCCCCAACTATACTTCCTCCAAACCTTTCACATCCAAAGATCACTGACAACTCCCTTTCTGACATTTCCAACTCAATACAATTCCACCTCTCTCTCTCTCCCCCGCAACTTCTGCGCCCCCTACCCCGGGACACACCACTCCCCTCAAATTCAGCTTTTGGCCTAAAGTCCCAGGCCACGACACTTCTCCATTCATTGGCCCTGACACCTCATCCCCACTGGCCTGACATCATGGTCCTCCAGTGCCTCTTTTAGCTCTTACACATACATACCGTGACACGTGTCCATCCTGATCTACCCTAAGCACTCCATTAATCATCTACTACCCAACCAAGCTGGAATCCTACCAACCTAGCACACTATCCACCTGGCATCCTAACTCCTTAACCGATGGCCGTCTTGACCCACACTCATCTTACATACTTACCCTTACACAGCAGCTGTCAAAGTGTCTGTCTGTGCTCTAGTCATTCAAGTCTCAAAACACAGCATACTGACTGCTGCAAAAGGCAGCCTGGTTTGACCTAACCCCACTATTCTGCACTATGGTGGAATTGTGTTGATTTCAGCTCTGGTCTGCATTTCTGAAGGAGCTAGGACTGGAATTCAGAACATTAGTAAAAATGTTTACATAAAAATATATGAGTGCAGTGGCAAGCCAACTGAGAGTGCCACTTCTCAGAATATCCAGGTCAATGTTATCAAGAAATAATAGCTGGCATTGTCATTTCAATTGAAGGTTGAGTAATGTTTTATGAACCATACAAGCTTGCAAATGAGAACCATGAGTTAGAACTCCAGTTGGAGGAGACACTGTCCTGTATCCTTTGCATGTTCTGTACCTTTTTCCTTTCCTTTAAAAATACTGTTACTTCATGCAGGCACATCTGATTCTAGCCTAATATGTACATAGAGGGACCATGCTATTAAAATGCATTCCTAAATGTAAGGAATCTGACAGATCACTGCTGCCATTCCTGAAATCTGATCGCATCATCGGTAAAGGGGTCACATGGAGAAACTTCTGCTACAAGAGATGAACGTGGTAAATTGTAATAGATTCAAGGCTTCACTAAAGTTAATTTTACATGAAAAGTAATATTTATACAGATTATCTTAAAAGAGTTCCTCAGTAGAGCTGTCATGGTGGATCGAAATTTCTCAGTCATCCATCATGTTTGCTACATAAAAGTACTGCTTCTCTGTGGGTGGAGGGAACATTTGTTGCAGATGTGTTTTCCCTGCATGGTACCTAACGTTGACACATCATGTGAACGTTAGAAGGGAAAAATAGTATGATGAATATTGTTACAGTTAAGCCACAAAGATTAATATTGCAGCTAACTTCACTTGCAAAAGTTTAATATCTTCATGAAAGCAATCCCCAGCAACCTTGCTGCCATTACAGTCAATTCCTATGAGTTAGTAAAATATGAAGAAGCAGAAATGTTCACCATACCCAATGCCTTTGAGAACTGGTTCTATTATACAAAGAAATATCTGTAGTACCATTCACAACCTCAGAATATCCCAAAGCACTTTACAGTCAATGATGTACTCATGAAGCACAGTCACTGTTGTAATGTAGGAAACATGAGAATTAGAATCAGGAACAGAACTGGTCTCAAGAAGCACTACTGTTGTCATGCTTCCATGCTGTGGTAGAAACTTGACAAAACTCAGTGGGCGAGTTCACAATATGTATGTTCTGCACACAGTTTGAAACAGGCATGTGTCTTTCACAAATATATTTCAATCTGCCATTGTCAGGAACACTTTGCAAAATAAAAGCCCTGTGATTTCATTTGCTTTTTTATTACAGTTGAAAGATGACCTTGTAGAGGGACCTCATTCTGTATATGGCTGTGGGTACTGAATAGTTGATAACATAATGCACTGATGCTATAAAGTGCTCTGTTATATTGTACTGACACATGGGTTGGCCTCTGAGATCCTCCAGTTGTTTCAGGCCTAAATCAGTCTGTTAGCAAACATATTGAGCTTAGGCCAGATGGTTCCCCTCTAGAAAAATAGGGATGCCAATTCATCTTGGATGTGCATAAACCAGATGTTTATCACAATGTACTCTGAGCTGTGCAATATCTCTTTCAGGCCTTTTAAGGGTCCTTTAAGTTTCACTGCATGGGGCAAGGCAAGCATCAGAACGGCTCCTGTGGGAACCAAAGAATTAAAATAAAATTCTTTAGTCTACTTAGCCTTGGGAGAGTTGGCTAGCTCAGCTCTGGATGACCATTAATGGTGCACATTAACAATTACTGTTGTTTCCAGTAGACATTAAGCTAGGTAATCCATGTGATTCATTTTATTGTACATTAGTCATCCGTAATCATTTTAATTACTTGCATATTTTCAATTTTGCTCCCTTATGTCATACACTGTACTGTGCCAAAGACTAGTGAAGTTCTCTGCTTTCATCTGCAGTTAGTGCAATTGTATTAACTAGTTGCCAAGTTACGAGAAAGAACCTGTAGTCACTTTCCCATATTACAATCCCTTGGGGTGACAGCTAGCTTTCACATAGCACTTTGTCAAGATGATTGCCTGTAGAATCAACAACTCATTGGCCTCAATATTCTTGGGAAGCTAGAATGGGTTGATGGAAGTGTGGTCTTCCAGAGAAAATTTGGCAAACCAGAAGATGCAGAAGTCCTGCAGAGTTCAACCATAGGTCCTCATTGTAATTGTGACTTCTATTTCCTGCCACAAGTGGGTCATATTGGCAGACTGGATATCTGTGACTCAAGTAAAATAACATGAGGAGGTTAAGCTAAGGGCACCAATAAGCAATTAGGCCTAGGGATGGGTTAAGATATCAGGGAATCGTGCAGAGGGGTGAGGTGATAAGGAAGAGATCATCAAGGAAGAGGTAAAGGGTTTCTCTCCAGCCCATAAAAGTGTGTTGTTAAAGGAAGCTATCTTCCACAGGTAATAATTCTCACTTCTCTTCCATTACTGAGCCCTTAGAAACATGTGCAACAACTGTTTAATTTAAATCAGCTGCCCAATTGCACAGTGGAAGTCTAATTTAAATATGTTAATAAAGTGTCTTGCTTTGCCGAGACAGAGCAGTCATACGACATCTTACTTTCATGTGATTCCAACGATTTTTCAATTTTGTTTATATTAATTTAATCAAATGGATCTAATCCGAATAATTTAAACAAAATCAATGCAAAAGTTGTAGTATTTAATTTTTAATTGTCCAATGATTAATGCTGATCTATTCACATTGTCAAAATAGCAGAATATATTGTTCCATATGGATCTAACAAGATCAAAATGGGTCAATGTATTTTTCCATACAGATCTGACAGGTCCTGAAAGGGTTAATACTAATGAGCACCATTCAGATAACTCACTATGATGAGGTTATGTGAACCTGGGGCAGAAGAGCTTAGGATCTCAAACAAGTGAGACCAAATATCCAGTCAGATTCATACAGCATGGAAACAGACCCTTCAGTTCAACCAGTCCACGCCAAACATATCCCCAAACTCAACTAATCCCACATGCCTGCGCTTGGCACACATCCCTCTAAACTTTTTTTATTCATGAACTTATCCTCCTCAAGGTATCTGTAACCGTACTGATCATATCAATGTAACATGTAACTAGTTGCTAACATACAATAAACCAAATCATGTTTGCTATAAAAGTCTATTCTAATGGACCAGTGAGTGATTTTCCTCTAACACACTGCACCAAGCAGATCCTTTAGTTTCTTGCATTTAAAGAGGATGGCGGCAGCAACCTTTCTCTTGAGCAACAGCTCATACAGTGTAACAAGATGCCATGTCCATACAATATGAAGCAACTTGGAACAATCTTTACGTTAAAGGCACAACTTAAATGCATGTTGTTGCTAACCTCCTGCATAAATAACTCACCGCAATTGTCCTCATGGTGATATTATTAAATATAGGAAAATGATGATTTCTCAGTAACTTGACTGCAGGAGACTCCTAATAAGGCATCATCTTTTGATGTGGATTTTACACTTCTACACCAATCAGAACCTGTCTGTAGTTAATTGAACTCAAGTGTTAGTTTTCTCTTGTTGAAGAATACATCAGCAATAAAAGCTGCAAACACTCCACAGAGTTGGTTGGAAACCAATCCAGTGCTGCAGTTGTCTCCACAGTGGAAAGATGCTAAACACAGTATGACAACACTGAACAATTTATCACCAAAGAATGTCAAAAAAAACCCTTCTTTTATAATTTGCAGTTGGTATATTGTAATTCTATGAAGACTGGTAGGTGTCATGCAGAACCAGATACCTGAATCCAGTGGAACTTATTCAAAAGTTGGGGATGGAAAAAGAATTAAAGTAAAATCCCACTGCAAAATAACTGATCCTTACAGCAGATATATGACTTCAACAGATTGTAACAATTACAGCACTGGTGAACAGAGGGAGCAGATGGTTAATCTTTTGGACCAGGCATGAAGTGACAGGTATCAGGAAATGCAGTGAGTCTTGATTTTTTTTTTACTGAAATCCTGGGATTAGCTGGTTCACCGATCTTCCTGGAGATAATTTAAAATTATCAAAATGAGAGCAAAACTGTGGTGCAGAGTGGCAACATATTTTGCTAGCATGATACACTTTAACATTGTTTGTTAAGTATTACTAACACCATTGCATTTAAAGAACTAGCGAAACTATCTAGCATAACAATAGGGGGTTGTCACCAATTGCTCATTAAAATTAAACACCTGGTATGTAATGGGCAGAGTGACTAGCTTTGAAAAACAAATAAGGTGTGTGACCTGTTGATTGAAAGAACAAGGATTGGGTGGCACGCAGATTAAAAGAACAGGGAGTCACATCTTTGGTTAATGTGTTCAAGAAATGGCAGTTCCATTTTCATTTTATTTTCTCACTTCTGAAACAGCAACCAAAGCTGCTATCATTATTTGAAAAGCCTGGAGGTCAGTGGTAGGGTGAACATGAAGGGAATGGAAAGACAAGAACAGCAACTCAGAAACAACAGTTGAATTAACATCTTGTCCTTTACACCCAGCATCACATCCATCATGAAAATATAACCTTCCCAGTAGATTTACTTTACAATAAGAATCTGGGCAGTCTTTACCATTGTTCCTGGTGGATTGAATCTATATTAACTACTCACCACAGTGATGATTATCCATCTTGCAGAAGTTGGCTATTGTGGAATTGCCAAACTAATAGGTTGATTCTATCGAGTGATAAATGAAGTGCACTGCAGAGTTTAAGATTACGACAGTGTGGTTGGGACAGTGTAAAGAAAGATTCACCCTGCAGGATGATGACTGGTGGCACACATGCAAGAAGCTTCTACCTTTCAGCACCAACTTTCTGAGATTTGATGAGCACAAAAAAAAAATCACAGGAAATAATTAAAGAGCAACTGGTCCTGCCTGCAATTTCAGCCTCAGCACAGCAACGCCACACACAGAGCCAGCCACAAAGAACTGATACAGTAAGAACCATTTGTGGACTTTAGTTCAAGTATGCTTTCAACTAGGGTCGTATTTCCTTTTAAAAGTGTTTTCTATCTTTCAACAAATCTGTTCCGATTAAGGAACATCAGGTATTCTATTCAAAGGCTAGCGAACCAGCACCACACATTGCTATGCATAATATAATCTCTAATGCTCTCCGGCATCTTCTCCTCAATATCTCTCACAATACGTGGCTCAGGTGATATCAGTGCAGTCCTGAAGAGTTCTGAAGTTAGCAAAAAGCCTGAAGTGACTGTGGATTTCTTTTCAGTTTTCTTCCTTGTATAGGAATGTTGATCCAGCTTGACATTGTAAATACATAATACATTAACCAGTCAGCACATCATTAAATAGTGCAATTTCAAAAGGAAGCATAAGTGTATGTTATCTGTTTATTCCCTCTGCCCTTTCCACGAGAACCACACTCATTACCGGCTTCAGTTCGAAATGAGTCAGAAACCCTTCGGTATCTAACCTAATTGGTCATTCTTCAGACATGAGCTCAGACAGTGAGCATCAGGAGGCTATTAAACTGTGAGTTACACTCCAGACAAAACTGATCCGACCCTTACCCAATACCTGTACAACTCTAACTCCAGTAGCAATCTGAAACATATCCTGTCATTATTTTCACTAGCCTTGAGACTTAGGCTAATTATACCACTTTTTATTGTTGTAGTGACTTATTTGAAGAATAGAAATTCAAGTCTAGTCCCTAAGACCTTTTTTTGTTAACTTAAAATGTCCAAAGCGCAGTAGCTGTGAGCCCATACTGTGATTCATCATGAAATCAGGTTAAATAGAGGCCATCCAGCTCCCTGCAGGGAAAGGGTCGAGACAGTAAGACTTGCATTCAGAAAGCACCTCATCATGTCTCTCACGTGCAGTGAATTACCTTGAGTGTAACAGCAGTTATGTAAGCAAGTGTGACAGTAAAAACCTGCAAGCAGCATCAAGATTAATGACCTGTTCGTCAGCATAGGTTTATGAAGGAATGTTATCCCTGTTCATTCTTCAAATGTTACCATGGATTCTTTACTGCGCGCTAGGTCAAGTTGTTTGTTTCATGAAACAAAGAGGTTGGCTATGGAGGAAACCTGAAATAAAAACAGAATGTACTGAAAACGTGTGTGTGTGTCAGCATCAGTAAAGGGTAAAGAGAGTTTACAACTGTTATATTAGTTGAGACTGTTGTGATCACAGCAAAAATAGATTACTAATATACCACTTTCATCATTTGACTTCAATACCCAAGACGATCATGGACTAAAAGTGTTTTAAGAAAAGTACACTGCTGATTTAAAATGGCTGCTGTGATCACCTGACCAGCACAGGCAACCCAAATGGAATATTTGGAACTGGTTGCCTCAGACTTACCATTTTAATCAAGAAGCACTGAAAGTCAATGAGGTTTCAAAAAAATTCATATCACTTAGTTCTACCTACACTTGCATAATAACTGCACATTTTGAGAGATGAAAGTTGCCTACAATGATCCAGCCTGAAATGAAACAATTAGACTGGCAACAGAATCCATGAAGGAACTGTGTATCAGCAGTAGCCTTTCAAGAAACGGACAGAGGAGTAAACGTAGATGGACAATAGCAAGATACAGAAAGCTGTCTCCCTCAGCCTCAATATCAGAAACCAACACCAGCAAAAAAGTAACTCTGGAAAAAAGAATCACCATTCACTGTAAATTCAAGATCTGCAAATGTCATTACTTCAAAAGAAACAGGAAAACAGCTAAACAGTAAAACTTGTGTCTTTTCACTCTCAAGATGCAAAGAACTCTTGAGAACAGTAACTGCATTTGCTTTTACTTTCCTGCCTGTCTGTAAACTTTTTCACCCACCCATCTTCTTTATAAGCCCATCATTTGTATTTCTGTGCTTGTTATCATGTATTATTATTTTGTTTGCGATAGTAGGTAATAAAACCCCAATCTCTTTCACTTAAGAAAACCTTGGAATTGTCTTTTCTATATTTTTAATTTGGTTAAATAATTTTATTTGAAGTGTGATAGCTATGTATTAAAATGGAAAATGAACTGTTGTGACTGGCTGAGAAGGGGTTAAATAAGGGGAGCCATGATCCTTCCTCACCTTGTCATAAAGAGGTATCAATCTACCACCAATCCTCCTATGGTGAGTCTAAGGGCTTGTTTGTAGACAGTGATAAAGGATAGAACACTGATGCATCCAAAGAAGAGGCACATATTTTACATAATAAGAGGCATTTTATTATGTGATAGCAATAGATACAAGTTAGTGACTTGTTACAAATATTTACTTAACACTGAGTAGACAGAGATATTTCTTCATGGTTCATCTGTTAACCTGATGACTTTTGTTTTGTAACCCGAAGTATACTTGCTTAGCATAAACCTATTCCTGCAGTTTTGAAGTTTTTGATTGAACTTAGCTTCACTAGCTTTTTAGCAGGAGCTCCAGATTCCTATTATGCTTTGTAACTTTCTATGTGACATTATCCACAAACAGCATACTGCTAATTTTAAATTATTGTCCATGTTTCAAAATTCCCCAACAAGAGAGAATTGTTTTGTGTTCCTTACCCTATCCACTACTTTAATCAACTAAAAAGGTCTATTTGACCACCATTTTTATATCCGGTGAAATATAACTCTCACCCACGCGATGGCACAGCGGCTAGTGCTGCTGCCTCAAAGCGCCAGGGACTCAGGTTCAATGCCATCCTCAGGTGACTATCTGTGTGGAGTTTGTATATTCTCCCCGTGTCTGTGTGGGTTTCCTTCCCACAGTCCAATGATGTGCAGGTTAGGTTGATTAGCTGTGCTACGTTGTCCAGGGATGTGCAAGTTTGATAGATTAGCCATGGGAAGGATAGGATGTGGGGGGGGTGGGACACTTCAGAGGGGTGGTGTGAACTTGATGTGCTGAATGGTATGCTTCCAATCTACAATGGTAGGGATTCTATAACCAGTCCTTGTAATTTAATCTTTTTCTGTGATACTGGGTGTCCCATATTTTCACAGACCCAAACAAACACAAGCATTAATTTGCCCATTTAATTTGTACTATTGCAAATGCATTGAGTAAACCTTATATCAACACCAGATTGCTCATTTCTTAGTCCAAACGTTTTGGGTACAAATCCCACACCAAACACTTAAGCATGTGACTTCGGTCAATTAAAGATCAGCAAACTTCTTAGCAAGAGGAGCCACTTATTATAATTTACCAAAAATGTAATATCTTCATAACTGTAAGGCTGTTATTTAAAAGCCAATAATAAAGAAAAATAGGACTTTCACATTTTAAACTTTCTAGTAAAAAGTTTTTAATTGACTGTATTTGCAAGAAAGTGTTAATATTAATAAAAGTTTGAAAAAAATAAACAAGATATTCAGTTGCATCAAAATTGGTTCATTCAATCAAGATTGGAAGCTTCCTAAGTTCTTAATGAGTCACATACAGCTCTGGAGCCATGGATTAGAGACCCTCAATGTAGGTTAAGGCTTTTGTGAATATTGACAGAGATACCATTGCTTAGATAAAACATTAGATAAACATAAAACCTGTATACCTGTCAGGTGGATGTGAAAGATCTCATGATACTATTTAAGAAGTGCATAGGAGACATGTCAACATCATTGGTCAACATTATCCCCCAATTAACACCTGAAACAAGTGGCCTAGTCAATTATTTCATGTCTGTTTGTGATGTCTGCTTGCTGTGTACAAATTGGCTGTTGTATTTTCTGCATTAGAACGGTGACCAAACTTTGAAAGCTCTTCATGGGCTGCAAAACATTTTTGAATATCAAGCAGTTAGGATGGCAAGGCCTGCAATACCATGTTAATAAATAACAAAAGAATGTTAAGAAGGAGCTTTATAAATGTAAGACTCTCCTTTCTTCCTTCCATACACAATTGTTTTATTTCTGATGAAATGGTAAATGTATCATTTTAGAATTTGATTACAATGGAGATTTTCAACAGTAGAACCGGACAAACACGTGTTTGGGTAATTGTGACTCTCGATGACTGAAGGAATTCTTTCCCCATAGTAAAAGTTTAATGAAAATATTGAATATGGATGATTTGATACTGAGGTAAACCAGGAAAGTGAGACAATATTATATACTCTTAGCAGTCCATGCTCACAATTGTGGAATAGATTGATACAATAGTCCACAGAAGCCACCAGATAAAAGTCGTTTCAATGGATGTTAATTCCCTCTACATCACCTTTTGTTGTAATACTAGCACATTTTGAACCTTAGCTAAAAATTCTCTATGTGTTCAATGTAATAATACCAATACTTGCTGTCCAGGTTACATTATTCAACCTTAACATTGAAGACCCTGAATGCAACCACAAAAGAATTGGGGGTTGGGGTGGGGGGTGGCGGGGGGCGGGGGGCGGGGGGGTGGGGAATGAAAAAATGTGTGCAATTAATGAGAATCTCTGTGACATTCATAAGTTCCAGAATGATTCATTTTTGTTCTTTCAAATTCCAGTGTTATTTCTATGGAAATTAATCATCTTCAGAGACAATGTTTAGAATGGGTGCATGGAGCTCATAATCAGAAAACTTATTCCATTCAGAACATAGCCTTCCAGTAGTTAAAACTCTTTTAAAAAACCTCGAAAGGTTGAGAACAAAGACTTCTGAACGTTTCAGCAATCTTCTGCTCAATTTCTTGCTCCGAGTCTGGAACTGCCAAAAAAAAAAAGAGTGGATCTCTTGAAATTTCATTGTCAGCTGGTTGCAGAAGATAAGCGAATGATATTTTACAGGCCAACGCTAATCATATTTGAACATATTTAATATTACTCTTTTTATCAGCTTAGAGAACAGATACTGAAAAGTTCAAAGCCAGAACTGGATAGTCTGTTATAAATCTTCTTAACTTGTGGATGTGATAAAAAGGGTCAGTTACTTGATTTTTTTTCTGTTTCCGTGTGCTGTATCAGAAAAGAAATATCAATAGGACCCAGTAAAGCATTTTTAAATGGAATGGCAGGTTCCCCAAATGATATGGTGCCTGCACATTCATTATCTTCATGTTTATGAATGCTCCATAAACCAGATTTTCTCCCCCATTTATGTTTTTTTTTGGTCATATCTCATGTTTCATGCTGCATTGCTTCACTTCGATAGAGAATGCCAGTTTCCAAAGCAGTAAGACACAGAATTGTAATTTACAATTATATCCTTGTCAGCTTCCAGCAAAACTTAGATCGGCCTTTCCCTTTTGTGTTTGGCTAAAACTAATCCAGTTCCAGTCAAAACTAATAGCCGTGCCTTAAGTTGTTCGAAGTAAATTCACTGAGAAGCAGTGGTCTTTGTAAATTTGAGTAAATTCAAGAATACAACTGTTTTGATTATTAATTTGTTTAGGTTTATGGCTAGAGTTCCAAAATATTAACTTAGTTGATCATTTTAATTTGTTTAAGAATGCAATCAAGCTAAACTGATCACTGAATCGCTGTTCATATTGAAAACCAGGTAGAAAACTGCTTCCATGAGTTCACTATGGTAGATAGATAGAGTTACATTTTGGTTGTACAAAGCCATGGCCTGACCTCATCTGGAATACTAGGTTCTGTCTGGCCAGTACAGCATAAGAGTTATTACAGATCTTGGAGAGATTTCACCACACATTCACCAGAATGACACCAGGGGTTAAAGAGTTAAAAATAATCCCTCAGCAAAGAGACTTGCCTTGTATCCCCTTGAGCCTAGTAGATTGGGGTGATTTATTTTAGAACATTAAGCATGATAAAAGGATTTGAATGAGTGGATAAAGAGTACCATTTCCTTTGTTGGGAAAGTCCAGAACATAATTTGCATAACCTTCAAAACAGAGCTAAGTCAGTTAAGGTTGAAATCAGGAAGATTTTCCTCAAAGGGTAGTGAAAAGATGGAACATGCTGTAATAACTAATACTGTAAAGTCCCCATTATCCAGATCCCAAGAACCTAGAATTCCCTTTTTGAATCTCAACTGCCCGGTTACACGAGAATTTTGGATGCTTGGAATCTGGATAATGGGGATGAGACTGTACAACGAAACCTTTCAAGATGGAGACTGAGAGATCTTTGTTAGGTGCAAGCATGAAGGAATATAAATCCAGTGCAGGTAAATGAGATTATTATACAATGTGGCCTAATTGAATGATAGCACAGCTTTTGGGTGTGATTGGCCTATTTGTGCCGGAAATGGCAGGCTGCTTCCCACATAAAAAGTGGCTAATGACGATTGGCCTTTATGTTTGAGGTGATATTTTAAATGTTTATGGGTCCTGATATCTGTCATATTTATTATACATGTACTTAATTCAGATTTACTCTTTCTTTTCCAATTCTTACTTGTGTTGTAGTGTTGTGGGATGAGCGAGATGGCTAATATTTGCCGTACATTTAAGATCAATTGTTCCATCAGCAACAACACAGGAGATAAAATAATACACATCAGTAATGAAAGGCCATTCAAATCAACCTGAAATCAGTTAAAGATGCTTCCTGGAACCAAAGTTAAAGCTTAATCGTCCGGTATGGACTGTACAAAATGATTTGGAATTGTTAGGTCAGAAGCGACAAAGGTCCATCTAGTTCTTATTTTATCATCCTTAACTTGTTGACTATTGCGTTGTTAACTAATGTTAGAAATCAACTGCCAAACATAATCACTTGGTGTTACAGAAATGGAATATTGCTGAAAGAAAAGACATGCTGTAGAAACTTTTCATCCTACACTTATTAGGACAAATGCAAGAATGCCAAATTTCAAAGAGACCAACGGCTATTACTGCATGAGAAAAGGCTACTGATTGTTTGACACATTGGGCACACATTGTGACTCATTTATGCTTGCGAAAAGCTGCGTATATTAATTCTCGGCTCTATCTCTGACAGGGATAAGGACCATATCTGAACATTTTGCATTTTTGAATTAAATGAAAGTATGAGGGATAATAGTTCCCTGTTGCATTGATAGCTTGATACATTGCTATCCAAAGTAAACTTGTACATAAACCAGCACCCTTTGCTCGTGCACTGTAAATTGTCACTCCCTTTGAAATTTGTCTTGTAATCAGCTGATGCAAAAAATCCAAAAAGTTTCAACAATATATCTCTTTCTTTTCAGCAACCTCTATCATTTAATCTACAAAAGCGCCAGCCAGTACCTGAGGAAAACCCTGTGCTGGAGAACTTTGATAGCTAGATATCTGTATTGGAGCATATCATGTCCTCATTGAGATACATTTAATTCAAAAGGGTGAAAGCAATGCAGTACAAGCAGAATTAGGGCCTGAGTTTTGGGGCTTCCAAGGGCTGGATGTGGACCACAGTCATAAAATATTCATTTCAGTTATGGTAATTATGAAATTACTATGCTGCGCAAACTAAGTAATAAGTTTCAGAAACGTGTATCAAATATTTCAAAATTTTAATCATCAATTTACAATCATATTATAAAATAGGATGAAATCTAATTTAGTTAGTTATTATCATAAAGAACAATTACGAATTAGAAATGTTCTGAAATACTTTGGTGTTTTCATTCAATTTTCTTTAATTGATAGGTAACTAATTCCTTCAAATATCATTTTGGTTTCATCATCAAGGAAAGCCTTGATGCTCACAGCATTGGGGTGTTAGAAATGCATGAGCTCTGCTGAAAAGCTTCTTTTGAAAGTAACTGGCTCAGGCTTATCAGAGCAAACAGGTCCTGCTGTGTTCTACAGTACACAGTTTGGGCGCAAATCATCCAAGTAAACATGGAAAATATGTCTGTTAGTCTATAACACTGATTGAATTCGAGTCATTCACTTGTGATATTCGGTCAAAGATAACATAGGTCAAGGTTCACGACATTACAAAGTGAGACGGCGATGGGTAGACCACAATTCAGGTATATTTAATTCAGCAGTAATTCTAGGTGGAAACAAACAGTATCAGCAACAGTTTAAAAGTGATCAATAATCACAGGATGCTTGATGTTTGTGCCTTCCCATTGGAATTTACTTTGGTACTAGTGAAAAAGATTTTCGCTGTAGTTTTGTGGTAATTTTCCAGCAGTTTTGTTCTAATGGCATGCTGTGCTTCAAGCAGCCACTATCTGGATGCCATTCAAAATAAAATCTTCTATTACTATGCTCTCATTTATGAACTCAATGATAATGAAGCTAGGGCAGATTTACATATCTAATGTGCTGTGACACAATGCAGCATAATTAATACAGAATTCTCTTGCAGTCTCTTAAAGGAATTTCTGAGGTACAGAAATATGGCTGTGTCAAGCTGTTACATCCATTTTTATATTAGTTAGTCACAAAGGATGAAAAGTACAATGAAGTTTCCAACATTTTTATATAACAAACTATGCAAACAAATTTACTTGGTAATTGCTGCTTTATTTTACTTACGTGGTGCACATTGACTACGTGACTTACAGGCAGGCGTGAATATGACAGCCTTATGACTTGTTTATATATTGTCAAGTTCAAATGTTGTGCATAAATAATGTACTGCCAGTAACTATAAAGATGTCCTACTGTGTACATTTTCCATGTATTTAAACCTCTCATTCACTGAACCAACTCATAAGGCAATAGCTCTGTTAGCGTCAGATAAGCAGCAGGGTTCAGACGAGAACACAACACAGGCATTATCTCCACCACCAAAGACATCTTTCCCTCCCCACCTTTATCTGCTTTCCGGAGGGACAACTCTCTCCGTGACTCCCTTGTCCGCTCCACACTCCCCTCCAGCTCC
>NC_063354.1:33092947-33140897 GCF_021869965.1 Rhincodon typus
TTAACATTAATTGTTTTTATGTTTCTTGTGCAATGTACCTAGTAAATCTTACTAAAAATAGCTGCACAGGTTGGCCACACCCATCCGGAAGCCTGTAACACATTATTACTTGTTTATTAAACTCTGGACAAAATATTTGCAATCTTGTTAAATTTTACTCAACCACTTGATGATTGGATAGCACTTAGACAATAATCTTATGTCGTGCATTGCGAAGTTTCTGGATGTGGTATATCTGAAACCATTTTCATTCACTGTCTTGCTTAGTTAAATGACAGCTCTGAGTATCATGAAATTTAACAAAGCTTTTCCAGTTTATCTAAACCTCTTGCAACTTGTTCTCGACATCAAGCCTGTCCCTCTAGATCTAGTGCGTTGACAGGTATGGGTGGTACGATACACCGCAGTATCACCAGCTCTACATTGATTCGGATTTAAACGAAGACACACAGTGATGTGTAGCATAGTGACAGCAGATGTTCCATCATTATCACTTCATACCATCTCCCGTCTCTGGCTTCACGCTGCTCCGACAGATGAGGCTAAGTAGGGTTAACAGAGAACGCTACCGAGAGTGAATCTGTTCATATGGTGATAGGATGCAGCTGTCTGGGAGCCGGATTTCCCTTCAGTCCAAAAGTGGGCTGTCAGCCTGATCACTGTCAGCGTGGGAGAAAAACTAAAACCAGCTGCATTGCACCAGCAAAACAAACCATCTAACACGAAGCAAAACTGAGTGTTGGTTAATTATTTAAAGTTTACAGCCGTTCAGTTTCAATCATTTAAAAAAAAGTCATTTTGAACGGATTTAATTTACAGATTGTCACTTTTTTAAAAAAAAGCTTGAGACACAAATGCAAATATTTCTTTGTTTACTCCAGGTTGTTACATTGTATTACAAGGCTTCTCACTATTCTCGGTTTAAATAATAAACTCCGAGTGAATGGAGTGACACATGGTTATTATGATGCACTCCATCACACTGAGACTGGGAGTCTACATCAACGACATTGTCAGCAGCGAAATTGGCCTTAATGGCCCAGCTATCCCAATGGTCAGGTTGCGACACTCGGACTAAAGTTGCTCACTAGGACCCTGCAGTATTATAGACACAGAAGAGCCCAAGAGAATTGTCTAGTAAATTGAAGATTATGATGAGCAATTGCCTTTTGTCTGGAACCTACAAAAAAAAAACCCCTTAACATTGAAAAAAACTGGACGTTTCTGCATTCATTAAGTTAATAGATGATTAAAAGCCTAGTGTGACTCCTAGAAAGCCATTGAGCTGACCAACAACCGATCGTGCATTCCCCTAACTAGAATTCCACTAATTCCTTACACTTTCAGGACTCCTGAAAACCCACCCCTCTTCTAGCTCCCTCAGGACCCAACACCTGTCCATTGGCTACCCTCTTGCCCACTGACCCTAGCATCTACCATCTGGTAGTCCCCAGCATCAGCACACTACCTTGCCCCACCCCCAAAACATCCACATTCCTAACATATTCTATGCATCAGTTACCTACCACCACAGTTGTGAGAGTCAATGGCTGGGCCAGTATATTGCCCATCTTTTCCTGTCTATGAGAAGTTGGTGGTGAGCTGCTTTCATAAATTGTTGCTGTCCACTTGATGCAGGTAGACCAATAATTGGGGAGTGTGTTCCAGGATTTTGACCCAGTGGCACTGAAGGAACAGCGATATACTTCTTAGTCAGGATGATGAGTGGCTTGGAGGGGAAATTATAAGTGGTTGTGTTCCCATGTTTTAAATGTAGCAAGCTATGACCCGAATACATTCCTCAGAAGTCTAATAATAATAAATACTAATTTTCAAAATAGAATTGGATATGCACTTGGAAAGAAAAGAAATGCACGTCCGTAGGGAAGGAGCAAAGGAATGGGTCTAATTGGGTAACTTTCAAAGAGCTGGCAAAATCATGATGGGCCAAATGGCCTTCTTTCTTGCTGTCCAATTCTATTTCAGTGCCAGAGTTGGGGGTGTATCATAACGAAACACCATCTCCATCTTCTTCTGACTTCGAAACATCCATCCTCAAAAAATAACAGTCAATTTGGTTCCATTTTATGAACTCAGATTGAGTTCCATCCTTGCAGCACCTCCATCCAGAAAAAAAAGAAAAGGCCAATTGCTGTACAGACATTACTGCTCTTGCACAAATCAGTCTACTCAGTATATACAACAGAGCCATGTTATCTGAGTTCAAGCAGGGCACCAGTATGGACCTGATAGCAGAATTTTGCAAGCATTTGAATAACGTGGACAATGGCAAGAAAGTTGCGAGAATACAGTGAGAATAAAAAAAAGAGCCTGGACTTTGTGAAGAAAAATTTAATTTTCCACTCAAGGTTTCAATGGCAAAGTGACAATCTTGCTACTAAATGGCGAGGGGCCTATTTGCAAGAATTAACATCTCATTATTACCTAATCTCACCTCATTTATGTGCAGTAGAAATGAATTAGACGGTGATGTGAAGTCAGAGCGGTTACTAGGGCATCTGCAGCTTTCTGCATCTTGTCTGGGCATCTGCCTTGGCTAACAGCCCCCACAATCTCCATGGGTAATGAACGCCTGCACCTGTCATTCACAGAAGTCAGCACTGGCAAAGCATTAGTCTCACCACACCATTATGGCACATCTTCAACTAGCTGTAGAAGAGTTCAGCACCTGAATACTATACTTCAGAGCTCAGTGCTTTATATTGCAATGCTGCTGCCAGGTCAGTTCTCACGCAGAGACAGGTGTCCATCTCATTCTTTGGAATAAGTGTATCTCTGTGCTTTTTGTTTACTTTTTTTACGTTTACTCACTTTGTACCTACTTGGATATTCACAACATAACTCTGGCTTTTTTTTTTTACTGCGTTGTGGCTTCATTCAGAACTTACAGACTCATGTTGGTTCTGTTTTGCCTTTTAACTCAGACAGAACGCCATGCAGCTTGTCATGTTTGCCAGCACTTAACAGTTAATGGAGGGATATGTTGCAGTTCAGCTCCTTGCTACATAAATGGACACCTACAGCATGTGCCAACTTCAACCAACTGGACTGAAAGTCAACAGGTAGTAGTCCTTATTGTGAACTAGGGGTGTTGCCACGCTCAGTTAAGGGCATCATCCAATCTTGGTCCAGAGAGTTGAACATGATCAGTTTGTCAATCAGGGTCTGGGGATCCATGTCCTTGTAAGGACAAAAGCTATGGTCATCCTGCTGGTCAAATCCAAATAGCCCAAGGATTACTGGTAATTTAGAAAGCTGCATGGAGATCACCCAAGCATCTGGGCCATCCACACTTGGTACTGTCCTCCCGCGTTAGTTGGGGTGAATCACAGCCAGTCCTGGGAACTTTTTTTTTCATCATACATCAATGTGGGATGTTATATGGAGGAAGTACTGTGTTGACGAAATTGGAGAAGTCAAGTGTGGGATTGGAGCCAGCATGTTAGCATGTAGAGGGGACAATCCCTGTGAAGGGAGGCAAAGGGAGGGAAACAACATCGCATGGGAGAGCACGGAGTACATCAGGAAGGGGATGATTATTGACAGTCACTACCAGCCTGGCCTCAATGGTGGTGGAGGAATCGTGAAATGGTGGGCATGACTATGTGGTAGGCCTGATTCTCAGCAGGCAAAGTGGGGAGATGAATGGTAAAGTAAAAAGGTTAAGTGGAAACTCAAACTTGATGGACATTGATGGGATTGCAATACAGAAAGGAACATAAGGTTTGGGACGGATACCTGGAATAACAGACAGAGCATGTCTTTCTTTTGAGCACAACCTGGAATGTGTTTGATCGTCATTGAATTCTCAACTACACAATAAATACGAACAATGACTGGCAGCACATGCAGAGGAGGTGAAGTGAATTTGTTTTGTTCAGTCTTTGGGAGTGAGCTCCATTGTGGATGACGTGGACCCCTGCAAGGGATAATTGTATGAATCATGTGGTCAGATTCAAGACATCTGCCATCACAAAATTCTACATGTACACCTCATACATTGACCAATATATAGTTTGGAGTAAACGCAAATTACTGTTGATGCTGGAAATCTGAAATAATGTAGCTTAGAAATCCTCTCACAAGCAATTGTGACCATATCATTAAGCATTTGAAACCAATCCCACTAATCTTTGTGAATCAACTGTGATTACAGGTCATCTTGAAAGATGGTCAACAATTCACAACCACATTTCTAAGATCTCTGAGGGGTGGTAGAATGATAACATTACCAGATTGCAAATCCACAGACCCAGGTCTACATTCCACAAGCATGATACAAATCCCACTGTGTCAGATGTCTCTAAAGTCTCCCAGGCTACACAAGGGGACAGAGCTGTTTTCCTCTCACATTGAACTGTAATTATGTCAGACAATGCTTTTCTATGCAAGCTACCTTTCTAGGTTGATGGGGAGATAGTTTCAGTAATCCTGCTGGACCCATATTTGTATATCTTATTAAGATTTCCTACAGTACATGTCCATATAGAGGCAGCCCTTGATGGAAGTCTCCCTGTCCCAGTGCATTGAGGCCTGTGGCAAATTCTTACTTGTGTGTGCTTTCTACTACTGGCTGATCCCATTAATAAGGCTGTTTTGTTTCTGATATTCCCCACAGAGAGTCAACAGAGCGCTCACCAAAGGATCCAGCCACGGGTGCATTAATCGCCTTGGCTGCAGTTCAACAAGGGCCCATAGAAATGGAGGAGTAACAAAGATGTTTGCAAGCCCACAGCCAAATAGCCACTGCATGAACACTCAGCTGAAGATCCCCTCAGCTGCAGAGGATGTTCTGGTGGTCAAAGATTTACAGCGCTTCCACTTGGATGATGACTCCATTATGGAGCGGCCTGACTGAATCCAAGCAGAGACATAATGTAGCCTATTTTTGCACCAGGGCCATCATGAAGCAGATGATAGGTTTCCTCAAGATAAGGTTCCAAGGCTTGGATCAGTCTCGAGGGGGATCCTACACTCCAGAGAGCCTGCCATATAATCCTAGCATGCCGTGGTCTGTACAACTGGAGTAGGCAGACAAGGGGTGTGACAGATGCTGAAGATATGAGTCTTCAGCAGCAGTCTTCCAAGGAGGAAGATGAAGACGTTGAGTGGGAGGAACATCTCCTCCACCAATGATAAATTGGTCCAGTGTTTGGGTGGAGTGCTCTTCAGAGGGTCAATGCAGACTCAATGGCCTGAATGGCCACTTTTTGCACTATAGGGACTCTACGATTCTATGCAACGTCACATGCAGCAGGCCAGACAAGATTTAATTGACATCGGGTTCCAATGGATCTGATGCGGACAAAGATAACATTTATTAACTGTAAAATTGTCAGAGCTCCAAAGGCAAGCAATCCCTGCTTAGTCCCAAAAGTAAATGTAAGCTTATCAATGTTTGTTAACATTAACAAATTGAAATATTTAGTTAACAAAAATTAACATCAACAATTTGAAAGCTTCACAACATCTGATGTCCCCATATTCAAGAATGGCAATACATCACAGCAGGATGCCAATAAGGAAAAATATAGCAATTCTTTAGAAAGGATTGTAATATTGTATGGTGCTAAGGATGGATAGCTTCTGTACTTTTATTCTTGTACCTGCAACTAAAATGACAGTTAATCAAATAGGTGATCATTTAAAGTTTCAATGTATTTACAGATGTGATGCTCTAAGTACAGTGAAGTATTGCCCATGCTAATTCAGGTGGTTACCTTTCTACTTGCCCTCCCACTATCCCTAGGTGCAATCCTGGGGTCCATTGCTAGAATAGAAGGAGCTTGCCTCAGATTGGATCTTCTTGGCTTTGAAGGGTTGGCTGAACGTCTCTGGGGCATTGAAGCTAACAGGATCAAGCATGCAGTGAGTGTTCTTCTCAGATGCAGGCTCACCCTCCTCAGCTTGTTCTCCCACAAGGTCAGGGATTGCACACAGAGTGGAGGTAAAGGGGCCAGCACTTCTGGCGTGTCCTGTGTGCAGACATCTGGAGCACCAGCATATGACTGCTCCTCTGTCTAGATGCTTGTTGACCACCCAAAGAGATCACTGTGTCTCCTTGACAATACGGGGCACATGGACCGAGGTCAAGGTCCCTCTTTACCTCTTTTGCTTTGACATTGGTACTGAGCACTAATGACTAAAGCAGTTGAATGCAAGTCTGAAACAAAAACAGAAATTGCTGGGTAAACTCAGCAGGTCAGGCAGCATTTGGACAGAAAGCCGAGTTAATATCTCACGTCCAGCGACCTTTCTTCAGAACTGATTATAGTTTGGAAAATGTTGGTATATATGCTGAAGAAAGGTTGAGGGGGAGAAGGAAAGGAGTAAATGATAGTTGGAGATGGAACACAGAGAGAAAACTGAGTAAAGGTCTACCTGGGAGAGTGAATAGCTGCTAATGGGGATCATTAGTGGCTGACAAAGGGTTAGTTATGTGGAGGTTGGGGTAAGGACATGAGAGAAAGTGCTTAAGCCCTAAAATTGCTGAACTCAAAATTGAGTCCAGAAGATGCAGGGTTTTTTTTTTTAAGCGCAGTGCAAGTCTATGTGCATCTCCAGCTGCCACTGAGCATTCTGCTGGGCCTGGCTTTTCATTGCTCTCTCCAAGCTGCCCATGAAGCACTCGCACTAGAATCAGAATGGCACTGCTAACATTGACAGACTCCTCCAACCTTCAATCCAGTTTCCTGTGTGTCTCGGTCAAATCTGCCTGCCTCATCTGATGCTGAACTTGCACCGTTATTAAAGACTAACACAATGGGGTTCGCTCCTGCCTGGGGCTGAGCAGGTGCCTGGCTTCTGGCACTACTCCAAGTGATGTGCTCACTAGAATATGCTCCTGAATATGACATCAATAAAGTATCTACTGAGGTGAGGCCAGGGGTTGTGAGGAAGCAAGGGAGACAACCATGGTGTGCATCCTGGAAGATCTATGGCTTCTTCCTCCAAGCAGGAGGAGAAGCTGGAGGCTGGAGCCACTGACCTTTCATGAGCAGACGTTGTGTGGATGCTGCTAGTGTCTGCAGAAGACAAGAGGCGAATGAGTTACACGTTAGAGGTAGAAGCATGAGCATGTTAAGAGTAAATTTTCAGGGTTAGGAATGGAGGAGCAATGCAGCACAGCAGAGCTGGATGGCACTAAGTTGCTGGGGCTCAGCGGTCTCATCATCCCTGCATGAATGGTCACAGTCCTTGTTCACAAGTTCAAGGATTCTCTCCCGGTAGGGGCGAGGATTTGAATGTCAGCCATCTTACCACTAGTTTTGCCCATTCAGCCCTTTTGGGGGGCTGTTATTTCCTTCAACAAAGCCAAAATGAAGGATTGAGGGAGATGAATGTGGTTGGCACAACTCTGAGCGTTGGTACAGGCGGAAGGATTGTGAGGTATCCCCTGTGAGTGAATGACTCAGAAGGGCAGGTTCAGGGAGGATTAGTAGCTTGAAGGGATGGGGGGAGTGAGTGTGATTGATGAAATGAAATGCTGCATGCAAAGTGAGAGCAGCAGGCTTTGAGTCTTGGTGAAGTAGCAAAGTTGGAATGAGTGTGAGGGAGCAGAGAGAAAAGGGTGGTACTTCCCTTCACTGAGTGCAACAAGTCATTAACCACCTTGTGGCCTTCCTGAATTTTCATCCAGACCCAGAGTACCGCACTGTCCTGAGTGATCACTTCTGGCCGAGCTGCCAAGATTTGGTGCAGTGGTTGTCTCTGTCTTTCCCAGGGAAAGAGAATGCCTCTCCTTTCCACTAGGACCTCCAGCTCTCTGTTGGCAAAGCAGTATGTCAAATTGGGCCTCTTGGACCTGGCCTATTCAGAAATGTACAGAAACACACTGAAGGTCGATTTCTGGCATGCAGCATTTGAGCTGGTGCACAGCTGGCATCTGTAGCTTGAACACAGGAAGGTGCCAGCATTGGCAAGCTTAAGACAGGGCTCAAACAGCACTGTGCCTTTGGGATGGACAATTATGGAGGTGACCAGTGGAGAATTGAGTATGTCATGACAGACACCCTCCATACAAAATGACACTTACCCAAAATATAAGACATTTGAGCCTTATCGTTGACTTTGGACAAGAAGAATCATTGCTTCTATACCTGCATAGCTGTTCGGCCGGGATAGGGTTTGCACTGGCTGCAACACACACACGCACGCACACACACACACGCACACACAAGTCAGTCAACCTGATCATATCTTACTGGTTACATGGGCAAGATCCTAGAGCATGACAATGTCCATCACCACGACCAGGAAAGAGTGAAAGTCTTGCAGTCGTCATCTCCTGTTGTCTAAGTTCCAGGAATCACACACTTCTGGATTCAGTTCGAAGTCACAGTCTGTTTCACATGAGATGGTGCCAAATTCCCCACTTAATAAAATCACCTCAGCCAGGGAGCCTCAACCATCTGCAGACTTTTCTTCAAAAAAAAGCTATTAAATAGAACTATTAAACAGCATCCTTTGGCTTCTTTTACTGCTTTGTTTGACTTCTTCAATCTTCTAAAGCACTGATACAATCTAATGGTTTGTAATGAAAGCAAAAAAGCCCAGTTATCGGGAGAAAGAAACATTTAGAAAAGCAGATAATGTGATCATGATCAAGATAAACTAAGTGCCACAGTGATAGCTTGGTCAGGCGACATTTTTCAATGAGCAAATGGACCTGGGCCACAGAAGTTCACCATATGCTAAAGATCCATTACACAACATTTAAATCATGGAAACATTTCATTGTACCAATAAAAATGATGGAGTAGCATATTTACTATTACATGATGTGATTTAATTGATGCCTATTCAATAAGCCAGTAATTGTTGGATGATGCAATTACAAATGACCGTGCTGCTTTTCAAATTGCCAATTAGTTTCCTTCTGATGAACACTTTAAATTTGAAACAGTATACCTTTTTTTAATAACCTATGCTTTTATGAAGTGTTTTTTACATTTGAGATGAATAGCTACAAGTGGATAAATAACCCTTGGAGTAGTTAGTAGCATTAGGATTAACTTTCTTAAAGAGCTGTCGAAACTACCTCTACACTGCATGTCTAAGTTTGTGCTGGAGTAAATCCAACATGAATTCCACTCCAGGGGAAGAAAACCTGGCGACATGTACCCTCCGAACTGGTGTAATACTGTTTTGGAAAATAACCCTCCTGACCATGAGCATCAGGCTTGCACAATACTGCACATTGTTGAATGAATACCTGCTCTCACATGAGAGGTAGTCTTTGGATCTCCCTACATGTATCTTGGCAACTGGAAGCACTAGTGTGTTGACTATGCCTTAGCTCGGCGCCTGTGTTCTTGCTTTATTTTACAAACCAGAGTGTTCAACACTGGTCCTCATAGTAAGTCTACTAAAGTCAGTACGGGCAACAGTAACAAATGAACTATCAAACAACTCCTTTATCTTTCTGGCAGCAGCTTTAAGTAATGGTGATGACATTTACCTGTGAAGACTCATTTACACCCAATTCATTATATTTTATAATGACAATCCATTAATGACATTTTGGCCTTTCATTTTTCCTTCTGGATTATTTAACTTATTACAGTGACAGGCTTTTTCAATATTTATTTTACTAATGCATAAATGCTTTTCAGTGCTCTATTTAAAGGGGAAAAATGGAGAGCAGAGAGAAATTCAATAACCTGCAAGTGGTTCTCATCATAATCTTGTCATTAACGTGTGGCTGGGTTATGTGTCTATGCCAACATTTTCAATACATATTTCGATGTGAATTGTACCCAATATTACAAATATCTTTCAATTGATTGGCAATCAATCCATGGTGTGGGTTTTCTTCCCGACATACTCTGATACAGCGCTGTGAAGCAGAACAGTTTCCTCACTACTGAAAATAAATGCTTAATTTTCTATGTCGCCCAAACACGTCCATCATTGTTTTCAGGTACTTTAGTCAATAACACTCAATTAATTTCACTATAACAGGTTCACTAAGAGGGCAGCGTGTTATATGTAAGGATAATAGATTTAATTGCAGTGGTAAATATATGGACTTGTCAAGGGGATCAATGGGGCCATATCAATAAACACAAAATTGTTGAACAAATGCTTTGCCAGAAAAATAATGGCTGCAGTGACACAAGATATGTCAAGAAGTATGAACGTTATCTAATCATACATTAGCCAAATGAACCTTATGTCACTTGCTGCTCTGTCAAAATGGATTTTTTTTTCATTTCCCACATTTCTGCATTCAGAAACTGTGCAAAGAATGCTCTTCAGTCTGTGTTAGTGTTACCCTATTACCAGACACAAGGGATTAACGGATTGCTGGTGGACAGTGCAAGTTAACTAATCTTTCTGATTATCATCCCTTTCCTGCAAACTGTCATTTCACTTTTGTTGTTGATAGCACAACTGAAATCAGGCATTCTGCTGAAATATCAACCATGCAATAATGCATTCTTTCGGATTATGGTATATTGGGGTCATATAACACGTGTTACAGTATGAAGTCACCTTACCTAATGATGCAAAGCCTTTTTTAAAGCCTATCCTTTATTGTGATTCTTTTCTTTATTTTTTTCTCCATTTGAAAATGATGCACATAGCGTTCTGAACAAATTTATCACTTTATATTTTCCCATGTTTTATTCATAGTTCATCACATTTTAGTCATGTCCTTCTCACCATGTAGATTGTGCCCAACATTTTCCTCAGCCTAAGAATGCATGCTGTTTAGCATAATGCTAAGATCTGGCCAAGTGAGAGCATCTCCAAGTGTAGCAACACTGATGATTAGGAGTTTGCTACAAATCATTCAAACTGACAACAAATTGTCCATCCTGTTACATCATGTTTTGAATCAAGATGTCTTAATAATGAGGTAGGTCATTGCAGAGAAGGGGAGGGAAAGGAGCAAGTCTTGATTCCCATTATCTTGCACCCAAAGATCTCTGGACTGTAAAATGGTCATTTTGGTTATATGAAGATCCACGGCAGAAACTCACACCCTTGAGTAGACATCATCCTCAAATCAAGGGACAGCTGCCACCACTGCCAACTGAGAACTGGCAAAATTCAGAAATGTAGACAATAGATCAATTAAACAGGACTTTAAATGACATCCTTCATATTGCATATCACAAGAGCTACAGAGCCAATAGACGTCTGCATTGAAACTGCGTACTGTCACAGTGCTTAGTGCAGACTATTGAACTTTAACATCCAACATCTGATTGTTGTATCTGTCATCTACCATGAACCACAATGGTTATTAACAACAACAACTACCAAGCTAAAATAGCTGCCATGATTACCTGACCACAGACTGAAGCAATTTTGGGTAACCCATATAAAATGTGCTACATTTTCTGCACTGAAATTACCATTTTACCTAAAGACATTGAAACCAGGAAAATGAGTCTGCATCAAGAAATTGACATCTCCTGTTTCAATTCACACTTGTGCGATACTTTCACATATTAGGAGATGAAAGGCAACACTTGCCAGTTAGCCAGCTTATAAATAAAAACCGAACTAGTTATGGATGCTGTCAATCAAAGATAAAAATAGGAATTGCTAGAAAAGCTCAGCAGGTCTGGCAGCATCTATGGAGAGAAATCAGAGTTAATGTTTCAGGTCAAATGACTCTGAGGAAGGGTCACTTGACCTGAAACGTTAACTGATTTCTTTCCACTGATGCTGTCAGACCTGCTGAGCTTTTCCAGCAAATTCCATTTTTCTAGCCAGTTTATAAAGCCAGGCTTGGGAATATACAATGAACAATAATTTCACTTGCTATTTTTAAGCAACAAAGTAGAAAGATAAAATGGATCTGTTAGCAAAAAACTGAAAGATTCTCTCTCGTTCCTTGTTTCTCTCATCATCTTGGATGACAGCACCTGGTGGAAAAGCAGACTGTGGAAACAACCACTTGCTGAGAACTTAAAGGTCAAATTCAAACCTTGCCAATGCTGAGGATACCATTCATCAATTAAACCTCTGTGGTCTCAGGTCAAAAATCTAACACTTAGAGCACTCTATAGACTTTTAACCTGTGTAGCCTTTATTCTTCCTTTCTGTACAAGGCACTCATCCTCAAACTATTTGCCTACATTTGTGTATGTTTAATGTCACATTTTAAGTATTTTTTGCTGGATTAATAATTAATAACATTCCTCCTTCTGTCACAAGGAAGTCTTGTAATTGATTCCTTCATTTTTATCTATTTTCGTGCAATTTTTATTACAGAGTGATATAGGTGCATGATAAATTTAAAATACTATTGCAACCGACTAAGATGGAACTACAAACAAATACCCCAGTGCAAAATATTCCACTGCATCTGACAGTAACAATATTCTAATGACTCATTCTTTTGAGGTACACTGGCCAGGAACCCACAAAAACATGCTTATTCAGAAAGTGGTGGCAAATTCATAAATTCTGAATTTACCCAGTTTAATGTTACATTGAAAGACACAATATAATTTTTATTTTTAACAGGCATATGTACACCAGCAAAGCAGCAACATTGACTATAATAGTCTGAGATGTGGCAACTCTTTCAATCAGGATACAGTGATTACTGCAATTCTGTAGTCACAAATTGGCATCTTGTTTTTTTAAGAGATAGTAAGAACTGCCGATGCTGGAGTCTGAGATAACACGGTGTGGAGCTGGAGGAATATGGCAGGCCAGGTAGCATCAGCGGAGCAGGAAAGCTGACGTTTCGGGTCAGGACCCTTCTTCAGAAATTTTTTCTTTTTTTTTTTTTAAAAAGAAGGGTCCCGACCCAAAATGTCAGCTTTCCTGCTCCTCTGATGCTGCCTGGCCTGCAGTGTTCCTCCAGCTCCACACTGTGTCATCTTTATTTTTCAGTTGTTGGTAGCCCCAGTCCAGGTCCAAGTCCACTTACTACAAAATCAACGTTCACCGTATCCAGAATGCTCCAACTTCAACAACTGTTCATTGTCTCCCAGATTTTACACAAACTTTATTGTGTGAAAAAAAATGTTACCTTTAAGGAAATGGGTCACTGAATTAACAAAACATGCCATCCCTACGATTTGCACCTATCACAGACCTTCTTGTTTTGACATTTTTGTTTAACCATGTGGAACTGCTCACCATTTTCCTGGTCAATACTAATGTCATCTTCCAAGGTTGCCTCTCTCATCCTTACTGCAATAATTGATTGAAAAGACAAACATCAATTGTTTTCCAACTTAATTTTTCATCACCCATTTCACTCCTTTATTCATTCATGCAAATCCTTTTCTTACACATAATTCAAAACAGTAATGCACTGACTTAAGGATCATATTATCATTCTCTACTAAACTAGCAGGGTGCCTCAGTTAAGTCAACATCAGGGTTTTAGCTCTGTGTGGTTAAGACATGGCATTGGCTCGAGCATGCATCTGAAAAATGGCAGAAATGGTGTCAAAATCAGTGACTTGCCTCAATCTGTCAGCTCTATACGTTTCCGGTGGTCATTGAAATCCCTTTGCAAAAATGGTGTCCTGCATTCTTTCCCAATTAAGGTGTGCTCATTCATCGAACCCTTTTGATTTTTGTACCAAGTGAATGGATCCTGCACAACTCAGCTTTTCCAAAAAGATTCGTTCCTCAATATAAATCTCTCAGGAACACCAATTTGTTAGTTATGATCTCCTGCTCTTTTTTTTTCTTTTTGGATTGCTTTCTAGAGTGAGATGTTTAGAATTCAGCATAGACCAAAAGTGGAATTATCCTGCTCTGGATATCTGTTGTTTATCACAGAAACTCAACATCCATTGAAGGAGCAAAACAATGACAACTTGGAGACATTAGGATTGGAGAATTGATCGAGAACACAATGGCTTGGGTTTAAAATATTGGTAAAAGAAACAAAACCAACAGGAGAAAGTGTTTTTTTTCACACAGTGAATGGTTAAGTTCTGGAATGCATTGCCAGAGAGCATGATGGTGGTAAATTCAACTGAAACATTCAAAAAGGAATTAGACTGTTATCTGAAAAGGAAGAATGTATAGGGCAAAGATGAGAAGACAGGAGATTGGCAATAGATGAATCGTTCATTTGGGGAGCTTTTGTAGGCATGACAGGCTAAATGGTTTCTTTTGTGCTGGAGCAATTCTGTGATGTAGTCAAAAATCCCAAGGCACCTCACGGGGCCACCAACAAAGAAAGAAAGATTATGAAGCTGCATAAGGACATATTCGGAAAGAATACTAAAAACGTAGTTAAAGAGTTAAGCTTTATGGAGTATTTTAATGAGAGATAAAGAAATGGATAGTTACAAAAGTAAACCAAAGTTTAAATAGGGAGCTGACCCATTGCTCCAATGAATGTACATCCTGCATAAACCTGAAAAGTAGCTTGAGGTATTAATTTTAATCCTTCCATGTGCCATTCTCATTAGATGATGCTTTCCATTCCCTTGGTGCTATTCAACAACGAGACTGGCCGACAGTACTAGCTGTCTTGCCAAGATTTCATTTTCATATAGACACTGGAACAACACCAACATTTCTGTCTAAGATGTCTTAGTGTGCTATTTTCCTAACAATCTTAGTCCAGTGAATTCAGAATCATTACCATGTATTTAGATCATTTGTGTTCTCCTACTGATAAAAGGGCTGCTTGTCTCTGGAAACCACTTTCCTCAGAGAAGCCATTCATTCATTGCACATCTGAACGTCAGATGGAAGCAATTAGAATTAGCTGAACTCTTGATAAATTTGTTTTAAGTGCAGATTCTGGTTTAATCCCAAAAATGACATGAATGAGAAAGGCTTTAGGATTTCTGTGGATGTGTCTATGTGTCTGTATCACGTCACCATTTATTACAAAATTGTGATATCTCATGAAGTATTCATTATTTCCCTAGCTTAGAATATATTGTCTTGTAGTTGAAATGTGATCAAACATTTGTGCTGAGTAAAATAAAATATTATGCCACACGTAACCACGTGGGTAGAGGCAAGAGAAAAGTTAAATATCAATTTCAGAAAGGTGAATTCAAATGTGTGCATAGTTAGGAGAGTAAGTGCTATTACCCTTTCTGTAATTAATTATCATGTGCCATTAATCATTAGTAACACTTTCAAAGCCCTTTTGCATTGTTGGAGCACAGCCCAATTTTCTAACCAATATTCAGAAAAATCACACACCTAAAGCAACCAAATTTGGAGCTACCACTTCTAAAGAACAAGGTTCCTCATCAAGCATGCAAATTCAGAACATTATATCATACAGCTTATGATTGGAATGGCCCTACTCAAAAGGTAAGGTAAAGTTGCCATAGTCTTATCAGTCCAAATGGCTGCTCTCTCATTTGATAGAGATGAGTGGTGGTGGTGGTTTAACCTGAGAGTCACCATGTCCTAGGAGACTGGAGAGGTTGAGAAGGCGAATCCTTCATGGTAACCTCAGGTGGTATCTAGAGACTGAAGATTAAGCCGCAAATCTCAACTGTCTCGAATCCTTCCCCGAGTTCATTGTCCTCCAGGCACGGTTGATGTTTGTCTTGGTGTGCATCCTGGGGAACAAACCGTCTGCTTGAAAGTTATTGGTCTTCCAGAACGAGGAGTTGACTTCAACCAAGTGTTACAGACTGGCACATTCAAGGTCCAGGGCTATGTGCTGAGGGATGCACTAGAGCTTGGGGCAGGTGCCGCCAAGGTGCAGTGGGGGAAGACCACTATCTGAGGTCTTCCTGCCAAAGTTAAATGGGAGTCTGCACAGTTATTAAACCACCCCTTCCCCCATCCCACTCCCCAACCCCATCCCTGCATAGTGCCTCAAAATGTACATAAATATATTCTTGTACAAGTAACAAATGCTTCGGGTTTATTTACCGTATCAAGTCAAACGCTAATGTTTGCTTGTTTCTTCATATGCTACTGTACAGAAATAATCTGCTTTAGTTCTATGTATAAAGATTATAAATAAAATATATTTTTGAAATAAAAATCTCAACTGTCTTGAGTAAAAGCAGAAAGTATAACAATCCTGTGAGGGATAACTGTTTAAAACACCATTTACTCTTTGTAATTCATCCATTACAATTATTTTCTAGGTAGTCTGAAGTACACTAAAAAGCCTTAATTGTGTCTAAGGACTCCATAAAATTTCTGCCTATTGCCTTAAATGAGGCTTATGGCTGACTTCAACTGTTATCTCTCCAGAGACCAGTGCACCATCACTAATGAATAATTCAAAATAAAATCTTTACTTTTTTTGAGGAGGGAGAGATGTGGAGGACAAACTTTAATGAATTGGGCCAGTGGGTTTAAAGGGTGTAATGTAATCTCCGAGTTCTGTTAACCTGCTCTTAAACCCAAGTTATACCTCATGGCTATTCACCATTATCCTGAACAAATTAAAATCTCTACATGGGAAGAATTATTGTGAGCAAAAGAGCTCGGCAAGAATACTATAGTGAAGCCTTGTAATGAAGCCAAGTTCATACTTCCTTTCTCTATTCTTGACCCTAACAAGGGGACAGTCTGGCCTCACATAAGGTGGGAATTATACAATTTTTATTGTAAACATAACAAACATTTGTGAATGGTGGTCTTAATTAAAATTATTTTAATAAAGCCCTGAATTTTGGGGAGAGAAGACCAAACACATTTTACATGAATAGACCTATAACATAAGCACATTACAAAATGTTGGAAACTGGGAGGAAAAACCAGTACAGATTTAGATAAATTTGCTTTTGGCAAAATGAACTGTGATATTTAATGCAGACTGTTAAATATTCTTCATTCAAAACATGGATTGTTCAGGAAATTAATCTTATTTTAATCTAACAGGGCATGAACAATTGTTCAGTGTTTCAGCTGCTGAAGCCTGTTGGACTTAGAGAGTCATTGTCATAGAGATGTATAGCATTGAAACAGACCCTTCAGCCCAACTTGTCCATGCTGACCAGATAGCCTAATTTAATCTAGTCCCATTTGCCAGCATTTGGCCCATATCACTCTAAACCCTTCCTATTCACATACCCATCCAGATGCCTTTTAAATGTTGTAGTTGTACCAGCCTCCACCACTTCATTCCATACATGCACCACCCTCTGCATGAAAAAAATTGCCCCTTAGGTCCCTTTTAAATATTTCCCCTCTCACCTTAAACCTAACCCTCTAGTTTTGGATTCCCCTACCCTGGGGAAAAGACCTTGGCTATTCATCCTATCCATGCCCCTCATGATTTCATTATCTGGTAAGGTCACCCCTCAACCTCCAATGCTCCAAGGAAAATAGCCCCAGCCTATTCAGTTTTTCCATATAACTCAAACCCTCCAATCCGGGCAACATCCTTAAATCTTTTCTGAACCCCTCAAGTTTCACAACATCTTTCCTATAGCAGGGAGACCAAAACTGAACGCAGTATTCCAAAAGTGGCCTAAACCAATGTCTTGTTCAGCTGCAACATGACCTCCCAACTCCTATAATCAATGCACTGACCAATTAAGGCAAGCATACCAAATGCCTTCTTCTCTATCCTGTCTACCTGTGACTCTACTTTCAAGGAACTATGAAGCTGCACCCCTAGGTCTCTTTGTTTGGCAAAACTCTCCAGGGCCTGCTACAGTATTTATGGCCACAAAATGTGTCTACTGGGATACATACAACACTAATTTATATCTAATTATTGTGACCAGGATTATAATTTTTAGAATAATTTTTAAGGATAAATGGAGACCTGGGAATGAAGATAGAAAATCAAATTAATATGCAGATGTACGAAGTTTTTTTTGAGGTAATAACTTTTCTGTCGAAAATCTGCATCAGATAGAACTCTTAGTTTTTATATCAGAGAATTCAAAAACTAAACCCATCAAAGAGAGCCTGAATGGAAGATGATAGTGGGAATTAAAATGGCATGATATAAAGAAAGGAGAACAGCAGAATAAAATCCAATCTGAGAGGGAGAGATGTTGAAAAAGGGCACTCAAACAAGCCAGGTAATAACCAGAGAATCAAGTTACATTCAGAGGTGTGGCTACCCAGTGAAGTAATACCACAATATCTGTAACAATTGAATACAGAATGCATCTACATTGCATAGGCAATGCAGGTCAGTCACCAGCGTTTATGAAAATTGACAGAATCACAAAAGTATTACCCAGTGCAGATGGAAGCTATTCATCTCATTGTGCCTGCATCAGCTCTTCAAACAGGCATCAATCCCTAGTGCCAGCTTCCTGATTTCCCTCTATACCCCTGCACACTATTCCTATTCAAATAATCATCCAATGCCCTCTGCTACAACTCGACCTGTTTCCATCACACTTGCAGGCAGTACATTCCATACCCTAACTACTCACTGAGTGAAAAGATTTTCCTCACTTCACCCTTGCATCTTTTGCAGATCACTTTAAATCTGTGTTCTCATTCTTGTTCCTTTTATGACAGGGAATAACTTTGTCCATTCTACCCTATCTAGCCTGTTCATGATTTAGAAAACATCTATTAAGTCTCAATATGGAGCAATTTTTAACATGGCCACTCCACCTAACCAGCACATCTTTGGACTGTGGGAGGAAACCAGAGCACCTGGAGGAATCCCATACAGACATGGGGGAATATGCAAACTCCACACAGAGGCTGGAATCAAAACCAGGTCCCTGATGCTCTTGAGGTAGCAGTGCCAACCATTGGGGGACCGTGCCATCCCTTCCTCAGGCACAGTGGCAGAATTTCAAGGCAGAATCTAGATGAATAATACCGAGACATGAGGTACCAATATGACAAGAGAATTTTGGACTTAGTAATTTTATGGGAAAACAGCCTCATATTACAGACAGTGCGAGAGATCTCTGTAAAATGTTTGTTGTGCGAATTGGTGGGAACACAATTTCTTGGGATTGCAAAATAATGAATTTTTACAATTTGTCTGTTATCCCACAAATACAGCACTATCTTTCAGAGAATCTCAGCTGACCTTGTGAAAGAAGAATAAAGCAGCTAAACATTGCCTAGTTGAATTTACTGTTACTTTGTCACATTGAGATTCTAACAGTGGAGATCCCTACAGATTGAGAATTTGCTGACATTCGATGAATTAATTTCTTGATTGTCTGAGTAATAGCTCAGGTGAAAATCAAAAGGCTGATCCTGATATACACTTCCTAAAGGCGTTTGTGGTACGGTGGTAGTTTCCCTACCTCTAAACCAAGAGGCCAAAGTTCAAGTCATACCTGCCCTAGAGTTGTGTAATAACATCTCTGAACAGGTTGATTTAAAAAAATAGAATTGCACGAGTAGGAATTGTGACTAGTTTATACTTTAAACATGCAGATGATATCCACTGAATTAGACAACACAATACAGTGGAATGCAAAATGCATTCTCTGTAACAGTTACTGCAGTGACTGTGTTTTATGAGCAAAGTTTGAAATACGAGAAAAAGGACTTTACATCTTGTTTGCATAATCTCGGGAACACTAGTTGCAACTCCAGTGTGGATCTCTTTTCAATACTGCCAGGGAGCCCTGCACACAGCATAGAGGCACTGGCAGTGTTATTTATCAATCACAAAGTACATACAGCCATGCTTTCTCTTAAATGTAGGCTGTCTCTTAAAGACAAAGTAGAAAAATGAAAATTCTTGGAAACCAAACACCAAGACATACTAATAGATTCAGATTGACGGTTGCAGTTCCAGAGGTTGGCATAACCATGCCATGATCCTGCAGGGGGCCAAGAGTCCTTCAGGGAATGAGAGGAGGGAACCATGAAGGTCAGCTTTGGAATTTGGAGGCAGGGCAATCTAAAGTAATTATGAGTGGTCAATGTAATTAAATGCATCTTCACATGACATCTTGTACCCATCTCAAATCCAGCCTCTTTAAAAATGTTACATAAACATTGTGTAAGACAAATGATAGGCTGGCATATGCTGGAATGGAGCAGAGCAGAACAGAGTGAATGTGAGCAAGGAGGTCCACATCTCCTGAGCCCGATAAGAGGGCATGGTTCCTAGCATCATGGGGCTACCAGAAACCAACGCCATCAAGAACAGACGATGACAGCACCTTCTATCCTTGTCCTCCTCTCGACTCCAAATTCCACCTCATTCTGGTTTCTAGCATGAAGGGGAAGCTGCTGATGGCATCACCTTCCTTCTCACCCCACTCCTATGCCACACTAATCTTCCTCATCTTATTTCCTACTTTTGGCCACCCAAGAAACCACCACTTGCACAGCCACTGCAGCCCAAGGATGATGGGGAACAGCACAGCAATGACAGAGAGACACAGCCATACGGTCTGGAACTCTCAACTATGAGCTCAGACATCGGTATTATATTTAGCACGGGCACAAATGGACTATGAGAAAAGAATAGTCTATATGCCAGTTCACTGAAGAATGAGGTGATATATAAATTCTGAGGAAGAAGTCTCTGATAAGAATGTTGATCAGAAAGCATGCCAAAGAGTGCATAATGCATCGAGATGCCAGATAGAATGTTTGGCCTGAAAGACACAGTCTTCTTTCGCTGACGAGGAACATGAAGACTTTGACATTGACTAAGTAGAGAGTATGGTACAGATCTTGCCCTGTTTGTTATCTCCCTGTTGTGCTGCCAGCAGAGAGGCACTGTTGCTACTATCCCCATACTTGTTGCCTCCTTTCTGTGAACAGGTCACTTAATCGTCTGCAATTGCTGTGAGGTGGCAGCAACCGTGTCCATCAAATGCTCCAAAATACCATCTAAAACATTAGAGATTGCTTTCAGACCCCTTCAATTGGTGGGACATTTAAACAACACTAGAGTGGGACCCACTTCGCAGTTTCACAAGGCTGTTTTCAGGAGTGGATAACACAAATGCTGCCAGGACACACAATGTCCTGTTTTGGAGGCCTAGCTATTTTAGCTGTGTGATATCAGGATACTTCCAATCCATGTGTTAGAGAACACGCATAGCATGCAACTGCACGTGCTCATATTAATGAACAGTACTGTGTGGCTCAGGATATACCTGTCCCTTGGGAATCCAGATAATTTTTTACCATGCTGCTAGAAGTTCACTCTGCAAATTAATTTCCTGACCCAATGGTCAGGCTAGATCAGATGTTGGAAAATCTGCAACATGTAATTTATACAAAAATTTAAGCATTTCAACTTTTGATTGTACAAGGTGTGCAATTTTGTGTGCTTAATGAAGTTACATTGTGTAGTAAAAGGCACAGGAATACAAGTGGGACATATATAAAATGGCTTTCAGGTTACTTCTGATGGCAATTGGTGGTGAATAATTCTAAGCTTTACAGGTGGATTTTTCATCAGTAGCTCAGGATGTTCAAAGGAAAAGTCCAGAAGTTTCATGTCATCGATTCAATGTTCACAAGTGCACAAACTCCTATTAACATGATTCACAAAGATCATCATCGCCCACAATGGTCAGCAGCAAAGCAACTTGCCTGAAAGCAATTGCACTAAGGCCACAACAAGTAGAGGGAAAAATGAGTTGAATACAATGCCAATAGTCAAGGAACAACATTAGCAAATGTATAAATCTTATTTTTGAACTGTATGTAAATCAGAGAAGAATTAAGTTTAGAAACAAAAAACAGAAATTGCTGGGAAATCTCAGCAGGTATGACAGCATCTGTGGGAAGAAATCAAAGTTAAAGTTTTGAGTTACATTAACTCTCCACAGATGCTGCCGGCCCTGCTGAGCTTTTCCAGCAATTTCTGTTTTTGTTTCTGATTTACAACATCCGCGGTTCTTTCGGTTTTTACTAATAATTAAGTTCACTAAGTTTAATTACAGAAGATGGATTGGTCTGGAATTGCCTCCATCATAAGGTACTCACTGCAAGCATCCATTCTTCAGTCCTTTCAATAAGACATGGCACAAGCAAGACTGAAACAACAAGGTGTAGAGCTGGATGAACACAGCAGACCAAGCAGCATCAGAGGAGCAGGAAAGCTGACGTTTCGGGGCTCGATCCTTCTTCAGAAACAGGCAAGACTGTTGTCTTGTGTGCTCATAACACTCTTAGAATAAACTATGGGCGATATAAAATGCAATGACCAAACTAAACATTAATGAAGTCTCTTTTACCCCTTTTTAATTGATCAGCATTCATGCCTGCTACTTCAATTCTTCTGTTGGGAATTAAGAAATCACTAATTACAGAGCAAAATTAACTCCAGTAAAATGGGTCTGCTCTGCCTTTACTGTGCAAAACTAACTAACAAAATTTACTATTAATTCTGCATACAAGCTATGCATGCTGATATTCCAGAGCAATGAGGAGATCAGTTGAATATTTGACTTCTCACTTGTCAATCAACAAAATTCAGCAATGTAATATCCCCGAACCAAATAAAATATTTTACGGAACACAAATCACATGTATATCTCTGAAAGTGGACTTTCTATCCGACATTGTAGTCAAATTGCCCAGCTTTAAATCATCTTCATTGTATGATTAACTGATGGATTAAACGCCAAGGCTGTTTTGCAACAAGAAATGAATTGCTCTGATTGCACTACTCATCCTTGTAGTTAAAATGAAATCGACATCTCTCAGTAGCTGAACCCATTTGGGTGTTTTTGGCTGAATTTCAATGGAATATACTCAAATCTCCTGACACATCTTTAATATTTTCTGGGAAACGTAAATGCACAAGCCTATAAAGCATGCAAAACCAGAATGCCATTTCATTCTAAAGTCAGACTGGAAGAAAATGAGATACCCAGGCACACAAATATCCTTGACCTGTCCAGGCACAATGGTTGTTCCTGTGTCATACTATTAACATGGCCCACAGCCAATCCTCGCACACTCTACTGAGGTCCACACTGCATACCAAACTTCTAAGATGGAAATCTTCTGTCTACTGGGCTTGTGAGCAACCAAAATGAATATCCCATTGGTGAAGTGAAGAACAAATGAAACATGATTCCTCATCATCCTATTTTTGTTTACTCCAGGTTGACAATAGAATTACATTCCACTTGGTGTCTATATATTTGAACACACATTGTGATTTTTCATTGACAAAACATCATAGAAAGCTGGTATAAGATTTGGTCCACAATAACCCCTTATATATAATACACACACACTCTATTGTCGGCATAGTCCCAGCTGCTGCACTTTCCCCTCTTAGTCATGTACTATTCTAATTTAGAAATGTATTGCTGAATCTTCATCAGTGGTTAATATCCTGGAAGGCATTGTTATGATCTCAGTTGGTGTTATTACTGTACAAGTCAGATTCCAGACTGACGTCTTTCTTGATTAATTGTATTTTGTTTTTTCCTTTAGTTTTAATGAGGTGTTATCTCACTTAAATATAAACATGCAAAAGTTGCAGATTTGGTTTTCCCAAGAAAACACAAGCTTATTGTGCAAAAAAAGGTAAAAAGTTAAATAAATCAAACTATTTACATATAGCACGTTTAAAGATTTCGAACACCCATTAATCCCAAAACTACTCCTTTACTGATCCCCAAATCATTCCAATACAGATCCCAAAAGCACCTCCTTACACTACTCGGCCAAAGAGAATCATCTTCTCTATCACCTCACTAGACCTAATTTAACTGTCACTTCATTCCCAGTCTTGAGAATCTGATAGCTTCTTCTTAGCGCCATCATACACCCAAGGCTTCAAATAACCCCTTCAGGGGTTACCCAAATACTTTTGGTCTGGAACTATTACTAAACTCCTTACTTTACGGTAATCTATTTTCAAACAAATCTAAACTATTTTCTCCCTTTAGAGGACGAATTCAACTAAGAATTCTGCCGAACTGCACCAAGCGGAAGCTAAAACCGAAAGGTTTCCTTCTAAGCTATGGGTGTAACCCTCCAGGAAAATAAAAGAAGTCCACAATATTCTATCAGAAAGCCTAATGTACTAATCTGTGTACTTTATTTCTTCATAAGTTGCCTCAATGCAACCAAAACTCATTAGTTCTTGGAAGCTATCTTTCTCAAACTGTTTTAAAATATATCATTGTGGTACAGAAATGCTTAAAAATTAATTAATGAACCCTTTCAGACACAAAGAAAACCCACTTTTAATTCACTCATGGGATGTAGGCATCACTGGCTGGCCAGCATTTATTGCCTAGCCCTAGTTGCCCTTGAGAATGTGATGGTGATCTGCCCTCTTGAACTGGAGTTTGGAAGTCATGCTGAGGTTGAGGTTGCAGTGAGGCCTCTTCTGGAATACTGTGTCCAGTTCTGGTCACCCCAGTTATAGGAAGGATATTATTAAGCTGGAGACGGTTCAGAAGAGATTCACCAGGACGTTGTCAGGTATGCAAGGTTTGAGTTATAAAGAAAGGCTGGATAGGCTGGGACTTTTTCCACTGGAGCGTACAAGGTTGAAAGGGAACCTTACAGAAGTTTATAAAATAATGAGGGATATAGATAGAGTTAAAGTTAGTTGTCCTTTTCCCAGGATGGGGGATTTCAAGACTAGGGGGCACATTTTGAAGGTGAGAGGAGAGAGAATTAAAAAAGACACTAGGGGCAAATTTTTTACACAGAGGGTGGTTCATGTGTGAATGAACTTCTGAAGGATGTGGGTACAATGACAATGACAATGTTTAAAAGAAATTTGGATAAGTACATGAATAAGAATGGTTTGGAGGGAGATGTCTCAGGAGCAGGTGGGTGAGACTAGTTTATTTTGGGATTATATTCAGCATGGACTGGTTAGACTGAAGAGCCTATTTCCATGCTGTATGGTTCTACAACTCTATGCCACAGTCCATGTGCTGTAGGTAGACCCACAATGCCACATGCCAGTAGTTCAAAATTCAGTCTCAGAAATGTGATATTAAGATGCATGCACACAAATATATATCGCACTATCACTATCACTAACAGTGTTGTGGTTGTATCAACACTACGTGGGCTGCAGCAGTTCAAGAAAGCAGTTCACCACCACTTTAACAAGGGCAGTTAGAAAGGGGGATTAAATGCTGACTTTGTGCCAGCATCCCATGAACAAATAAATATAATTCAACCTTCTCGAACACATCCAAAAACTTTGGAGCATGAACCTGACAAATAGTTTTACAGAGATAACAAAGTGTGGAGCTGGAGGAATGCAGCAGGCCAGGCTGCATCAGAGGAGCAGGCAAGTTGATGTTTCGGGTCAGGACCCTCCTTCAGAAATCTTTTCTTCCTGACCTTTATGTTTGGGGTAATACATGATTCTTTTGCAACATGCTCAGGAAAAATTTACATTCTTACCTGATCTGTGAATCCAGACCCAATGCAATGTGGTTGACCTTTAACTGCTCTCTGTGCAATTAGAGATGGGTAATAAATGCTAACCTCACCAGTTACGTCCACATCGCATGAACAAATAAAAGAAGGCAACATTTAAAACAGCTAGATATGATCTGCAGAAACTACAGATATATAAGTGCCTGTACAACTATTAAGTTACACAAAGCAACACGTTTCCACAATTGCAGGAAAAGATGGAGTATAAAACCTTTATATCCTCAGAAAACATGCTCTGAGGCAGAGATGATATCATGTGTTATTGCTTAAAGATATACTGACATACTAAGAATGAGACATAACACAAGATAACCAGTGGTTTCTGACCCAATATTCACCAAATGTTGACTAAGTTTCATCTCATATTTGTCATTGAATGGATCAGCACTTTCTGCAAATACCTACTATAGAACATGATGCTCAGCTTTATTTGCCACAAAATTGAATATTTTGCTCATTAATAAAACTAACAGCTTGGAACACATTCACTTGACTTAAAATATTGGGGTATAAAGTCCTAACTACATTAATAAAAAGTTTGGGTAAATTGAATGTTTCAGTTCAAATCACAAACACACTCCTTTTGGGGAAAAAAAACACGCAAAATACAATATCTAACAATAGGTTAGATTTCAGGGCTGCTATGGGTTGCTACTTGAGCTTGTGGGCCCAGCACATCTGTTTTATTGTTGCTGTCTCTTTTATTAAAAAGCAACTTGCGAATTAGTACATTTTTTCTCACTAGGACAGACGAATGAGACCAAGGGCAAATTTTTGAAAAAACAAATTTTTTTCACAGTTTGACACACTTCCAAGCATTTTGTTTATGGCAGCTTTAGCATGCCTCAGGGAAATGTCACAAAACGTTATTGTTTATTTGGACTGTTAACAGAGACAACAAAGTGCCTTGTACTTGCCCAAAGTTTCTTTTTCTGTGCCTTAGACTGCCAGTTTCATGTTTCAGTCACTTAAAAAGTCTCAAATGCAATGAATTGTGACATCAGGTAATGGCTTGCTTGCCAGATTCCTTGTCCCCAGAAGGCTAGGCAAATGATGTTCTTGTGTATTCTATATGTGTCATTATTAAGAAATAAGCAATGAGAAAATCTGCAATGTATTCAATCAACTGTAGACAAGACGAGCAGTCTTCCTATAATTAATTAGATAGATGACAGATTTAACATTCTTTTAGTATCCCTGCAACTTTGGAGATTATGAAACAAATTATAGATATTTTTTAATCAACCTGTTAGACATGTTGTAACACATATCTGGAGCAGATGGGTCTTAAACCCTTGCATTCTGGTTCAGAGATAGGAAAACTAGCATTACACCACAGGAGCTCATCTGAACCAAATTATGCATTAACCTGAATTGCAAAATACTAAATTTGACAGTATCGTGTCACAATGTTCCAAAAGGTACTGAGAAAAGGCAAGGACTCTTAGACCCATCGTTCTAAGATGAGGAAGGATGATTTTGTCTTTTCCCCCACTATCTCTTCGATTATAGCAGAGGTTTTGAATCTTTGAAGGAGGCTAACCTGGCAATTCAATATGGACTGTATGCAGGTTGTAAGAATTACTCTAGACATGTATTATTGAATTAAATGCAAGAAGGATTAATTTTATTTCATTTTATGCTAAAATGTATCCATGTAAAAGTATTAAAATGCATAGATATATCTTACTTCCCAGTTACAGAAAAACACACACTCCCCAAGACTGCAAAAACAGAAAATCAATGTTACAGCATATTTGATGTTAAAATTGGTCAAATGTGATGCAGATAAAGATCTACATGTTTTGGTTCTCACTGAGCCAGTTTGTTTTTCAATTGTGACAACTATATGCTTTTAAACCTGGAATTACTTTTATGCAAAATGTAACAGTATAGAAGGTTTCCAACCCCTGAACTATGTGGGCTACAGGGAGAAATTTGGGAATATCTGGTGAGGTGTTAAGCAAGGCCTTTCTCGATATCAAGATCAAAAGTTGCATTGTCCAAACGAGCCCTGGACATCAAAGTGAGATTCTCACAAGTGAGTGGTGAGAGTTTTGTTCGTGGGGATTGTCGCGATTCTTACTCTCATCATTATTTAATCTCAACTCAGCAATATGCTGTCTCCCATCCATCAGATAGAATCAAGATGCTGAAAAATTCCTGACAGGAAATCTGAGTGGGTACCTCGTGCCTCCAGATTGCTGCTTGCTCCTCCTCAACACCAACACCCCACATTCATGGACATTGGTATTGGACATGACATAGGAAGCTGAATGTTAAAGATGAGAGCTCTGGAATTAATGAGGCATTTAGTGAACTATAGTCTCCCTTAATTGGCAACTCACAGCTACCTAGTGAGAAACTCATTTCACTGTTTGGCAAAAGCATAAAAGATGGAGTGAGTTGCTGCCAACGTACAAACAGACCTCACCAAACTTCTCACACAATTCTGTCACAAATTTCACCATAGCCCATGTTGTTCAGTCCCCAATAAAATTCTCCCCACGGTCTTATTTAGATAATATTAGTGCACCTTCCTGAATACTTCTCAACAATGCACTGCATTAGTTGGCTGGCTTTGCCAATTTTGTTTACAGTCTGTTTGTCTGAGAGGGGAATTAGTAGCTTTAAAAGGGGCTAAGAGCAAACATCTGCTGAATAAGTCAGAGGGTCACTACTTGCCAAATGCAAACACTATGGGGTTTGAGAAATTGTCTGTCAGTTTCCTTAAGTATATAGTTAATCACAGTAAATGTAACATCTAATGGTCACTGCTGTTTGAGAAGCTCACGTCAGCAAACACTGGCTAAAAGGTGTGACGATCTCTTGCACAGTATTGACCCAGAAAATCCAGAGACATGCATTGAGAACTTCAACAAACACCCTCCAGCACTGATTAACAGTTGTAAACATACTTCACACAGCTATGAACTTACACATCGTAAATGGCATTAAAACTGAGTTACCCTGTTCTTTAAATACAGCCGTTAGTTCTTCAGCTGAGAGTTTTCATTTGTGATTCATCATAAACGACTGTACATGAACATCACCCAGTGACTGAGGAGGAAAATAATAGAGTAAACATAAGACAGATGACAAAACAAACCCTTCTGAGGAAGGGTCACCAGACCCGAAACGTTAACTGTTTTTCCCTTCACAGATGCTGCCAGACCTGCTGAGCTTTTCCAGCAACTTTGTTTTTGTTCCTGATTAACAGCATCCGCAGTTCTTTCCGGTTTTTTTTTTAAGGCAAATGACAATGGCAAAAGTGAATAAGACATGAAAAGTTGTCTCTTTACATGTTTACTGTTGGCTATCATTGAAAGTGAAATTAATTTGAAAGTATATATAATGCACCAAAATTATGCATTTATTTTGTCTCCCTGCTATAGGAAAGATGTTGTGAAACTTGAAAGGGTTCAAAAAAAATTTGCAAGGATGTTGCCGGGGTTGGAGTGTTTCAGCTATAGGGAGAGCCCGGATAGGTTGGGGTTATTTTCCCTGGAACATCGGAGGCTGAGGATTGACCTTATAGAAGTCTTTAAAATCATGAGGTGCATGGATAGGGTGAATGGCCAAGGTCTTTTCCTCAGGGTAGTGGAGTCCAAAACTAGAGGACATTGGTTTAAGGTGAGAGGGGAAAGATTTAAAAGGGATCTAAGCGACAACTTTTTCACACAGAGGGTAGTGTGTGTATGTAATGAGCTGCCAGAGGAATTGGTGGAGACTGGTACAATTACAACATTTAAAAGGCATCTGGATGGGTACCTGAATAGGAAGGGTTTAGAGGGTTATGGACCAAATGCAGACAAATCGGACTAGATTTATTTAGGATATCTGGTCGGCGTGGATGAGTTGGACCAAAGGGTCTATTTTCGTGCTGTACGTCACTATGACTATGACTCTATAACCAGAGAATGACAACATGCCCTTTTAAAACAGAAACTGGGATCCAATGGAAAAATCCAATCCTGAGCCAGTGGAGAAACTGGTGTTTGATCACCATCCTGTGAGGATGCCTCCATTCAATTTCTGGCAGAACAAATACTTAAAATCAATACTCCTGGAAGGCGAGTGCACATAAGTATCAGTTAATTCTTTTGCCCTCCATCACAGTATCGATAGGTAAGGTAATGTTAACAAAGATTGTAGCACTTTCCCCAAATCAGGTTCCAACTCCAATTCCATGCTGTCCTCAAGTTTGATCTCCATGTCTGAAGGTAATGAAGCTAGAACTATAGATGATGAAACATCCCAGCATTCTACCTGCACCTTCTACCAGTGCAGACACAACCATCTTGATGAGCAGCGCTGAAGAGGCAACCACCCCTCAGTGGGCATCAGTGCAGAGACAACCACTCCTCAGTGGGTGCTCATTCTAAATTAGACTCAGGAACACAATCTGGTGAGCATGTCACGGTATGGTCCCTTAGCTAAAGGAAGCTGCGCGAGCAGATGTCCCTAATGTTTGAGAACAAATGGACACCAGACCCTGCTGTGCCCCATTGCAGCCTCTGGATTCAAACATAAAAGAGACATGGTGGAGATGCAGAGACAGGCAGGGAAACAACAATCAGAGCTGCCAGATACCATGAATAGAATGGAGTCATGTTCTATGTTCGATGTATGTTCTATTACGACCCAAGTTCAATGGTTTCAGAGATAGTAGGAACTGCAGATGCTGGAGAATCTGAGATAACAACTTGTAGAGGTGGATGAACACAGCAGGCCAAGCAGCATCAGAGGAGCAGGATGGCTGACGTTTCGGGCCTAGACCCTTCTTCTTCATTCAGCTTGGTTTATACATGCTTGTGGAAGAAGGTGTGCCAGTGAATTGAGATACTCTGTGTGCCAACCTGGATTCAAACATGAAAGTGCTGTGAAGGTCAGAGTTGAAGAATTACCCATTAGTCACGCCCACATTGCAGGTAAAGGACTCCGAGTGATAGAAACCTGCTGGTCAGCAATACATTCAAAAGGAAACTGGAAAGCAGAAGGATTATCTCACTCAAGGTTCTACCAGCCAGCCAGCATCAAAAGGAAAAAAGATTAAAAAAAAAACCTCAACAAACCTACAAGGCCAAATATCTCAAAATTGACTGCTCGATTATCAATGGTCCACTGCCTACTCTTCATTAATCACTCAGAAATTGAACCATATATCATAGAGACAGAGAGTTCTACAGCACGGAGACAGGCCCTTCAGCCCAAACTGGTTCATGCTGACCAAAATGTCTATCCATGCTAACACCATTTTCTTGCACTGGGTCCAGATTTTTCTAAACCTTTCTTATCTATGTATTCGTCCAAATGCCTGTTAAATGTTGGTAATATACCCACCTGAATCACTTCCGCTGGCAGCTTATTCCATATGCGTACCACCCTCTGTGTAAAAATGTTGTCCCTCAGGTTCCCATGAATTCTTTCCCCTCTTACCTTAAACTGATGCCCTCTTGTCCTCGATTCCCCAACACTGGGAAAAAGACTGAGTGCATTCACCCTATCCGTGCCACTCATGATCTTATACACTTCGATAGGATCCCCCCTCAGTCTTCTACGCTCTAAAGAAAAAAGTCCTAGTCCTCCCTATAACTCAGTCCCTTAAGTCCTGGCAACATCCTTGTAAATTTCTTGCCAGTTTAATAACATCCTTCCTATAGCAAGGTGACCAAAACTGAACACAATACTCCAAGTGCAGCCTCACCAACGCCCTGTATAACTGCAACATAACTTCCCAACTTCTGTACTCAATGCCCTGACTGATGAAAGACTGTGTGCCAAAAGCCTTCTTCACTGCTCTGTCTACCTGTGACTCTACTTTCAGAGAACTGTGCACCTGAACTCCAAAGTCTCTCTGGTCTACTACACTCCTTAAGGCCCAACCATTCACCATGAAACTCTTACCTCTATTTGACTTTCTAAGATGCAACACCTCACGCTTATCTGTATTAAATTCCATTTGCCATTTCTTGGCCCACTTGCCCATCTGATCAAGATCCTGCTGTAATTTCTGATAACCTTCTTCACTGTCCACAATATCGCCCACTTTAGTGTCATTCGCAAACTTACTAATCATGCCTTGTACATTCTCATCCAAATCATTTATATAGATAAGAAACAGCAATGGGCCTAGCACCGACCCCTGAGGCACACCACTCGTCACAGGCCTCCAGCTCAACAAGCATCCTTCCACTATTACTCTCTGCTTCCTACCATCAAGCCAATTGGGTATCCAATTTGCCAGCTCTCCCTGGATTCCATGTGAGCTAACCTTCCAGAGCAGCCTACCATATGGAACCTTGTCAAAGGCCTTACTGAAATTCATGTAGACTACGTCTTTCTCCCTGGCCTGAACAACCTTCCTGGTCTCTTCAAAGAGCTCTAACAAATTCGAGAGGCATGATCTCCCATGCTCAAAACCATGCTGACTACTCCTAATCAAACCCTGTCTTTCTAAATGCATATACATCTTATACCTCAGAATCTTCTCATATAAACTTACCTACCACAGATAATAAGCCTATTGGTCTATAATTCCCAGGTTTTTCTTTACAGCCCTTCTTGAATAAAGGCACATTTGCTATCCTCCAGTGTTCTGGGACCTCACCCATGGCTAACGACGATGCAAATATATCAGCCAGGGCCCCTGAAATTCCTTCTCTAGCCTTTTGCAGGGTTCTTGGATATAACTGATCAGGACCAGGAGATTTATCCACCTTCATGCATTCTAATACTTCCAACACCACTTGTACTGTGATATGGACTGTCAACAAGAGATCACCACTAGCTTCTCCAAGTTCCCAAGTCTTCATGTCTTTCTCCACGGTAAGCAAAGAAGAAATACTCATTGATGACCTTGGCAATCTCCTGCGGTTCCACACATATACGTCCACTTTGGTCCTTGAGGGGTCCTATTCTCTCTCTAGTTATTCTTTTTCCTTTAATATACTTAAAGAATCTCTTTGGATTCACCTTAATCTTCTCAGCCAAAGTTATCTTATACCCTCTTTTTGCCCTCCTAATTCCCTTCTTCAGTAAACTCCTGTATCCCCTATATACCTCCAGGGATTTCCTTGATTCCAACTGCCTGTTCTTAAGCCATGCCTCCTTCTTTATTCTGGTCAAAGCCTCAGCAGATCTTGTCATTCAGGGTTCCCTACTTCTGCCAACCTTGTGCTTCACCCTCACAGGAACATATAGACCTTGAACTCTAGGTATCACATTTTACAGGCCTCCACTTGCTAGAGGTTCCTTTGCTTGCAAACAAACTACCCCAATCAACCCCTGTAAGCTCCTGTCTAATTCCATCAAAATTCACCTTGCCCCAGTTTAGAACTTGAACCTGTGGACCAGTTTGTCCATCTCTATAACTATTTTAAAATTAAAAGAACTATGATCAACGGTCCCAAAGTGCTCCACCACTTTCAGCCCAGTCACCTGTCCTGCCCTATTTCCCAAGAATAGGACAGGTTTTGCCCTTTCCCGAGTAGGACCGTCTACATACTTCTTGAGGAAATTTTCCTAAACAAATTTAACAAATTCTACCCTATCTAAGCCCTTAACACAATGGCAGTCCCAGTCTGTTAGGAAAATTAAAATCCCTCACTATGACAACCCTATTTCTCCTGCAAGTCTCCGCAATCTCCCTACATATTTGTTCCTCTAATTCCCATTGACTATTTGGGGGCCTATAGTACAACCCCAATAACATCACCATCCCCTTCTTATTTTTTAGCTCCATCCACAAAGCCCTTTGGATAATCCCTCAATTATTTCATCTCTGACTACTGCAGTATACTCCCCTTAATCAAAAATGCAACTCCCCTTCCCCTGCCTAAAGCACATGTATCCTGGCAGATTAAGCTGCCAGCCCTATCCCTCCCTTAGCCATGTTTCTGTAATGGCTATAATATCCCAACCCCAAGTACCTATCCACACCGAGATCGTCAGCCTTACCCGTTAGCTCTCTTGCATTGAAATAGATGCAGTTTAATCCAACAGGCATTCATCGCTCCCTGTCCTGTTCCAGCCTGTCTTTCAATACGAGTTTCAACCTTTATATTTTTGGACTCATTTCTAAAATCTGTGTACGTGCATCATGATTTATTTTTGTATTTAGTAAACTCAGTCTATAGTTAATTCAAGAAAGCCCGGTTAAATAGATTCCTTTTAAAACATTTGACCTGGAAGAAATGTATCCACAAGGGAGAGCATCCCTTAGAAATTAAACTTTTGCAATGAATTAAGGGAATGGGAAAATAAGGAAGGGACTGAAAAAGGAGGAAAGCCAGTACATCCCTCCATTCCTGGGAGGTTGATAATTGGGGTATCCTACCTGGAACCAAAATAAGTTGGGGAACCTTGCCCAGGGACTGGTCAAATTAGCAGCTTATTCAGGCTCTGGTCATAACATATTCACATCTGTAGTCAGCACACATTGATCCCTCTGTGAATGTTTCCTGACCTGTGTCTGCAGCCATTTCATTGCATTCTTTCCCGTGTTTTTGTGAGTTGTGAGGAGGATGCAAAGAGGCCTCAAGGATAGGAACACACACAGACTGAGTGTTCCAGTATGTGGCAACGGGAATATAATGTGGAAAAATGTGAAGGTACCCACATTGACAGGACCAATGTGGAGTATTTCTTAAATGGTGAAAAATTGGCAAGTGTTGATGTCCATACAGACCTGACTGTCTTTGTTGAGAAGTCACAGAAAGCTAACATTCAGGTGCGGCAACAGTTTTGGAAGCCAAGTGATTTGATGCCCTTTATTCCAAGAGGAATTGAGAGAAGAAATAGAGATGTATTGCTGCAGATATGAAGTGCCTTGGGTTGAACACACCTGGAGCACTGTGTGTGGAGGGTAGCCTCTGATTCTAAGAAAAGATATGGTTGCCATATACCATGTGTAATAAATGTTACCAAAAGTACTTGCAGGGCTTGCAGTAAGAGAGTAAAGATAAAGGACACTTTCCCTGTATTTTCTGGAGATTGAAAATAAATAATGTCAGTGAATTATACAGAAGCCTTGCATGGTTTTGTATGTTAGATGAAGGAAGGATATTTATTGTAGCAGAGTATGGCATGGAATCAGGGGAATGTGTCTCAGGATAAGAAGTAGACCTTATAGGACCGAGATGAGGAACAACATATTCATCGGAAGCATGGTGAATCAATGGGTGTTGTCATGATTAAAATCAATGACCAAGATTGATTGATTTCAGCATGATAAAATATCAAGAGATTTGTGATAGTAAGACAAAATAGTGTTTGAGGTATAAGAAACAAATAATCATGATCTGTGTGAATGATGGACCATGCTCTAGGGATTGAATGGCTTACCTTTGCAGCTACTTTACTTAGCTTTAAAAGGGCTTTATAAAGCCCCTAAAGCCCTATGTTCCAGTTAACATATGACAGCAAAGCATCCCTTCCCTTCACACGCCAACCTAAGTGGATCCATCACAAAATAAAAGAGACCATTTGGCTTCCAATCTAAAGTGTTTCAGCCAAATGCTGACATTATTTCCCCCTCCAGGTCAGAGGTGGTGTGGGTATGTAGTGCAATGTAGGTCCTCAAATGCAACAGCTGACTCAGGAGACACAGTGCTGTGTGATCAAATTGAAAGCATTTCATTAGAAATTAGCATGCAATGAATCACAGGACCACTAATGCAACCAACACAAAATTATCGAAATGGAAATGAACACCAATATCCACATCTAAGACTGAGGCCTGGCCTCCCAGCTATTAGAGAATTCAAAGCAAACTAGTGGAATACATGGATGAATGACTCACTTGGCCTGGAATGTGGTGCCACTAGGATGTTCAAAGTCCTGTCTGTTTCATCACACCATTGTGGTGCTTCTGTCACTACTTGTACAACCAGGCCCTCATTATCGTCATCCTCCCACTCTTTCTTTTGTCTCACAATACAGAAAATAAGAGTCTCTCACTCCACCCAGTTTTAGAAAATGAAAACCTCTCTGCTGTTTCTCACCCTCCATGTGCTGCAGGGAGAGATTTGTTTTTTGAAAAAAAAATTCAACTTAGCAATGCTATCCCCAAGAAGAATAAATAAATCATCTGCGCACATCTGAAAACACCTTGGGCACCGCCAAGCTGGATCCACCCAAGTCATCAACCTGAGAACCATATCACTGCAATCTTTATTAGATACAAAAATGATTGGTTAATTATTCTTCTCACTTTGTAAAATATTTTGTACGATTTGCATGAACTTGATCGAGAGTGTTTGCACGTGTGCATTGGAGCATTTTTAATATTTTACTTAGGACTGGGTTAAGAACAATAAACCTATCTTTTTCTTTTAATTCATCCAAGGAAACCTGTTTTTTTTATTTACTGTCACAGCACACAAAATGTTTAAATTAAGTTGAATTGCCAATCACTTTCTTTTTAACATCTCGTTCTGGACAAAAGTGGAAAAAGAATTCTACCCGTACTTACCTGATTTTAATAACTGCTGACCATACTTAAAAAAAAAGGACTTCTTCCATACAACGTCTGAGAGAAAAAAGTTAAGTTGTGCAGTAAACTGTGACAAAAATGTGGAACAGTCATGTATAGGGAGAATTCTGCTCTACAATACCTTGCTACTCTGTATTTTAAAGAAAAAAAAGTTAGCCTTGTTTTTACTATGCCAAACGTCCTGAGTGGATTAATAGTTTCAGTCATCTAGTTCTTCATGACTGTCAGCAGAGGATCAGAGCTAACTATCACTCTGACTTAGAGTGCTGTCAACTCAAGTCTTATTCCAGAGTCTTGATCATATAATTCAGATTGGGGGAGAGCTGCACAATAAACTCTCAGAGCAATGTTAAAAGGTCCCGTGGCACCGTCAAAACTTGAAAAGGAGCAGAAAAGATATACAAGGATGTTGCCAGGGTTGGAGGGTTTGAGTTATAGGGAGAGGCTGAATAGGCTGGGCCTATTTTCTCTGGAGTGTCAGAGGCTGAGGGGTGACTTTATAAAATCATGAGGGGCATGAATAGGGTGAATTGCCAAGGACTTTTTCCAAAAGGGGAATCCAAATCTAGAGGACAAAGGTTTAAGGTGAGAGGGGAAGATTTAAAAAAAAGGGACCTAAGGGACAACATTTTCACACAGATGGTGGTGCATTATATGGAATGAGCTGCCAGAGGAAGTGGTGGGGGTGGATACAATTTCTACATTTAAAAGGCATCTGGATGGGTACGTGAACAGGAAGGGCTTAGAGGGATATGGAGCAAATGCTAGCAAATGGGCTTAGACTAATTTAAGATATCTGGTCAGCATGGACAAGTTGGACCGAGGGATCTGTTCACATACTATACAACTCTCAGAGTGGAATAGGTCTCTCCTGCACCCTGGCTGACATAAACGGATGATTATCTCATTGCTGTTGCCTTCCACATTTTGCTGTAAAGCCGAGACCCAGCAGCTGCTACCAAAAAAAATACGAGAAAAAGGCTGGGCGTTGCTGGTCTGAACCATCACTGCCATCCTGAAACAAACTATTGGGTTAAAAATGTTTTATAAAATAATTATAAATAGTGATGTGAATATAGTCAAATTTGTTAGCTAGAATTGAAATGATAAGACTTATTTTGTCTATAGCACTCAGTGGTGAACTTGACATATGTTTAGATACCACTTCGAGAACACTTAGCAGTATATACACACACACACACACACACACACACACACACACACACACATATAGGGAGGGGGAAGAGAGAGAGAAACAAACAAACAAACAAACAAACAATCTACTGCAGTTAATGCTCACTCACTCTAAACAGTTTAATATGCAAGTAGAGAGGGTATGGTAATTGGAGTCAATTTTACATTCTGAAAATACAATTGGTCTCTAAGATCATCAGAGTGATTTAGAATAAATGAAAATCTTGACAGATGATCTATAAAATTAAGCTCTGCTTGTTTTCTTATTGATCTCCAGTTCAATCACTGTTTTTCCGAGTGAGTTTTTGTTGTTTACTGCATTGAGGTGAGGTCACCATTCCAACTTAATCACAAAGCTAATCACAAAATATCCTTCACCCACAAAACCAGCTCAACCTTCACTTTAATTATGTGCTTTTCTAGAAAGGAATGATACAGTATGGATGGAGGTCATTCCAACTATCATGTCTTTGCCAGCTCTACAAAAGTTGCACCAATTGCCTTATTGCTATATGACAGCGTGCCATGCAAAAACTCACCACTGTTTTTACTGCATTACACGCTGGCTGTGAAACACATCAAGATGGCCTCAGCTCATGAAAAGGTGCTATACAGATGAATTATAGGCCAGGTCAATCCATCAGGGACAATATTGGAGATATTGATCTGCTCCTTATGAGATGTCAATGATTCCAATGCATTAATATATGGAACCACTGAGTCACTCTTCCACCAAAGTCGATTTGCTAAACAACTAGTACCATTTACTCCTGTGATTAAAAATTATTGCGACTTTGGAAATTTGGCATTCTGCATTAATCCTGATGAGTGAAAGATGGAGAGTTTTAGCCACATATTGCAACTTCATTCAACAAAAAAGGTATATATAGGCATTTTGAGGAAGGAGGGCTCTTGATTTTTATTGAGGATTAAGGAAAACTGTGCATCCTGATTTAACTCATCAATAGCCCATTTGTGCTTGAACCCCACCAACCCCCAGAGGAAATGATTATCTGCGTCTGACGTATCTTGTAATTCTGACCTAAAATTATTCTCAACAAACTACGAGACCTGTGTGTGACTTGTTTTCCCAGCAGGAAATGTACAAGTTAGATTTCCATAGTGCGAGATAAATCAGTACAGTTTCAGTAAAAAAAGAAGTCATGCTGTTAAATCTGTTATAAGTTATACTAGCTGGAGTAACTCTAGGAAAGTACTGAATTTTAATAAAAGGCTCACTGTACCTTACAGTTTGAAAAACAAACTAAAAATATTCAGGACATGGTTTGGAGGGTGATAGGATTCTAGCTAACATTTTCCAGGTGTAATGCCAAAGAAACAGTCTTTCCACTTACACAATGGGAATGGACCCAATAATTGTTGTGACGTTACCAGTGTGATGCCAAGTCTGGTAGGGTCACAAAGAACCGCAGTAATTCCTGTTGACACTGTGTCAGTAAGCAGCTTTGGGTGCAGTTTTGCCTCCAGCAAAATTATTTTCCAGACTGAAATTTACATGCCAACACTTCATAAAGGGAAATCAACCATAAATAGTTTTAGAGAACAATTGAACTGCTGTCCTTCTAAATGGATATTTGATATCAAATTATGATGTCACAATTTCATGTATGGGCTCAAAGTTACAGAAAATTGTTTACTCTGAAGTTTATGCTAAGTTTACTTGCAAGAGCTGAATAGCTTTTGAAGGTTACAAACTACTGAGTCTTTTCTGTAGACAAAACAGCCTCTTGGTAGTACTTGCAACAACAACGAAAAGAGAAAACTATTACCAAACCATTTTATCTTTCACTCATCAGGATAAATGCAAGAATTCCAAATTTCAAATAGTTACAGCAACTCTAACTACAGTTTCATTAAAATCATTGAGACTGAGATAATTAGATTTCTGTTAGGCAGCATGAGGGCTCAGTGATTAACGTTGCTGTCTCACAGCATCAGGGACCCAGCTTCGATTCCACCCAAGCATGACTGTCTGCGTGGAGTTTGCACATTCTCCAGGTTTCCTCCAGGTGCTCTGATTTCCTCCCGCAAAGTCCACACACGTGCAGGTTTTGTGGACTGGCTATGCTAAATTGCCCATAGCGTCCAGGGATATGTAGGTTAGGTGAATTAGCCATGGGAAATGCAGGGTGATAGAGTAGGGGGTGGGTCTGTGTGGGATGCTCTTTGGAGGGTCGGTGTGCTTACACTACAGGGATTCTTTGATTCTTTATTTGCTCTAGGAATCAAGGGATAGGAACAAAAGTCAGGAAGTAGCATTGAGATACACATCAGCCATGTCCTGATTAATTGGTGGAACAGACACAAAGGACTGATGGGCCTTCTCCCATTTTTAGTATAATATTCATGATTGAGATCACTGAAGTAGAAATTGCTTCACGACTCTGTCAACATTAGATGTTTAGAATAATCACTGGAAGGTGTAAGCCAATTTTTTTTAATGTCAAAATAGACTGGAGGCCCAGTTTTAATTAGCTATTGCTCTAAAGCGGGTTGTCAGAATTTAAAAATCAGCCATTTTGTGTTTTGTGGACAGAGTTCTGCCAAAAGCCATTGAATTGGGTGCAAGCAATCAAGCATCTGAGATAATTGACACTGGTACCTTGTAAGTGGCAGATTTTTCTACTGATGAGTTCGATCAACACATTCAATTGTTAAGTTTACTGAGAATCAATGCTCAACTTGCTGGAAATGTGAATCAAAGAAACCTCACACCTGCTGAGAATTTCTTTTCATTTTGCAATTTGTTTCTTCAACTTTATATTATCACCTTTGTATAAGAAACTACAGGTCTGCTACAAAAAGCATTGTGATAATTACAGATATATTCTAATTAGCCTGTAGGGGAATGTCATTACACATTGCTGGTGTAGGTGGGACCTAAACACAGGCCATATAGCCTCGACACAGGAACACTACCACTACACCATAAGTAACCTGCTGTGATCATTTATAAGCCTGCCATACGTAAAACAAACAAGTAAGATTTACATAGAAAAATATACAAATACCGACTTGGTTATTCGGTTTGAAAGTACAAATGTAGGGTTCACAAAATCTCTCTCTGTGTAGCTTTCTGATTTTGATTGGGTTAACACTAGAATATCTTCATCTCTGCCTAAACCTTGTATGTCTGGAAATGTGTGAGAGATCAATGAGTGAAACATTCTGTTATTTTCAGGATAAGTGTTTAAAGATAGATAACCTCCTTTATTTTAAAACTCACACAAACTTGCTCTTGAATTTAATTTATTTCATATAAGGGATAAGAAAATACATCACATTCACCACAGAGAATTCTGATCACAGGCAATAAAAAGAATACAAATTATTTCTACAATGTAACTTTACTTGCTTTCATATTGAATTCCTTGCAAATATTTCTGGGGTGCTTTCCAATTCAGGAATGGCCCTAGAGGGAAGGAAATCATTTTTCTAGTGGTTTCTCCCAATGTCCCCATTCAGTAATTAGTGGCTCAAAGATATTCTTGATTAATCATTTCCCTCCTTCTTCCTTCCAGCACCTAACCCTTAGGAAACAGCATAAATCACAAAATGAAAAATTGTAACATAAAACCTGCAAACCCAGGTACACCATGAAGTTCAGCTGCTGTATAAGATCACAGCTTCAAACACAATTTAGCACTGTCTCTGGAGCTGATGGGATATTGCTTCACAAGTGTGAACCTCTCTATGGCAAATTCCTGATCTAAAAAACTCTCATCTTAAAAACATCAGGCATCAACAGGAATTTCACAGTGGGGAGTAAGTGAGTTATTTTAGCTGTTTTCTTGTATTTTCCAAGGATTTAGCTTTGGGACAGCAAGAGATACCTAGAAATAATTTCTCAAGGACTTGGATACAATAACCGATACTCCAGTACACATTGATAAGGCATGTTCAAGGTTCTACAGCGTGCAGCCGGAGAAGTACAGCAGGCCAGGCAGCATCAGAAGAGCAGTAAAGCTGACAGTTCGGGTCAGAAAGAAGGGTCCCGACCCGAAACGTCAACTTTCTTGCTCCTTTGATGCTGCCTGGCCTGCTGTATTCCTCCAGCTCCACACAGTGTTATCTCTGACTCCAGCATCGGCAGTTCTTACCATCACTGTTCAAGGTTCTGTTTTGTAGGTGAAACGTTAAACTAAGGTGACATCACCTCTCCTTTGTAGATTGAAAAGATCCAATGGCATAAATTTTGAATAAAAAAAGTGGTGGAACTCTCTCAGTTCTTAACCGTTATTTATCTTTTGACTGACATCACAAAAACAATTTAACTGGTTGTTATCATGCTGCTGTTAATGAGAGTTTGCTGTGAGCCAATTGGCTGTTGTAACTCCTACATTAAGAAGAATAAAAGCATGGGCTATTTTCTAAATGGGGAGAAAATTCAGAAGTCCGAAGTGCAAAGAGACTTGGGAGTTCTAGTCCAGGATTCTCTCAAGGTAAACTTGCAGGTTGAGTCAGTAGTCAGGAAGGCAAATGCAATGTTGGCATTTATTTTGAGAGGACTTGAATATAAAAGCAAGGATGTACTACTGAGGCTTTATAAGGCTCTGGTCAGGCCACATTTGGAGTATTGTGCACAGTTTTGGGCCCCATATCTCAGGAAGGATGTACTGGCCCTGGAGCAGATTCAGAGGAGGTTCACGAGAATGGTCTCAGGAATGGAAAGCTTAACATATGAGGAACGTTTGAGGACTCTGAGACTATACTCATTGGAGTTTAGAAGGATGAGGGTGGAGGTGGGTTTGGGGGGGAAGGGGGGGGGTGGGGAGGTGGAGGGATGTGAAATCTAATTGAAACTTACAGAATACTGAATGGCCTGGACAGAGTGGATGTTGGGAAGATGCTTCCATTGGTAGGAGAGACGAGGACCCAAGGGCACAGCCTAAGAGTAAAAGGAAGACCTTTTAGAAACTTCTTCAGCCAGAGAGAGTGGGAAATCTATGGAATTCACTGCCACAGAAGGCTGTGGAGGCCAGGTCATTGAGTACATTTAAGATTGAGATAGATAGGTTCTTGCTTATCAAAGGGAACAAGGGTTATGGGGAGAAAGCAGGAGATTGCGGTTGAGGAACTTATCAGTCATGATTGAAGGCGGAGCAGACTCGATGGGCTGAATGGCCTAATTTCTGCTCCTATGTCTTACGGTCTTATTATAACAGTGACTGCCATATGTTCCCTCCAAGACTGGCACACAATCTCACATGCCGAACATCTTAAAACATAATAGTGCTTACATGCAGCCTTTTCATTTCTGGCAAATTATGTGCCCAGTTGCTGCTCAGTCACACATCATTGAAGACCAATCATAGTAATTAAAATACAGCCAATTAACTATTTTTGAAAGGTGCTTTGGGATGTCCTGATGTTGTGGTAGGTGCTATACAAACTTAAGTCTTGATTTTTCTTTTGAATCTGAGAAATTAAGTACTCCAAGTGTTTTCAGTTTCCTTAAAATGACATCATTTTAAAATGACTAGCTGCTTCTCACACAGTCCAGTGTCCATGCTTTATATCTCCATGCTCCAAAGCTAACATTAAATATTCCATAACTGGTTCAATAAACGTCTGAATATTTACTACATGATAGGAGCCGGCAGGCTGGTGTATATTTAGTCAACTTCACATCGCATGTTCATACACTTGTATGTGCACTTTTCAGTGCAGTGGATGTAAGATTTTATCAAAAACTTAATATTCTTAAAGCAGTAATTAAGACATTTAGCAAAATGTTGCTATTGTAGAATCCCCAGAGTGTGGAAGCAGGCCATTCAGCCCATCAACTCCATACTTACTCTATCTGCCCCCTTTCCCTATCCCTATCCCTGTAGGCCTGCATTTCTCATGGTTGATCCACCTAACCTGCACATTCTTCCGCTGTGGGAGGAAACCAGAACACCTGGAAGAAACCCATAGGAAGAATGTCTGTGGAGACTTTGCAGAGTCACCCACAGGTGGAATTGAACCTGGGATCCTAGTGTTGTGAGCCACCATGCCACCCACTTTTCTCAATTAATGTGATCAACTATCAAAGCCCTTAGGTACCTCCTGTGAAAGATTCCTAGTAAAAGATAATGGAGGAAAATCTTACATTATCACAAGTTACAAATTTCTGAGCAGAGAGGTGATAAATGCAAAGCCTGTGTAAAGTTTTGGTATTTCGAACTGCTAGTCTAAATGTAACTATGCAATTACTTTTTAAAATACATAATCTAACATGGAAGAAAAGATTAAACTAACAAAACAATGCTGAATTGAAGTGAGTTTTTAACTGCACATTGATTACACACATGGGTTTTTTCAATACCTCACACAAAATAGATTTTGTGCTCAACTCACAAATTTTTTCATTACGACAAAGAACATTATAGTTGTGGGATAGATTTCTGAGAATCCACTCTTAATTTTAACAATGTTTTACCATTCTATGTCACATTACTTGCTTGTGCCTGCTGAAATAATGTGCACTGATATCAACAAAATCAAATTGGTTATTTCACACACTTTAATGGCCTTCAGTACAACAGCTCTTCCTTATCTCACTAAACCAAGCATTAGTGGCGTAGAGACACTAATAAATTTTCTTCACATGAAGTTTTAACAAAAGCAAAACAAATGCTAAATAAGCAAAAATGAAAAAAAATCAGCCATGGTGCAAATCACCATCATATCTATGCTTGAACTGTGATATAGTAACATGGGGTCCTTCAATCAACCGATAGCACATCAGAGGGTGACAACCAAGTGATACAGGAATACTGTTTTTTAGATTATTGTAATTAACAATTAGAAAAAGGAAACCATAAATGTGCCAGTTGGCAGACAGTTGTTGCAACAGCACAGACTGCAAATACACATCGGGCCCATGGCAAATTCCTAGTGCATCTAAGGCAATTCGCTTGGTCTGAGAAGTTGAAAATTCTGATTGGAACTTTCCCTGCATCTGGAACCTTCTAAAAAGACCAATAAAGTTGGAGATTTTGGAGGGTTCTGAATCCCTGAAGCTGAATAATTATGCAGGCAATGCTAGAGGATTAAACACCGTGTCTAATCCTTGGGTAATTCTTAAATTGAATCCCCGACATATTACTGAGCCCTCAACTTTATCCCACTCTTGCTCCTGACAGCCTTTTGACCCAATAAACCCCATCATACCAAATAACCACATCCCATCAACACACCCACCCTGACCCAAGCTCACAGGCAAACCCATTCAATTCCAAACTCTTTGATTCAGCCTGACTCCACATCACCCCCACTTCCACTCACAACCCAAACATCTCAAGCACTCACTAACTTAACTGATACCCTGGTAACCTACCTCCTGGTACCATATTCCCTCACCCCCACCTGTAACACCCTACCTGCTTACCTACCACCTGGCAACCTAACCCACTCACCCACCTGTCCTACCTTCCATGTTCCTCCATCACTTAACCTAGAGAACCACTCTTCCACAGTAACTTTCAAAGTACCGACTAGGCATTTAAACTTCAGAATATGGCACTCAGTGCTGTAAAAGGGGAGCGTAGTTTAAATCAATGTTCTTCTCTGCTGCTGGATTCTAAAGAATTCTGGGCAGGTTCTCAACAGAGGACCCTGTCTGGGAACCTCTGGTGAATGAATTATGTCTAAGCGTTTTTTTTTAAAATGAGAAAGCCTATTTCTGACCTTGATTGGAATTTCTGAGTTAACATTCATGGCATTTCACTGATGCAGTTGTGTATAAGTGGCAGTGAGGGAGGTAAAAAAAGTGTTCTCACTGGAAAATAATGAGAAACAGACAATGAAGGAGTTCTGAAAAAGACAGTGCTAGTAATAGAAGAGAAGTCTATTGTTAACAGGAGAAACAAGTCATAGGCTGACACAAACATGAGGTTTACTGGATTGCCTTAGCTTTGTCCACAATCTTACAACCAATTTAGGAAATATTTCTTCCCTTCTCTGAAGGGATTATATAGTTACTGATGCCCTGCACTGATGGCCTAATTGTATTGTCCCCATACTTTTGTTTGGCTACCAAGGGATACAGGCTGTGGGTAATTTCGGATGCAGACAAAGAAATATGAACTGTTAACATAGATCTAGTTACAAAATGAAAATGGGCTAAATAACCCTTCTTATTCCTACACAAATGTCCAGACGCTACACTCCTACTGCACAAACAGAATCCACATTACAGTATTCAGTGGTATCTCAGGTCTGGTTCCTGTGAAATGGAACTGGTATGATGCTCATTTTATCAGATATGGACCAGAACTGTTGAAAACCAGCCTAACTGTGGCCAACGTATTCATGGATGAGATGTAAAACAATAGAACGGTTACAGGGCAGGAACCCACTTGGTTGACCTTGTGCGTATTGGTTGCATGGAAGAGTAACACACCTCTTCCCAATTCCCTGCCTTCATCACCACCACCACCGCTCCCCCCAACCCCCACCCAAGAGTGCCGCAATTTTTTTTCTGTTCAGACATTTAACAAATTATCAAAAGCCTTGATTGAACCTGCCTCTCCACGCTCTCAAGCAGTGCATTCCAAATCTTAACTACTCGATGTTAAAAGAAAGTTTTTCATGTCACTGTTGTTTCTTTTGTGAATCATTTTCCAGATATGCTTCAGTCCTTGATCGTCCTGCCAATGGGCTCAGTTTTTCCCTATCTTCTCTGCCTATAGGCCAAATGATTTTAAATACCTCAATTAAATATCTGCTCATTCAAACAGAATAGTCCCAGTCCACGTAACTGAAGATTCTCATTCCTAGAACTGTTCCCATTCATCTTTTCTCTACCCTTTCTGAAGCCTTTATCTGCTTCCTAAAGCATGTAGCTCAGAACTGGATACAATCCTCTTAAACCAGTGTTTCATAGATTCATCACAATTTCCTGGCTTTTTTTGTGTACCTACTATTAAAGTATTATTTAACTTCTTCAATCTGCCCTGCCACATTCAATGATTTATGCACATAGGTCCCCAGAATTTGCTAATCCTATATAGTATTTAGAATTGCCCACTTTACGTAAAATTTCTTCTCCTTTATTTTCTGACCAAATGAATCACTTCACACTCAGAGTCAGAGTCACAGCACAGAAATAGACCCTTTGGCCCAACTCATCTGCTCCAAGAGATAACCTAAACTGATCTAGTCCTATTTGTCAGCATTTGGATCATATTCCTCTAAACCCTTTCTATTCATGTACCCCTCATTCCATACTCATACCAGCCACTGGGTGAAAATATCACCTCTCAGGTCTCATTTAAATCTTCTCCCTCTCACCTTAAACCTATGCTCTCCAGTTTTGGACTTCCCTACCCTGAGAATAAGACCTTGGCTATTCACCCTATTCATCACGAGGGGCATTTTATACACCATTATAAAGATCACCCACAGCCTCCGACACTCCAGGGAAAATAGGCCCAGCCTATTCAACATTTCCCTATACCTCACACCTTCTAAACCTATTGTTTCCGAAAACACTCCCAGATGCACCGAACAAATTTTACCCCATCTAAGCCCCCTTTTCTGCATTACATTTTGTGTGTCATTTTGGACACCTTGGTACCTACCTATGTCTTCTTAAAGTCTGTCACTATGATCTTTCAGTTCACAATACAACAGTTTTGTATCATCCACAAATTTTGTAATTGTGCCTTGTACACTAAAGTCTAGGATCAATACAGATCAATAAGAGTAGCTATCCTCGCACTGATCCCTGGGTAAGCCCACTGCCTATCTTTGTCCAGTCCAAAAAAAAAGTGGTGTTTTTCATCTCGCTAGCAATATTGCACTATGCTTCAACTGTCCTTCTTACTTCATAACCTTCAACTTTGCTGGCACAGTTGTCATGTACACTTTTTCAGAAAACTTCTTGAAGTCCATGTACACATTGACCACAACCCAGATTAACCCTCTCTGTTACCCCCTCAAAAAAGTTAAAACCAAAAGCTTTTCTTACTTAATACATATTGATCCAAGTTGATGATAATCCTGTTAAAGTTTTGCTTTGAAAAAGGTTTCCCTTCATTCTGTTTAAAATCACAGGCCTGTGGTTTCAATACTTATCCTTCTATCCTTTTTTTTTTAAAATCTCTGAATACAAAAGTGTAACTTTGCAGAACACCAATCCTATGTTACCATCCCGCTTTCAAAGGTGGATTGGAAGATATAACCAGTGTTTTGCTTCTTCTACCCTAACATTTTTTTCCATTTCCTTGGATACATCTCAACAGCTCTGGTAAGTTACCACCTGTAATTACAGCTAGCCTACCTAATAATTCCTCTGTACAAATATTTTTAACCTATTGTGTGAACTATCATCTTTACTGCAAATTGCGAACTGTCTTCTTCCACAGTATGGGCAAGATAAAGTTGTTTTATACACAACTTCATAACAAAAGATAGGTAAGGACTAATGCTGCTTTGGCAATAGTACATTAGCAGCCACTTTTGAGCCATGATAAGCAAATGACAAACGTTCAATTTACAGTCAAGTCACACTTCATTCTGGAATCTGACTTGTCCAGTGTCACCATCAGCTGGGATCATAATACAAGGAATTTATTGTTTAATGGTGAGTGAGAGAGACAGAACAACTGTCTGGATTTGACTCCTAATCTTGTGAACTGCCAGAGAGGGTTAACTATTGCCTAGATTATCTTGCATGTTGATTTAATATAGTGATTCAAAAATCTAGGCAAGTCATTTAACGATTATGGATTTTGCTGTACAAGCTGTGTATTCTCCAAAAATATTCAATGTATGGTGGTGGAGATAAGGTAGCATGGTAAACACCCTGCCTGTTGGCCAAATCTAGGAAGGGTACACTCGTTTCAGAGATAGTAGGAACTGCAGATGCTGGAGAATCTGAGATAACAAGGTGTAGAGCTGAATGAACACAGCAGGCCAAGCAGCATCAGAGGAGCAGGAAAGCTGACGTTTCGGTCTGGACCCTTC
>NC_063354.1:33141297-33157307 GCF_021869965.1 Rhincodon typus
GAAGGGTCCAGACCGAAACGTCAGCTTTCCTGCTCCTCTGATGCTGCTTGGCCTGCTGTGTTCATCCAGCTCTACACCTTGTTATCAAGGGTACACTAGTGCACGGTGGACTCTTGTCAGACACAATTGGTTCAGGTACAAACAACTGAGTATGGCAGTCTATGTATCAATAATTATTCCACTGACAGTTATTTTCAAATTTATTGTGCAAAGGGATCTTGGCAACTCAAATCATGTCTTTGGATATGAAAAATACCAGTTACAATATTGTCCCAAAACTGAGAAAGGATCCCGTGTAGAAGGAAAGATTTGTTCGATTACTGAGGTTGATGGAACTGATGTATTTCACGTGACCTGTCTAATTGATCAATGATTTCATTTATGCTAACTGTTTTCTGGATTCACACGCCAAGCTCTTGGTGTTTTCCATGCCCACGTGACCTGTACGTATATGCTTGAGCATCTCGTGACATGAGCTTGCAGAATTATTTTTCTTTTGCTGGTTACATTCGTGGAGAGTCCTAATTCACCAGTGAAAGACCAGAACTAATATACAAGGTCAGGGGCCTCCCGGATCATTACGACCACAGGCCGACGATGTCCTTTCTGAGCTGCTGCAACTGGTCAGCATTTGAGACAACTTGCGGAATCTGCTCTGCTCAGCTGGGACCAAAACGTGAGATCAACATTGCAGACTGAAATCATTGGTGTTGAAACGAATAGGCTTGTCAGCCCATTGACTTAACTGAATAGATAATAGCCAGACCTTCTGTTTGAATAATGTAAAAGTTTCTGGTGTTCATTCCAAGAAGCCATTTTGGAATTTAAGATGGATCATACTAATGCATGGGACATCAGACTAATTGTAAGCAGATAGCTTATATGAACTGCTCCACCTTGTACTCAGAAAATCGACATCTTGAGTAAGATGCACAAAATGATGCTCTTTACTCTGGCACCAGTGTGAATCTTGACCTGTAGCAAATATTGCTCATTCCTTGTATTTCTAATCATTCAGGGGATCAAGCTATGTTGAGGATTATAAGACCAGCCATAATCTCAGTGAATGGCAGAACAGATTTGTTTGACAAATGGCTTACTTGTGGTCTTACATTTTATGGTTTTATTAGGTTTACGGCTCGGATCAAGGCAAGGACTTCAGTTTCCTGACAATATGCATGCGGAGTGTTAAGTTTGATTTGTAATAATATTGGTGAGCGAGAGCAAGAATTTCAGGCTTTGTTGTAGTTCAGCTCTGAACATGAACTGATTGAAGAATGACTGTTAGGAAAGAATATTTTCACAATTGCAAAGAAGGTACCTTAATGGCATCAGCCTGTCTTTTCTGGATCTAGGTTGTATCTGGACCTGACTGTAGCTGCACTCCACAGCTGAGCTATCATTTTCATCACTATTCAGAACAGAATACTAGAAGAGCGAGATGCACGCAGAGGACTCCTACGCTACCTACCCCCTACTTCTTGCACGACTAGTAGTCACCCACGTCCTCGTTATCTTCATAAACCTCAGCTGGAGGGTGACCATACATATATCCACAGAACTCTCATCTCATGGATACATCACAGAGATTACAACTGCTGCTCAAGCTCTGAAACCTGGAACTTCAGCTGCTTCACATGAGATTCACTGCACTTGAATGCCTGGGGTTCTCACATACATTTACACTAAACGGGCCCAAGGTGTGCAGAATGGCCTCATTTATTTTAATTAAAGTTAATAATCTATAAAGACTCGCCAGCTGACAAAGTTTATCTAAACATGAAGTTAACTAAAGGCACTGGTCTACCAAAATAAAAACACATAGATCAAATGTAACTACAACTGTATAATGGAAAGTTGGCTGTCAATGGGCATAGGAGAATTATATCCAGTAATAAAACCATTCATAAAATGAGAGGTTGAGGAAAATAAAAGAGCTGTATTCATACAATGCTTTTCTCAAACACATGACATGCCAATATGTTTTACATCTAAATATGTACTTGTGAAGTGAACTGATCATTGCAATGTAAAAAACAAGCGTTCTGTGCACAGACTGGTTGCGACAAACCAAATTCATATAAACAATCACAATCACTCATTTCAGATACTCAAAGTTAAAGCATTGGCTGCACAGACCTTCCCTATTCTGAAATAATTTCACACTGTCTGCTACATCCTCCCAAGGGGCAGAAGGGGCCTCAATTTAAAAATGGTGTGTGAACGGCAGTACCTCTGACACTGTAGCATTCCTTCAGCACTGTTCTGAAATGTCAGTCTAGATTTTCTGCACAACTCACTTGAACCCATTGTCTTCTGAAAGAAAGGGAAGAGTACAATGACTCAGTCAAAATTGGAATTGAACAGATTCTTTCACATTGTGCATTTGCATTAAAGTCACTAGCACAAAAATGTCATGGAGCATAAAGAGGGCATTTGATCTATTGACTCGCCACTAGCTCTTGAAGAATGTTCACTTAGTGCCACTCTTGCTTTTTCCCCTGTAACCCTGCATATTAAAAATAAATCAACAAGAAACATTGCCCTCTCAAAATGGGCCAGAAGATTATCTTGGAGACCTCAGAGGCAAAGAGTGAGGCTTGCTGGGTCTTCACCTCCTGAAGATCCTCCTTGACATTGTAACCCATAGCAGGAGTAGGTTCTACATGCTTTCCTGGAGTTTGGACTGATTTCCTCGTCTCCTTCTGTCTCACCTTCAGAACACCTTTGAGGATAAAAGAACCTCTTGATGTTCCCCTTGACTGTTTCCTCCCAGTCGTTGGAGACTCAAAGAAGGGCTTCACGCTTTTCCAGCCTGGTGTAATCCCTTTTGAGTTCTTCAACGTATTCTGGGATCAACAGTTGTACGTTCAACTTCCAAATTCCTTTGCCAGCCCATTGGTCAGCTTTTAAGTAACCGTCAGCCAGCAAGAGGCATCAGTCAGAGAAAAACACCAAATCTGACCAAGAACACTCGAGCCACAAACGGCAAATCTATCCTTGAGTGGATAGACCTATCTGGCCACAACCAGGTTTATCTACAATGCGCTCCATCTGCAGGGGTGCTGAAGACATTTTGCAACTTGACTTCTTTAACCACTTCCACCAGGAACCTGGATGTGGCATCCAGTTTACACTTCACCGTGCCCCTCAACATCCAGCATTTCTGGGTTGGAAGGTGCTTTCCTCCTTCTGTGCCACTTATTGGTGGCCATCCCTCCACACATCTTCATTATCAGAGGAGCTGCTGGTGTGTCTGTCATGCTGTGGGCCTGTGAGGGCCCAAAGCTTTTCCTTTTCCAGTTGTTGCTCAGTGGTATCTACTTGCCTGCCTCCTTTGTTTTCTCCTCCTTCAGCTGATCAGGTGAAGATGGAGGTGGTTCCTGTGCCTCTGTGCTTCCAATCCAACATGCTAGTGTTCGTAGTTTTTTTTTTAAAAAGAAAAAAAAAAAGTGTCCCTTCTAATTTTTAGCCAGACCAAAGGGAAGTGCAAGTCTTTTGAAACACAGCACTGTCAGATTGACAGCTCCAGCTTTAAATCGGCCCATTGTCAGTTTGTGAGCCTGACTCGCACATTTACCTAACTATCAAAGAAGCCCGACATTTGAACCCAGGAGCACCAGTCAAGATGGAGCCTTTGATGAAAAGGTGAATTATGCACAATACGGCAGAATTTAACTGGTGGAATTAATATTTCAGTCACACTGGCTGCTGCCAAATACATGGAACTAAAAAAAAAATGAAGTCTTCATTGCAGCCTGCTATTACTGCTAATAGATGCAGCAAAAGAATATGCCCCAGAGATAGACCTTTAATTCCTTTGCTGGCAGCCTATTAGCCCCTTAGCTGCAGTGCCAAGTTTTTAGCCAGATGGTTTCTGTTGAATTCAAGTTCTGTGTGCTGCTCAATATCTCGATCGATCTATTCATTTCTTTCCCCCCCTCCAGTTTCTTGCCTGGATCACCAGGCGGAGAACAGCAGATAATTTTACAGATGGCTATGCTGCTTGCATCACTCCCAGAGAAAAACGAGTAAATCACAAATGCACAACACCTTCATTGTGGTAAAATGTTGACATGCCTTAATTTCTACCGGCATACCACTCTGGGCACTAGTTTAATTAAAAACACACACCAGAGAGTGCACAGAAGGCCAAAATATGTGTGAACATAAATGCCTGCTGCATGCAAAAGCTACATTTCTCAACACAATACTTATCAACCAGGCTGTAGAGTTTGTCACATTTAAATCTGGTCTGCTAGCTCCCTCAAGCGGCCTTTAAGCTCAACATAGTTATGTTTAAGTGCCCTTAATTTGAGTCATGCTGCCTAGTGAAGGAGAGAGATACTTATCTCTTACATTAGTGTTTAACCCATTTTAAATGGATAACACATTCAAAACATTTTTGGTGGCTGCACAGCGGATCTTTGGTTAGCTCTGCTACCTCACAGCACCAGGAATGCGGGTTTGAATCCACCCTCGGGTGACTGTCTATGTGGAGTTTGCACGTTCTCAGTGTCTGTGGGGGTTTCCTCCGAATGCTCCGGTTTCCTCCCACAAAGATGTGCAGGCTAGCTGTTCATACTAACTTGCCCATAGGCGTTCAGGAATGTGTAGATTAGGTGGGTTGTAGGTGGATGGGTCTGGGTGGGATGCTCTGGAGGGTCGGCGTGGACTTGTTGGGCCGATGGGCTTGTCTCCACACTCTAGGGATTCTAATGATTTTATGAGATAAATACACAAAGTCCTGCCGTTCACAGGGCTGGAGTACCAACAAAGCTCTGAAAATGGCATATAGGTTTCATAAAGGGAGTTAATTGGATAGGTTCTAACCATTCACCATTTTGAAACCTGATTAGGTGACGACACCCCCTTCTAGTTATCATAGGAGGAAAACTGCAAAGGCCTAGCCTGAAACCTTAAGAGAATGAGAAGTGATCGATTGAGACAAATACGATCCTGAGTCATCCCAAAAGGGTGAATGCTGAAAAGGATGTTATCCCCCAAAGAGATACCAGAGTCTGGAACAAAGTTTTAAAATGAAGGGTCCCCATTTCAGGAGGAGGAATCTTTTCTTGCTCAGTTAGTTGTACAAATGGGTTCAATGAACTCTTTTAACGTAGAGATAGAGAGATTCTTGACGAAGAAGAGAGTTGATAGTTATGGCAGTGGGCAGAAATTGGGAGTTGAAGCCACAATGAGATTATAGTTATCACCTTATTGAATGGTGAAGCAGGTCAGAGAACCTGAATGACCTATAAAATGTACAGGTGAAGAAACAATTCAAGTGACGTCTATTAAAGCCAATGGTTTTGCTAAACCCAAATGATGTTTAATTAAAAAGGAAAGATTCAGTAATGCACAAATTTAGAATTATATAAAATGTCACACTGATCCTTATAATAAGGCTCTCCCAACAATACAATGGACTTAGAAGTAAAAATTGATGGATGTTTCATGAAAGGTAGAGGTGGAGGGAATGGGTGACGTTGTTGTGATGACAGTAAATGAAAATAATGTTACTTCTGATTACTCTTTTGTTTTGAATTTTGTAAAGTTTGCAGTAAACATCACAGTATGCACTTTCCATAGAAGGACAGTCTATTCATCATTATATTGCAAAGTAAGTATCTTTTATCCAGTGACATTCCAATTTTAAAGAAAATATTTCTTTGCCACTGTTTCCAAAAAAAAAATCACAAGTAAATGAACATTGAAGCTGCAATGGAAGAAATGGCATGCAGAATGCTTCACACAAGTAATTAAAAGTCTATGAATGTCAAAAGATGCAAATGTTACTTGTACAAAGATTGTTGTGTATCATTTCCATTAATTCTTTGAAATGATAAAATTTGCAATATATCCCTAACTACTGTCAGTTATAAGCCAGTAAGACAGATTCTAGATCTGCGCTGAGCTCAGTCAAGGCAGTGGCATCATACTATAATTGACTTCAAAGTCAGTTTCTAATTAGAAATTAGTATTGTGAACATCAAGGAAAGGAGGCAATAGTGTACAAATCTGTAAGATGCTCTGCAGCAACTCAGGAAAACATCATTGCCAGCACCTTTTAAATTTACAACGTCTACCATCCAGAAGGACAACAGATATACAGGAACACCACCATCTGCAAGTTCCCCTCCAACTCTCACACCATTCTGATTTGGAACTGTATCATTGTTCCTTCACAGTCTCTGAGTATAAATTCTGGAGCTCCCTTGCTAACATGTTTGTTGTTACATGTACACCAAGGACTGCAGCTGTTCAAAAAAAAAAAGCAGTCACCATTACCTTAAGCACAATTAGGCCAATTTATATTGTCCATGCCTAATGAGCAACACCCATATCCCATGAACAAATTTAAAAAGAGTAGCTAAACTAGCTTATTCCACTGGAGAATGCTAGTATCAGCCATTTCTGATCATCAAAAACATATGTCAAAGCACTATTGTGCCTTGTGCTCTGGAGTGTAATTGTAAATTCACAAATGACATTGCAACAGGTAGATTTATCCACACATAACAACACTGAAATAGGAGCAGGAGTAGGCCATTCAGCCCTTCAAGCCTACTCCACCATTCAACACGATCATCCTACTCCACGATCTTTTCCACCATTCCCACATACCCTTCGATCCCTATAAGCCAATGAACTATGTTTATTTCCTTCGTGAAATCTTTCAATGTTTGGGCACCAATCACTTTGAGGCACAGAATTCCACAAGCTCACCACCCTCCGAGTGAAGAAATTTCTCCACATCTACATGGGCTATTCTGCATGCTTAGATCACGACCCTTAGTTCTGGACTCCCCAGCCATCAGGAACATTATTCCTGCAGTTACTTGGTCTTATCCTGTCAGAATTTTACAGGTTTCTATATTTGCCCCTCATCTTTCTAAGCTCCAGTGACTGCAGTCCCGACCACTCCAGTCTCTCTTCACATATCATTCTGGTAAACGTTTGTTGCACTCCCTTCATAACCAGAGCATCTTCCTCAGATAAGGAGGCTGAAACGGCACACAATACTTGGTGTTGTTGTCTTACTAATGACGCTGCACAATTGCACCAATACTTGCTCGTTCCTGTACTCGGATCCTCTCACTATGAAGGCCAACATATCATTTGCCTACTGCACCATTTGCTGCACTTGCATGCTCACTTTCAGTGACTGACTGCACCTCCCCCTTTCCCAATCTATCGCCATAGAGATAGTAATCTGCCTTCCTGTTTTTTTCTTACCAAAGTAGATAACGTCACGTGTATCCACATTTTACTTCATGTGCCATGCATTTGCCCACACACACAACATGCCCAATCACATTGAAGCATCTCTGCATCCTCCTCACAGTTCACCCTCACATCCAGCTTTGATTTGCCTGCATTTACAATATTACATTTATTTTCCCCTCATCTAAATCATTAGTATATATTGTGAATAGCTGGAATCCATGTTCTGATCAATGTGGTACTCTTCTGGTCACTGGCTGCCACTCAGAAAATGATCTATTTATTGCTACTGTTTCCAGTCTGCCAATCAGTTCTCAATCCAAATCCTCTATTCAGTATCAGAGCAACAAAAACAAAAAAAAAAAATATTTTGCAATGAGGGTCTCTAAGTAGGCATATTTGAGAAGTTTTAAAACTGGTGAAGACTACATTAGAAGCCTGAGTGCAAACTAGGCTAAATTCAGGTATTCAAAGTATTAAACAGTCATTCCCATTATCCCATGATAATTTCCACAATCAGACTCAGAATGGGAATATTTAATCTCTTTAGTTGTAACAACTTGTTTCATTCCACGATCCAGTCCTCACACCCAAGAACCATCTGAAAATACTCTCCAACTGCTTTCACAGATCAAATAAAGTTTTAATAGCCAGTCTTAATTGTAATAGAGGGAACATTCAATCAATTTAATGCCAAATTGAGTTGAAAATTACATTAGAAATATCATTAGATACACACAATAGATTCTATTTCTCAAGCAACTTTAAAAGATGACGCATAAAATTGTGCCGGTGATTCAAAGTCATTATGATGCACATTTGGGAGCAAAGCCAGGCTGCTCAATTTTAAAGCTGCGAAGTAGCTTCCAACAGGACAGCAAGTTTATTGGAATGGTTCCAAAATGAGTATCGCTCCAAAACAGTCTTTGAGAAGGACAAGGGCCTCCCAGCTGTATGACAACTGTTCGAACTCAGCAAACACACAGTTTCATGTATTTCAGTGCCCCACATATTTTAAACTTACGTAAAAGATAATTATAAAGGGCATGAAGGCAGGACTGGATAAAATGAAATTAGGTTAAGTGGCAGGCCAGGATAGATGCAGCGTATGTTTAAGCAGATATTTTCATAACATTCACCAAAGATACACTGACATAAGAGGCATGAACCATGTAGAAAACAACAGATGTAATTCTTCTATTGAAAGGAAACAGAAATCAAGAAACTGCAGGTCTGTTAGGCTCATATCAGTTAATGGTGAAATGCTGTAAATCTATTTGTAAAGGAGCTTATAGTAGGCACCTGGAAAAAAATGTTAGTGCAATTAGAGTTTGTCAATATGGTTTTGTTCCAGGTAGTTGCCTATTAACAGCATCCAAGGTTTTGTTAATCTCATGAATTTCCATCATCACGAAAACCAACATTTTCTTATTTGCAGAATCCTGGATTTCTGAGCCAGGTAAGTTCTTCCTTTGACCATGTATTATTAGTATTATTTCTCCAGTGATCTATTCCAAATGTGATTATCTGTTCTTGTCACTTTAAAGCCTTTCAATGCTGTAGCATTTTGATGTTGTAATCTCTTTTCCTTGAAGACTTTTCCTTTAAGTTATGATGTGATTTAACTTTAGCACAAAAAGTTTTAGCCCATGCATTATAGCAATGTTGCATTACTGTCTTGCTTTTAAAGCTTTCAATATTTTTAAAGAGCAATTCTGTACCACTTATTGGAAGGTTTCTCACAAAAATAGAGATTTCTTGCTTTTCCATATGGAAATGAGATGATTTCCCTCCTTTCCACAATAGATATACAGTGCATGTCATTTGACATTGCTTTACTTTTGTCTTTTAATTGGGGAAGTCGAGTTTGGAAATCTGAAACAAAAACTAAGTGCTGGAGAAACTCAGCAGTTCTAGTAGCATAGGGATGTACAGTACAGAAAACAGACCCTTTGGTCCTACTTGTCCATGGGACTAGATTAATTTAGGATATCTGGTCAACATTTGCCAGCATCTGGCCCATATCCCTCTGAACCCTTCCTATACATATACCCATCCAGATGCCTTTTAAATGTTGCAATTGTACCAGCCTCCACCACTTCCTCTGACAGCTCATTCCATACACACACCACCCCCGAGAAAAAGTTGCCCGTAGGTCTCAAAGTCTTTCCCCTCCCACCTTAAACCTATGCCCTTTAAATTATAGGGTCCTCCACCCTAGGGAAGATGCCTTGGCAAATCACCCTATCCATGCCCCTCATAACTTTGTAAACCTATACAAGGTCACCTCTCAGCTTCCGATGCTCCAGAGAGAATGCCCTGGGCCTATTCAGCCTCTCCCCATAACTCAAACCCTCCAGCCCAGGCATCACCCTGTAAATCTTTTCTGCACCCTTTCACGTTTCATGACATCTTTCCTATAGCTGGGAAATCAGAAATGAATGCAGTATTCCAAAAGTGGCCTCACCAATGTCCGGTACAGCTCCAACATGACCTCCCAGTCCTGAGTCTTCGAAAATCTTGAGTGTCTTTAAAAGTGCCATGCTAGTCTCAAAACTGCCCTCTGAAATAACCCAGTGAGCCATTTGGGAATGGCCAATAAAATGCCAGCTTGTCAGTGGCATAAGCATCAAGAAAGAATAAAAACTGATTAACAACCTTAACAGGTGGCATACCAGGTTTAAGGGACTAAATGGCTTACTCGGAATTCTAATTTGTACATTCACTTACACATAACCTTTCGGAGTATTCATATACACATTAACTGAGAAGTTCAAGGAAGGAATCCAACCACTGAGTTGAATGACATTTAACTGTTCACATCGAGCTGTAAGTGTACATAATAAACAATTATGAATAAGATACCCATGGCATAACGACACATCTGTGCTCAAAGCCAACATAAATTGAGGCCTTCGATATAACAGGTATAAGTTATAAAGAAATGCAAGCAATGATGGCTGTTATGAATGGGCAATAAATGTTGGTCAAACCAGCAAGTCTTATTTTGCAGCCAGTTGTTCTTTTTTTAAAAAAAGTCTCTTTACACAAACTCATACTGTGTAAGCAATGTTTGCTTTTCAAAAAGAGGCAAAAATTGGAGATCTGTTTGCTTATGTGCCAGAATCCATGCTGTTTATGGCCCACAAATTTCATGTTGCTTTACCATCTCACAGAATAATTGTTTGATTTGGAGAGTTCACGAGAAGTGGCCAAAAGGGAAACTGAAAATGAATCACTGTTTTAAACATGGATATCATTACCCAGATTCTGCAGTGCCATTGCTGCCTGACACTGCGCGTAATTTCGGAACTCTACATGTGCACAAAATATTGCAGAAACTCCTGTCAGTGACACATTTCCAAAGGACGAACTGGTCAACAAACCTCCTGACTGCAATCAATCAATAGGAAATCTGAAGTGATGAAAATTTCCCCTCTCACGGTGAAAGACTTTGTGACAATACCTTGTAAAAGTGAGGTGGCATTGAATAAGGTATAACTGCATTTTTAAAGTATACTAACCTCATAACTACTACTAAACATGCTCTATGACCCTAAATTTTAATGTTTGGGGTACAGCGAACATTTCTGCAGTTAAAAACAAAAGTGAGTTGCAGACTTTACATTTCTTTATTTCAGCTTCTTTCAAATTACAAGTAAAAAGGATATTAAGTGCCCTTAAACTCCTAAATTGCATACATCAACGGGAGGCTATAGACTTGTCGCTGACATCACTGCTAGTGCAAGCCAAGGCACTTGGCAGTCTTTCATTTCCATCAGGAAAGGAAAGAGGCAAACAACAGAGCTGACCAAATCTTCCTGGGCAATCTTGAGATCAAGGACAAATATCATTGTTTTGCCACTCACAATAAAATCTAACTTTTTTTGTATACTTGACTGGTGTGAACAGTAGCCCAAAAAAAGTACAATCACAGAAGCAGTCACTGGTGTTTCTACAATATTCACAGCTGTTTCATGCAGCATTCTCAAAGGTTAGTTCCAGCGAGGAGCTTAGTGGTTGCTTGAGGAAAGTCCTTGGAGAATTTTTTCCATTAGATTTTCACAGGAAGGCATGTAGTGGGAAAAGTTGGGATAGGTCAAAACTGAGTTAGCCTGGCAGCCATTATGACAAACTGACATTCTTGCAATAACTACACTGGAAAGCTCCAAAGTTATAAAACCCCTTTAATTTATAATGAGCAACAAGGTCTCCAAAAAATAAAAATGCTCCAAGCGTAAATATATTTCTGAATTCCTCCTGGAATTTTATTCATTATTTTCCCTGTCAACATGTATTGTAAAATACATAATTTGTCTGAGTAAGCCCAAATATTTTTTAAGACTTGGAATTTAAAGAGATATTTTGGGAACTAGTGAAGAGTCCAGAAAAAAAACAATAAAAAAAAGAGAGTCAGGAACAATACATGTATTAAAAGATCACACATTTTGTAATGGTGTGCATAAAATAGTTCAAAGCAAGGGTTTGTGGGCTGTTCAAGTTCAACCAGGATTAATTCTCAAACCCCAACAGCCTCTGATGTCAACCATCATTACACATTGTATAACAGCACCTGTTTTACAAATCCTGTATTATTGCCAATCTTTAAAACAAATTTTCTACCTTGGGGCAATTGTGGCCTGAGGCATTCTGGTGTGTATTTTGCATGCGATCAATCTACTACTGTCCCCTCCTATCAAACCAAACAACTAATAGACCAGCTGCATCACTCCTCTGGCCAAATTCATTTGCATTTCCTGCTAGACTGCCAGGAACATTTTTTAAAAAATATAAATAACACCTTAAATCCCCTTGGTGAACAGGATCTTTAATCAATTAAATCAGGAGAGAGAGTTGTGTTTAATTATGAATCACTGATCTAATGCTATAGAGGTAAGCAGAGTCAATGAAAATATTTCACTGCCTCCAATCCCAAATCAAATACCCAGTTATTATAGTTAATTGGATTTCGTAAGGACTACCGATAGAAAACTTGACAAAGTGGGCATTTGTTTTGAAACAAAAATGTAAAATATTAAACTGATCAATCTTACTTTCAATATCCACTGTGTTAATATAAATCTTAAAACTGTGCGTGCATGTGTTTACAATGTTACACAAACTAGGGTAGCAAAGTCTCCTCTCTTTCCTCACACACCTAGTTGAAGCAGAGATTGTAATTTTGACTTAATGAGTAAATATTTAATTACTGATTTAATCCATGGCATATTCAGCAATCATGTCAAGAGTTGGATCTTCGTGTATTTCTGATTGATAATGAGAACGATGACCTTTATCCCCATCTGTGTAACTAAATTTTTCATCATAACTTCAAAAGAATTAGATGACTGTTTGGTTAAACCATATCAAGAGCATTCTAATGGCAAGCTTGTTTTTTAAGGTTTGCTTTCCTTTTATATGTTCATTTTCAAGACTCCTCTATAACTTGCCTGAAGCTATTCAGTTTATCCTGAGCAGACAGCTAAATACATGCAGGTGACATCAGTATTTTACTTATTATAATGAAGAAGGAATAACTTCTGTGGAATCAAATATATTTTGCTTCATACAAGAAAGAAGAAACAGAAAATTGGATCAGTTGGAAAGAAAGGTCAAGTCTCTGGATTGCAGCCATTCTCAGAACAGATAGGAAGATTCTAATCCAACTTTAAAAAGCACATAAATTATAAATTCAAATCACTTCTGAGGAGGTTGGACATTTACCAGAACAAAGCAAAACCTTTTGAACAAGAAAAACGGCTAGGTGATTGTCAGCTCATCAGATAACAACTCACAAGACGGTTTACCTCAATAAGAAATATGGAAGATCATGTATATAGCAAGCGTCTCATGAAATTCTACACGATGACCAGAGCCAGAGGAAAAAAAAACAACATCTTTTGATCATTTAAACCTTCCCTGTGTCTTGAACACAAAGTGGTCCCCATTAGTTCCCATTCATGCTAAAGTTTAGAGGCAGATGGGTCTTTCCACCTAACATGTCAGATTTCGAGAGAGTACATAAACAGCTAGTTATAATTTTCCAAAATCATTGTCAAAGCAATTTAACCAGCTTTGTTGTGAATACATTTTTAAATTGTGTTCTTGGGCAGATTTTCCTGCCCTACACTTAACTATACTGAATTGATTGGGACCAAGAAATATTGTCAATCGACGAGGGAGGAGCACACACCATAATATAACCTGCAGTGTTGGAGTGGCTTGCTGTCCTCTGCCACCTGTTTCTCATTGAGAAGTAGTAAGCTGGCATGGAAGGAGGTTATGAAATCCTGCACCTATGACATGGAGCTAGTGATTTGAGCTACAATCTATGAAGCCAGAACTAAGGATTTCACTATGTCCACACCACTCCATGGGAGACATTAAATCAAAAGCAAAACCACAAAACATTTTGACAAACTCAGTCACAGCCAATGGTAAACATTTCAGCAGCAAATCCATGAGTAGTTGATCCCTTTAAATGACTCCAGTTGGGGTTTGTGGTAGACTGGAGGGAAGCGGTGTGAAGAAGGTTCTTCCTGGTGAGTGCATGCTCAACTGTGCAAGATTCAGATGGGTTGGAAGCTGGAGTGGTTAGCTATAAAATGGCAGCTCTGGTGTCAAAGCAGCATTGTACAAATAGACATCACATATGAATGACCCTCTATACTTCTGGCACTCACTCTCTGCACTTGTGACAATACCTTTACCAAGGTATGATCTGACCTGACCAGCAACCGGTGTTCATGTGCCACAGATGCTATTCTAGACCAGAATTAGTACTCAACTCTGAAATTATGGCACGAATTTTGCATCCTTGAAATAAATGTTAATATTTCTCAAAAGGAAAAAGGATCCTAAAAATCCTAAAGATGAACATGACTTCCAACTGTGTGGACTACTGGTCATCTTCTCTCGATGATCATTTAAGTTGAGGTCTTGGCTCTTGAAGAATGGATTATTTCCCATATGCAGTCTGTATCATGCTAATACACTGATGGCATATAAACACATGGTAAATGTGCAGTATGATAAACATGATAAACAGGTTGACATCACTATCATTTTTAGTACATGGAAACAGTTTGCTTTCAGAAGATAAAAGACAATGGAATTTCATACAAACATGAATTGTTATTGACATTTGTACAATATCATAAATAGGGATCAGTAAACTTTTTTGAAAAAAAAATCAAATCTGAAATTCCAGTTATGTACTGAGAGAATGAAGCCATAAAAGGTTTTAACATTACTTACATAGAAAAACCAAAACAAACCAAACATTAAATACTATCTTAATTGAAATCCTTTTCAAAACTCAGAATCAACTGAAGTTAAAAATGTATTAATGGACAAATTGCAGTTGATCATAAGCTATAAAATAAACAAATGAGAAAGGTACAAATATATCTTATCCAAATACAGAAAATGCTGGATAAGCTTAGCAGGTCCTGCCAGCATCTGAGGAGAGAGAAAGAGTTAACATTGAGTCCAATATGACTCTTCAAGTAGCAAAATGTAGGTTTTTATATGGCTTTTGATACAGACAGAGGAGGAGCAAAGAGAACAGATGGTGTAAAGGCCCAGTGCAAAAGTCAAAGGAGTTGCTAATTATGGTGAAAGAGATGTAAACTGGGTGTAAAGGATGGTGTGAAAGAGGGAAAAAGTGTCCTCCATTAGTATTCTTTCTCCCTCACTGGGATTTTTTTTGAGTCGTGAACTTTTTGTTTTTAAAAAAGTCTGATATTGTTGAAGAACAATCTTTTCCACTACATTTCTTTCCCAGCCCAATTCGGCCAACTCTACTTATTCACATGTAGTTACAGCTCGACAGCTAACAGTTGAAGCTCAACAAGCATGATGGAAAATTATGCTAACTTTACATCAACACCAGCTTGCTGTGAAAGGAAGTAGCAAAACCAGACTGCTGACGCTCACGCTTGGACATAGAGCAGTTATTCCGCCGCCTCCGCCTCCACGCTTACTTCTTCAACCGCGAGCCTAACCCTCCCTCTACTGACCCCTTCTCCCGCTTCCAACACACCCCCTCCTCCTGGACACCACCCCAAGGCCTCCTACCCTCCCTCGACCTCTTCATCTCCAACTGCCGTCGAGACATCAATCGCCTCAACCTCTCCACCCCTCTCACCCACTCGAACCTCTCCCCTGCAGAACGTGCAGCCCTCTGCTCCCTCCGCTCCAATCCCAACTTCACCATAAAACCCGCGGACAAGGGAGGCGCAGTTGTAGTATGGCGCACTGACCTCTACATCGCCGAGGCCAGACGCCAACTCTCCGACACCTCCTCCTACTGCCCCCTTGATCATGACCCCACCCCTGAGCACCAAACCATCATCTCCCAAACCATCCACAAACCTAATCACCTCAGGTGACCTCCCACCCATGGCCTCCAACCTCATTGTTCCCCAACCCCGCACCGCCTGCTTCTATCTCCTTCCCAAAATCCACAAACCTGAATGCCCTGGTCGACCCATTGTCTCCGCCTGCTCCTGCCCCACCGAACTTATCTCCAACTATCTGGACTCCATTTTCTCCCCCTTGGTCCAGGAACTCCCTACCTATGTCCGTGACACCACCCATGCCCTCCACCTCATCCAGAACTTCCAGTTCCCCGGTCCCCAACACCTCATCTTTACCACGGACGTCCAGTCCCTCTACACCTGAATTCCCCATGCAGATGGCCTAAAGGCCCTCCGCTTCTTCCTGTCCCGCAGGCCCGACCAGTCCCCCTCCACTGACACCCTCATCCGCTTAGCCGAACT
>NC_063354.1:33172307-33197246 GCF_021869965.1 Rhincodon typus
GCTACCCCCTTTGTCTGTAGGAAGTGGGAGGAATTGAAAGAGAAGTTAACGGAGGAAGAGGTGGGGTTTAGGGCCAGTGTAGGTACGGAAGCAACTCATTTTGATCTCAGGAGGAGAACTGAAAATTGCAAAACTACAGGGGAGGAGTCCTTTAGCCAAATATTCCACTGGCAAGAGTATTATATTTACAGTTAAATTCATATTTTCCATTTTGTGATAGCTATGTTTGTACATACATACTTCACTTTTCAGAAGGAGAAATTAGTGCTTTGGAAAGAGTCTGAAAGTCACGGTTCTGGTTTTCAACAGAATTCCATATTTGTCATTATAGATCAGGTAAAGGGGAAAACATTTTTAACTACATATTTAAAACTTATTGTAAACCATCTTCAAACAAAAGGATGATTTACAACATCTTTATAAATAGGTTTGTCAGAGAGTGCAGATTGTTTCTTTTTTCATATCTTTTAGGATATTCCTTGTTCCTTTTGTCCAACCCCCTCCTCAGACTTGCCTCCCAACTCCATAGCCTCCTACTGATTTGGGAAACCCACCACCACTTCACTCATCGGTCAGTCTCTGACCTCTTCTCAAACACAGATCCAGGATTGCGATCACGCAGACAATTTCTTGTTAGCAAAATTTATAGCTTGTGTTATCTTTCAGTAGTTTCCATCACTGTGGGATCAATAACACTTAAACTTTTCCCAGATTAATTGCTGTGAAATCAAATAGGAAACATTTGTTAACCATTGTAGTAATGAACAAAAAGCAGCAAGGTTGACATTTCTCCAAGTATTTCAAAAATGTACACGATGCAACAAAATTGGAGTGGGTGTAACGATGTTATTAGAAAGTAAGGACAATATTTATGTGGGATCAAGAACAAAGCTGCTGGAAAAGCTCAGCAGGCCTGGCAGCATCTGTGAAGGTAAAAAAACAGTTAGCTTTTCAGGTCTGGTGACCCTTCCTCAGAACTGATGGTGGCTAGGAAAACGTCAGGTTATATGCAGAAAACAGGGAGGTGGGTTGGGTGGGTGGTAGCGGGGAGGCGGTGGGGTGTGTAGGGAGTAAACGATAGGAGACAGCCTAAAAAGTGATACAACAGTTGGACAGACACAGAGTTGATAACGATCAGACTGGGAGGGTGGATAGTTGTTAGTCACTAATAGTCCCCATGAACAACAGGTGGTGTGTAATGGCAGGCTTTGTGGGGTAGGGGGCTGGGACACGAGAGTATAGGCCCTAAAATTATTGAACTCTATATAGAGTCTGGCGGGCTGCGGGGTCCCCAAGCAGAAAATGAGGTGTTGTTCTTCCAGCTTGCATTGGGCGTCGCTCAAACACTACAGCAAGCCAGAGACTGATGTTGGCCAGGGAACAGGGTGGTGCATTAAAGTAGCAGGCAACAGGCAGTTCAGGGTCTTTTTTTAAAAACCGGCCTAACGCAGATGTTCTGTGAAGCAGTGACCCAGTCTACACTTTGTTTCCCCAATGTAGAGGAGACCACATTGTGAGCAGGGAATGAGCACTTCCTGTAAAGACTCCATCCCATTCCCTCAGTTCCTCTATATCCATCGTATATGTTCAAATGAGGCCATCTTCAACAAGGGAGCATCCGAAATGTCCACCCTCCTCAAATGAGGATTCCCCCAGCTCCATTGTCGACAGGGCCCTCAACTGGGTCCGACCCATCTCCCGCACTTCCGCCCTCACCCCTTCTCTTCCCTTCCGCAGCAGCAATAGGGTTCCCCTTGTCCTCCCCTACCATCCCACCAGCATCCACATCCAGAAGATCATCAGACGCCATTTCCACCACCTCCAGCAAGATGGCACCACCAGACACATTCCTCTCCCCTCCCTTGTCCACTTTCCACAGGGACCATTCCCTCCAGAACACCCTGGTCCACACTTCCTTCACCCCCAACACCTCCCCACAGCCCTACGGCACCTTCTCCTGGAACTAGCAAAGGTGCAACAACTGCCCATTTACCTCGTCCCTCCCCAGTATCTAAGAGCCCAAACATACCTTCCAGATGAAGCAACACTTCACCTGCACTTCCCAGAATCTAGTCTATTGCATTCCCTGCTCACAATGTGGTCTCCTCTACATTGGGGAAACAAAGCATAGACTGGGTGACTACTTTGCAGAACATCTACGTTCTGCTCGCAATAAAGGCCCTGAACTACCTGTTGCCTGCCACTTTAAACGCACCCTGTTCCCTCGCCAACATCTCGGTCTCTGGCTCGCTGCAGTGTTCCAGCAAATCTCAATGCAAGCTGGAAGAACAAAACCTCATTTTCCGCTTGGGGACCCTGCAGCCCTCCAGACTCTATATAGAGTTCAATAATATTAGGGCCTAAACTCTCCCATGTCCTAGACCCCCCACCCCACACTTGTTACCACATAACCTGCCATTACACACCACTTGTTATTAGTCACTAATGGTCCCATTAACTATTCACTCTCCCAGCCTGATTGTTATCAACTCTGTCTGTCCAACTGCTCTTCTGTCTCTTTAGGCTCTATCCTATCGTTTACTCCCTACCCCACCCCCTCCTTTTTTCTGCATATAGCCTGACATTTTGCCAGCCACCAGTTCTGAGGAAGGGTCACCGGACCAGAAACGTTAACTCTTTTTACCTTCACAGATGCTGCCAGACCTGCTGAGCTTATGTTATTACAATTAGAACATAATTACATCATGTGGGATGGTGAAGATGTCATTGGCCTAGTTATCCAGAAGCCCAGCTGATACTCAGACCATGGGTTCAAATCCCATAGTAGCTGTTGGTGGAATTTAAAATTATGTTCACATCCCATGCAAGAATAAAAAAATCCATTCATTAAAAGTAGACAAGTTTCAATGATTAGGAGAAAGTTATACAATTAGCACAATAATCGAGTCTGACACTTCCAGCTGGATTCTACCAAACATCTTCCCTTCCCCTCCCCTCCACTGTGAATATTCCACTGGCACCATTCTCTCAGAGAATGGTCAACTCCTCTATCGCCCTTATTATTTCCTCACTCCTTCATGGCCCCAAGTCATGCAACCACAGAAGGTATAATAATGCCCCAAAAACCACCTACATCACCACTGTCCAAACACAGGCCCCAAACAATTTCCAGGTGAAGTAACATTTGAACTTTTACTACTTTTAATCTAGTCTACTATATTAATGCTCTCATGTTCTCCTTTATATTGGAGTGACTAGACGTAGATTGAGTGACCACATTCAAAATGCCACCCTTCTGTCGATAGGAATCACCTCAACCTTCCAGTTGCTTGCCATTTTAACTGGCCCCCTTGCTCTCTCACTAATTTCTGTCCTGGGCAGACAGCAATGTTCTAAAAGCACACAATGCAAACTCGAGAAACAACACCTTATTTTATGCTTAGGCACTTTACAGCTCAGTGATCTCAGCAGTGAATTGCACAACTTCAGAGTCTAACTGCACGGTGTCTCCATTTTTGTTAAATCTCCCCACCCCCACAACAACCTTGTCTTCTTTATACCTTCTTTATTTTGCTCTCTATGGAAGAGAATGGGTCGTCTCTATTTGGACCTTAAATTTACACAGATTTTACATCTCTTTTAGCATTAACAATCTTTTGTCTTTTGCACCTGCCTCTACACTTTTCTCTTCACTCCCCTCCACATGACAAAAAGTACTTTTCAATATTTCAGTTCTGAAAAAAAGCATATCACAATCAAAACATTAACACTTGTCTCTCCTCATGCCACTAAATCTGCTGAGTTTCTCCAGTATTCGGTGTTTCAGGTTTCCAGCATTTTACTTTTATATTAGCCATAATCTAAGTGGGTTTTATGTTTTTGAAATTTGTAGCAATAGTACTGCATGATTTCTATGTGATTTTGATTTTAAACTTTGTACATGAAATATTACCAATGAATGATTATTTTAATAAAATAGTAGTGCATTAGTTTCTCAAGCCCAATATTTCACATCTCATATCAAGTGTTAATTATTGCAAAAGATTTTTGAATGCTTCAATCACAGTAAACATGGGCATTGAGGTTATATTGAAAAATCTCATTTTGGTTAAACACATAATTAAATCACTGCTGGCCAAGCAGCATCATAGGAGCAGAAAGGCTGACGTTTCAGGCCTAGACCCTTCATCAGAAAAGGGGGAGGGGAAGGGGGTTTTGAAATAAATAGGGAGAGAGTGGGAGGCGGATAGAAGAGGGATAGAGGAGAGGATAGGTGGAGAGGAAACAAACAGGTCGAAGAGGCGGGGATGGGGCCAGGAAAGGTGAGTGTAGGTAGGGAGTTAGGAAGGGGATAGGTCAGTCCAGGGAGCGGGATGAGGTTGGTCGGTAGGAGATGGAGGTGCAGCTTGAGGTGGGAGGAGGGGATAGGTGGGAGGAAGAACAGGTTAGGGAGGCAGGGACGAGTTGGACTGGTTTTGGGATGCGGTGGGGGGAGGGGAGATTTTGAAACTTGTGAAATCCATCCAGCCCTGCACCTTGTTGTCTCAGATTCTCCAGCATCTGCAGTTCCTACTATCTCTGATTAAATCACTGCTGCTGTGTTTTTTATTTTGTCTTGACTATTTGTTTTCTATTTCCAGATTTAATTTCTCCACAAACCTCAAACTCTAATGGGTTTGATTTAGCTAATCAAGCATAAAAGTCCCTGAAGACTTTTCTATTTCAAAATTAAATGAGGCTGCTCAATATTCTACAGTTCAAATGGAATAACATATGACCACTACTAGTTCTTTGAAAGACAGTACAAGACTCTGACTATGGGTCAAAAGTGTCACCAGGACAGTACCAGATTCAAATCGCAGATTGTGTTAAATTTGGGAGGAGGGGTGGGGGGATGAGGTGAAAGTATGAGGATCTAAAATCTTTGTTAGCTGAAGGCATAGTATTTGCCCATTCACTTCCTCCATCTCCATTGCCTAAGGCCCCAAATGCAGCATTTACTTGTACTTTTAATCTAGTTTACTGCATTTACTTAGCATTCTTAGATTACCTGGAGGGCCACACAAGTCAAATAAGGTGTTCATGCACGTGTCTAATGACCCCTGTTGTAAACCCATGGAAGACTGGATGTGAAAGATTTGATGAGGACAGGATTGAAATCCACCATGGTACTCCTGTTATATAGGCTGGGAGAATTCACGATCAAGGCTTAAACAGGAATAACAATATATTTGGCAAGTAGTAATGGCTAGGCATCAATCTTTGCTCAATTAGGAGTTAATCCCTTGTGGGGAAGGGGGAAGAATTGTCAGGAATAAAAAAGGGTCAGAATGGAGTAAGTGACCCTTGAACTTTATTGCATCCAGAAGCCATGGCAAGCAAAAAAAGGGAGAAAATTATTGGACGTTTGGAAACGAAAAAGAAAAAAGTGGCTCACTGCCCACAGCTGCTATCCTCTGATATAAGAATTGCCACACGAGAGGATTCCTTCAGGCTATGCAGCTGAACAGGTGGTGAGTCATGTGCTTTGTGTACTGAGGACTGCTGTCACATGACACTGACCATCAGAATAAGTGTCAACAGAGCAGAAGGCTGTGGACATTAGTCAAGTATACACTCAGGAGTTATAGACAATAGCTTGGTTAATGGGCTTTATCCAAGTGCCATTGTGTAGTGGAAGTAAATGGAGTTGTCCATCAGACTGAAATGCACATTAGAAAAAATAACCAGGGAGATGAAGACGCTTTTAGTATAAAATTAACTATCCTTACAATTTTTTTTTCCTTATCATGGGATTTTGACGAATGTTTTTAAAAAAGGATTTGGAGTCAAATTGCTGTGTTCTATTAAAACATAAGTGAACAAATCTTTCTTCAAGTGTTTTTGAAGTGAAACAAAACCAGACCAATTTTTGTATGTAATCTTTTGATGTCTCAGTATATTCATTCCTCTTATTTCTGTTAATTCCGACAAGCAATAATAAGAAAGATCTTTAAGTTTCATTAAGCAGTGCCAACACTCACCACACCCACCGATCCCCCTGCCCACATGTTAATTTTTTTTGGGGTCAACATAGATGTGGGGGAAAAAAAAAAGTGACAGAAGTCTGGGCCTCAATTCCATCTTGTCCTGACAAGACCATAGCATCACTGATGACAGAGTCCTTAATTATTACAGAATGCACAATGGATGATATTCAATGCAGAGTTGATGTAAGGTATGAATGTTTTTACAAGTAACAGTTGTGCACTGGGCTTCAGGTAGAATGTTTTGGAATGAATTTTGTTTTGGTTTGGTTTGGTTTAGTTTAGGAGAAACATTCATAGCTTAAAAGAAAGCCTTTTTAGTTTCCAATACAGAAACAGAAATTGCAGGAAAAGTTCAGCAGGTCTGGCAAGGGGTTCTGAAGAAGGGTCACTGAACCAAAAATCTTAACTCTGATTTCTCCCTACACATGCTACCAGACCTACTGATTTCCAGCATCTGCAATTCTTGTTTTTTCTTTTTAGATTCAGGTTTCGCAAAGGACTTGGCTGGTGCTGGATGTGTAAAACACTTACTAGTAAAGAAGGAAGATAGTTTAGAACTGTTAAGGAGTAGGCTACCTGTAAGGTGAGGCAAAAGTCCCCAATTTATGGACATTCCCTGGACTTAAAACCCTCTGAAGGCAGAGGTCGTGGAAATTACATTGGCTTAAATTCACTGTACTTTCAGGACTCCAGAAACCATGGGCTGCAACTGAGCCAGGAAAAGCCTGGCTGGGACAGACTGGGAAATATAAGCCTAGGGGCCGATGCCTGGAACGGAGGTTAACTTGCAGAAACTAAAAGGAAGGCCCCCATTCATGCCCCAGCTAAAAACAATGCAGGAAAGAAGCAACTTCAAAAACTTCAGATCCTTTGGAACCTCAAGGTATAAAACCATTCAAATTCCCAAATCAGAGCTCAGGCACAAGAATGCTGAACATTCCACACCATTGTGCTAACTGCAAACCTGTTTCACCTTGGATATATATAAAAAACAAACATTCACACCACTATTCAAAACTGAATGGATACCCATCCAAGGGAAATGCTGGACATTCCAAACCCATTCACTTCAATCAAAAAACCATTCACAGCTACTCCAGTGCTCAGGATGCCCATTCAGCCCCAAGGAGGAAGAACAATAGCTCAACAGATTTGGCGGGAGGTAAGGGGAGGTGCGGTGGGTGGCTTGCAAGTGGCTACAACTGGAGACCCCGAGCCCAGCACAGCGAAGAAAAGAGAAGTAAAGGCAACAGAAAGAAAGAGAGAGAGTGTACCAAGAGTCCTGCAGTGAGAGTGGGGCTCTGCAAGACCAGCACCGCAATACCAACCATTGAACACCAGCAACTAACTGCGAACTTCCACTTGACATCTGGGAGGTGATCGAAGGCATCCTGAGACACGAAACACCAACCAGGGCAACACCAGCAGCATTCATCACCATCAACAACAACAACAACAACAACGCACTCACAAGGACCACCAGGAGAAGGAAGAAAACCAGGGCACTCACCAGGCCGGTCCCACAAGGCTAACTGTTATTGGTACTTGTGTCCCGTCGCTTGCTGTAGCTGGGACTCTGCGACAATGGACAAGAGCCAGTCAAAAAATCATGTTTTCGCACTAGAGGTGAGCCCAAGGTCATTGAGACACTAACCCAGCTTGGCTAGTCTTAGATAGGGGAAGGGACTGTTTGGGGCTGACTGTGTAGGGCACCTCTAAGGAAGGGAAACGGAATAGGACTTGGGTCAGCAGGTAATTTCTCTCTCTCTCTCCCCTCATTAGCATAAGTAACAGTCACCCACTGTATGAAGTCTTAGCTGCAAGGCTTAACTAGGGGTTAAGTTAACCACGAGACAGGCAGGTTCTAATTTTGATATTCACCTTTCTCATTTTCTGTAACTGTATTAAATTTTGCTTGTTTGTTCAATAAAATCAGTCATTTTCTTTGCCTCTGAACAATCTGCCTTCAGTGTTATCCACTGCACCACATTCCATACATAAGCCCAGTTGGTAACCAGTAAACCAGGCAGCACTCCCTACAGACCTCGGTGTAAGCAAATTAGCTTGAAAGTTCCAGATCAGAAGTGTTTAGGCACTCAATATGGCAGATCTTCCCAAAAAGGAGACCAGGTAGTGTTCTTACCAGGACAGCTTGCATGCCCATTTAAATTCAACCCATAAATTTTATTTCATTGTCACAGGGGAACTTGCCAGCTGGCTTCAATTGGATTTTTGTACACAATTCAGGCCACCACTGTTAAGGATTAAATGATAGTAGAGACAGTGCAGAAAGGATTTATAGGAATGATTCCAGAGAAGAAGGACTTCAGTCTTTGTGGGTAAATTGGAGTGGCTGGAGTTGAAGGTTGAAAGACAAAGAAATGTTCAAATTCATGAGATGTGTGGATTGAGTAAAAAACAGGGAGAAATTGTTCCCTTTGGTGGAAGGGTCTAGAACCAGAGGCTGATTTGAGATGATTGGCAAAGGAACCAAAAGGCCAGATGAGCAAAGATCTTTCACGGCAGTGTTTGGTTAATATCAGGAGTGCACTGTCCGAGTGTATGGTGCGGGCAGATTGAACTGTGGGGCGTTTAGAAAGGGAACTAGATAATTACCTGAAGCAAAAACATTGATAGGCTACACAGAAAGGGCAGAGTGTGGGACTAATTGAGCTGAATCTGCAAATAGCCAGCTCACACACTGAATGGTCTTTGTTCTCATTAGAGGTGCAGCAGACACTCTTAATTCACTTAAACATTGGCAATACAGAATATAGAAATCTCCCCATTATTATCCAGTCCAAAAGAAGCGAGAGACTCCATATTCTGGATCACTCCAACCTATAATCATTGTACAATTCTTTTGCCATACATTAATTGAACTGGCATTCTTAGAAATCTCTGCGCTAGAGATGTCTATATACAAGCTTCATAGATGCTGGTTTTCACTATGTTACCACTTTACTTGATCTCCAGCATCCCTACTTCAACCTTATCACACAGCAAGGCCACTCTTACTCTCCTCAGTGCTAGAATACTTCAATTACATTCATACGGAACAGGTTATTGAACACAGATCCTTAGTGCCAAATTGAGTTAGTGTCTCTTCACATCTCTCTAGCGGAGATAATTTTCTGATCTTTGCAGATGTCAGTGACATCTGTTACATCATCATTTGAAAATTTCATTATTGTATAACCCAGAATATAAATTGTATCATTCACATGTAATAAACATTTAGAATGTTGTAAGGAAGCATTTCTGACTTCCTAATTTCATTGAGTTTCAAAGTTATCAATTCTAACCAGAGAACCCCTGCAAATTCAACTTCATTATGTATTATTTTTGCTTTATGAAAGTGATGAGTACGTGGGATCTCATAAGATTCCTTCATAAACTGGTTCTGCAAGAAAGATCCGCACAAAACACACACCTCGGCCCACAAACATTGTGCCAAAATTTTACCCTAAACCTAAGGTCTATCTAACCTCCACCCCTACCTTATACTATCATCCGCATGCCTAATAGCCACTTAAATGCCCCTAATGAGGACGACTCTACTACCCTGTCTGGCAATGCATTCCACGCCCCTTCCACTCTGAGTAAAGAACCTACCTCTGACATCTCCCCTATATCTACCTCCACTCACTTAAACTACGCCCCCTCGTAATAGCTACCTCCACCCTAGGAAAGAGTCTTTGGCTGCCCACTTGATCTATACCTTTGATCATTTTGTACATCTCTATCAAGTCACCTCTCATCCTTCATCGTTCTAAAGAGAAAAGCCCTCGCGCTCTCAACTTTTCCTTGTAATGCATTAAAGTACAAGTTTTATTAATTCAACAAGGAATGATATCAAAAGCACATTTAATAAGGTTTGAACAATTAACATGTACAAGGCACTCTAGGAAGCTGGTGAATTTTGCTGGCCTGGTTTATCTTGTTACTCAGGATGCCCTTAGTAAAATTATATGGTATTCATACACATCATAGCATATCATAGACAGTCTGTGTGACATGGAAAAGTCTAATCATTGGAAAATGCACAAGGTTAAGTTTCAAAACTTACTCCAAGGAAAAAATTGAGAAGTGGTCAGTGCCATACCGGAGGGTCAGCCTTGATGTTTATGTTGAAAACCTGAATGCAGTGGAACAGGACTTCCCAAAACAGTGATTCAGAGACAAGAATGCAACCAGAGTCATGAATGATGTAATAATGAGGTGGAACAGATTGTCAGTAGAACACAACTCAAAAAAAAAAATCACATTAATCAAATATAGAATTCCAAAAAAAAATCAAATGCTCATTCATTCTACATTTAAGATCATGCCCTGAAAATTCAGTTTTCACAATCAGTCATTCTAAAGCAAAATGTAGCTCCTTGACAGCAACGCAGCTTGTACACGCGGTCTCCTTACACAAACCCGTGCACTTTACGATCTTTCATAGAAGGAAAGATCGTAGCACCAGGACCACACTTCAGCCAAGATCAGCAAAACACAATGGAGATTAAACCTGGAATTCTCTTGATCTGGATAACTCAGTTAGGCTCTGAATGAACCCACCAAGCCACCAGGAGAGCTAAACTTTATCTCTTAAGAGGATTAAATTAAAAGCCAAATATAAAAGTCAGTCAAGAAGTAGCATCACAGTGTTTTGAAATCATCAGGGATTCTTGGTTCTTAACTTTAGAGATGAAACGAGTGCATTGGAGAAGAATTGCCCCAATTTACTTTTTGCTGCTTTCTTAGTCTCACACTGATGTGTTCTTTGGGAGGCTGCTCATCCAGGATGATCAATCAACTCCAAACACACACAACTGGAGTTTGCTCACCTCAATATAAAATGCATGTAAGAGATACTAAAAGGAAATGGTAAAACAAGAAGAAGAGGGCTGTTGTGATGCAGTGGTAATGACACTACCTCTGAGCCAAGAGGCCTAGGTTCAAGTCCCACCTGTTGTAGGAGGTGTGCTGCTTGATTAGAAAATATTTACAATGAGACAACATACTGGAGCTGCAAAGCTGTTCACCAGAAGGTGGAGCGAGAGCGAGAGCTCCAAGCAGATAATAGGTGCACAAAAAAGGACAAAAATAAAAGAACAGGAACAGGCCCTTCGGCCCTCCAAGCCTGCGCCGATCCTCTATCTAAACCTGTCAATTATTTTCCAAGGATCTGTATCCCTCTGCTCCCTGCCCATTCACCTCTACCACCTCCGCTGGCAACATGTTCCAGGCACCCACCACCCTCTGCGTAAAGAACTTTCCACGCATATCTCCCTTAAACTTTTCCCTTCTCACCTTGAAATCGTGACCCCCAGTAATTGAGTCCCCCACTCTGGGAAAAAGCTTCTTGCTATCCACCCTGTCTATACCTCTCATGATTTTGTAGACCTCAATTAGGTCCCCCCTCAACCTCCATCTTTCTAATGTAAATAATCCTAATCTACTCAACCTCTCCTCATAGCTAGCGCCCTCCATATCAGGCAACATCCTGGTGAACCTCGTCTGCACCCTCTCCAAAGCATCCACATCCTTTTGGTAATGTGGCGACCAGAGCTGTACGCAGTATTCCAAATGTGGTCGAACCAAAGTCCTAAACAACTGTAACAGGATCTGCCGACTCTTGTACTCAATACCCCATCCAATGAATGAAAGCATGCCGTATGCCTTGACCACTATCCACCTGCGTTGCCACCTTCAGGGTACAATGGACCTGAACACCCAGATCTCTGTACATCAATTTTCCCCAGGGCTTTTCCATTTACCACATAGTTCGCTCTTGAATTGGATCTTCCAAAATGCATCACCTCACATTTGCCTGGATTGAACTCCATCTGCCATTTCTCCGCCCAACCCTCCAATCTATCCAAATTCTGGAGCATTCTCCGACAGTCCCCTTCACTATCTGGTACTCCACCAATCTTGGTGTCATCTGCAAACTTGCTAATCAGACCATCTATACCTTCCTCCAGATCATTTATGTATATCACAAACAACAGTGGTCCCAACACTGATCCCTGTGGAACACCACTGGTCACAGTTCTCCATTTTGAGAAACTCCCTTCCACTACAACTCTGTCTCCTGTTGCCCAGCCAGTTCTCTATCCATCTAGCTAGTACACCCTGGACCCCATGCAACTTCACTTTCTCCATCAGCCTACCATGGGGAACCTTATCAAATGCTTTACTGAAGTCCATGTATATGACATCTACAGCCCTTCCCTCATCTATCAACGTTGTCACTTCCTCAAAGAATTCTATCAAGTTGGTAAGGCATGACCTTCCTTGCACAAAACCATGCTGCCTATCACTAATAAGCCCATTTTCTTCCAAATGTAAATAGATCCTATCCCTCAGTGGTCTTCTCCAGCAGCTTCCCCACCACTGACATCAGGCTCACCAGTCTATAATTACCTGGATTATCCTTGTTTAAGAAGGGTAGCAAGGGGACAACATTAGCAATTCTCCAGTCCTCCGGGACCTCACCCTTGCTCAAGGATGCTGCAAAGATATCTGTTAAGGCCCCAGCTATTTCCTCTCTCGCTTCCCTCAGAAACCTGGGATAGATCCCATCCAGACCTGGGGACTTGTCCACCCTAATGCCTTGTAGAATACCCAACACTTCCCCACCCCTCCTTATGCTGACTTGACCTACAGTAATCAATCATCTATCCCTAACCTCAACATCCGTCATGTCCCTCTCCTCAGTGAATACCGACGCAAAGTACTCATTGAGAATCTCACTCATTTTCTCTGACTCCTCGCATAACTTCCCTCCTTTGTCCTTGAGTGGGCCAACCCTTTCTCTAGTTACCCTCTTGCTCCTTATGAATAAAAGGCTTTGGAATTTTCCTTAACCCCGTTTGCTAAAGATATTTCATGACCCCTTTTAGTCCTCTTAATTCCTCATTTCAGATTGGTCCTACTTTCCCGATATTCTTCCAAAGCTTCGTCTGTTTTCAGTCGCCTAGACCTTATGTATGCTTCCTTTTTCTTCTTTGCTAGTCTTTCAATTTCACCTGTCATCCGTGGTTCCCTAATCTTGCCCTTTCTACCCCTCATTTTCACAGGGACATGTCTGTCCTGCACTCTAATCAACCTCTCTTTAAAAGCCTCCCCATATCAAATGTGGATTTACCCACAACCAGCTGCTCCCAATGCACATTCCCCAGCTCCTGCTGAATTTTGCTACAGTTGGCCTTCCCCCAATTCAGCACTCTTCCTTTAGGGCCATTCTCGTCTTTGTCCATCAGTATTCTAAAACTTACGGAGTTGTGATCACTATTCCCAAAGTAATCCCCTACTGAAACTTCAACCACCTGGCCAGGCTCATTCCCCAACACCATGTCCAGTATGGCCCCTTCCCGAGTTGGACTATTTGCATACTGCTCGAGAAAACCCTCTTGGATGCTCCTCACAAATTCTGCTCCATCTAAAACCTCTAACACTAAGTGAATCCCAGTCAATGTTGGGAAAATTAAAATCTCACAACACCACCACCCTGTTGCTCCTACATCTTTCCATAATTTGTCTACATTTGTGCCTCTATCTCACGCTCGCTGTTGGGAAGGCATACAGTACAGCCCCAACATTGTTACCGCACCCTTCCTATTTCTGAGCTTGCCCATATTGCCTCACTGCTCGAGTCCTCCATAGTGCCCTCCTTCAGCACAGCTGTGATTCCTTTTTGACCAGTAATTCAACTCCTCCACCCCTTTTACCTCCTTCTCTATCCCACCTGAAGAATCTATATCCTGGGATATAAAGTTGCCAATCTTGCCCTTCCCTCAAACAAGTCTCAGTAATAGCAATAACATCATACTCCCAGGTACTAATCCAAGCCTTAAGTTCATCTGCCTTACCTACTACACTTCTCGCATTAAAACAAATGCACCTCAGACTACCTGTCCCTTTGCGTTCATCTGCTCTCTGCCTACTCTTCCCCCTTAGTCACACTGACTTCATCATCTTAGTTCCTTACAGGCTTTAGTTACTACCTCCTTACTGTCCACTAACCTCCTCCTTTGGTTCCCATCCCGTTGCCACATTAGTTTAAACCCTTCCCAACAGCATTAGCAAAAGCAGCCCCTAGGACATTGGTTCCAGTCCTGTCCAGGTGTAGACCGTCCAAGTAAGTATCAGTAAAATATTATTTGAAAAAGATGCAACAGCAAAAAGGTTGTCATAAGTGACTTGTGTGATGATTCAAATGAAAGAGTCTTTGAGACAGAGGTAAACGATAAACAAAACATGATGGCAAGCATAAAAGAATGCTTTGAAATTGAAGGGGAACATAAAAAGCTCCAGGCATAGATGTTCTGTTATTACTTCCTCGAACAGTCTTTACAGAAACAGAAATTGATCTGATTGAATAGATATTTAAGTTGCCCAAGATTCTGAAAACAATGGAATGCATCAGAACTTGAGGTTTAATGAGTCAGGATTTTCAAGACCCTTTTAATTGGGCAAGAAAACCAACACGTTTGAGCCAGGAAGTTAAAGTTAGTAAAACTGGATTTAGACCGAAAGGGGAAATCAGAGAGGGAATCCTTCCCTAGGGAGCAATGAAGGCTGGGTTATTGAATGTATTAAAGACCTGCAACTCACTCCAAGTCTGATCTGCATTGCCTTCCATCCTCAGCTAAACCACAAACGCACAATGGAAATAGAATATGGCTGTGACCACACTTGGAGTGGCCAGAGTGTTTGTTGCCTGATCTTATAGCCTTTACTTTTGTGTGTGATGTGAAATCCTTTAAGGCTAATTGCCTTAAAAGGCATTGTACAGTACTATACTATACAGGTTGGAGACATCTGTGGTCACAATACATTGCATCTGTATGGGTTACAAACCCTAGTCACAAGCAATCTTTACCATGTTATTGGTCATTCTGGATTGTTCACGGTCACCTTTGTGAAGCAGAAGTGGTCACAGGCACTTGCAGGCAACTATTCACAAAGACAAAAGGTCTCATTGGCAGCACAAGGGCATGGAGTTGGTTTCCATTCATCTTGAAAAGAGAGAGTTTACCAACGTGCTGATAAATGCAATGCTACCTTTGTTGGGTTATACAAGGGGTGAGGGCATCAAGGTTTCAGTAGTTCTACCTGACATACAACCTCCTACTGTTTTTGTGCAGCATGGATAATGCTACATGCATCAGAATAAGGTCCCCTGTGTTGAAGGCCCATGTAGGGGTTTTCCAAGGCCCTCCATGTCCCACTGTGCGGAGAAGTATGTTAAACTATCATTCGTGTGAGATGCAAATGTTGACTGCTCATGTTACTGAGAGCCTCCTTTGTTTCTTGTATTCCCACACAGGTTTATTGGAAGTGTGACCAATGGATCCAGCTACATCCATGGTGTTATAAAAAGGCATGGAGGAGAATTGGAAGAGGAACTGATGCACCAAAACTAAATCAGCAGTTACCTCCTGAAGCAGCCAAACAGCCTCCACATGAATTCACAACTCAACAATCGCTCACAATGTGCAGAAGCTTGCAGAGGCTCATCATCTATCAATCATTCTTGATGCCACTTCCTCCAGATGAGTGAGGTGCATTGTTGTCGAGATGCTGCCACAGATCTACGTCAAGTAGAGTGGGACCTGTGACCTAAGGGACAGCTACCCGTCCTATCCTGATGGCCATCGAGGTGACACTGTGCTAAACCATTACACAATGGCCAGCTTCCAAGGCTACTTGTGTGGGATCTCTCAATTCTCAACCCAATAAAGTCTTAAGGCTGTTAACAATGCAATTCATACCAGATCACACCACTTCATCTCATTTCCCAAGGTCAGTGCTGCAGCCTTGGCACTTGGTTTTGCCAACATAGCCAGCTTGACCTAGATATTGGATGCTATTCACTGTACACCGCATGGAGTGAGTGTCATTTCATAAGGCAGCAGACTTCACAGAAAAGATTTCCATTCCATCAAACATGCCCAGAAGATTGCACATCAGTGCCACCACTTCAAGGTCTGGACTAGGTAGCCTGGGAGCTGGCACAATACCTGTATCCTTGGAGAACTCTCATGTTCCTGCTTCATTTCAAGTGCCAGATGCCTTACAAAGAAGTTCACTGGGAGACAAGGGCTACCCTCTACAACCATGGCTGATGATTCTATTACACAACCCACTTTAATATGTTGGTTGACTGAAGAGAAAGCAATCCTTGTCTGTTCCCAGAAACAAATGCAGCATTTTGTTAGCCTCTATTTAGCAACAAAAGCAAAGAAGTTAATGTATTCAATCAATCTTTCCAGCACATGATGCTCCCACATTGAACAACGGCAATATGTTATGCTATGCTGGGCACTGGGGAAACAGTAACCCTTTAGACAGGATTTGAAAAGTGGTTTGACGTTAAGGAGGGTAATCTGTGTAGCTTGATTCTTGTAGCTGCAGTTACAGTGACAGCCAAATAGACAGGTGGTGAAGTCAAACAGCGATACATTTACAAATGTGAATGTGTGATGAAGTGACATCCTTGCCACCTATCTGCCCTTACAAGCTTTTAATTTTCATTCCCCCTCACACTGAGAAGCGCAGTTCCTGGCTGGCAGCATAACATGGCTTTATGTATGGTGCCAAGAATCCTGGAGGCTCTCTGTTCTTTGATGCCTTGAAAAATATTCCTTAACAATAAGCAAAGTTGTCTGCCAGAAACATCTGGAAAATCTGTTTGCCACTCGATACGGTGAGGCAGTTTCAAACACATATTTATGTTAAAAATAGCTTGGTCATGGAAATTACCTGTTGCTGGTGTAGTTGGTGTCCCTTCCCTTAGTTTGAACAGTGTTTACTAAAAGCAACTGAGAAGCAACAATGTGTTGCTTTTAGGTTGATTTACATTCGTGAAAAACTCAGAGCACTTCACAAATAAATCTAAAAGGAAGTTAAATTCCCAAGCCAGGAAGGGGGAAGATTTAGACAGGCGAGCAAGCTTTGGTCAGAGATGGATGTTGTGTTTCTTAAAAAAAAAGGAGGAAAGGGTGACTGACTCATTACTAGTTTTATTGTAACAAGTTTCCCCTCAAATAACCAAAAACAATAGAAAAACAGGAGTCTTTTGGAAACTGGATTGCACCAAAGGGAAACAATGTGGTATCTTTCCAAAGGATCGCATAAATGAGGCATTTTCTTCTTTTCTCAATACAAAGGTTCTTTCCATTTTAACAGATTAAGCCAGCCATGAAACGGGGGCTTTTCAATGATAAAGATCAGGCCTGGTTTCCTGAAGAATCCTTGAAAGTTCTTAAGAGATCATCCTCCATTACAGAAACTAATCACATTAACCCACTTGAGACTTAAATTCCCCTCAGGGCCTATCTACAACAAAAAGGTGTCAGGTACCTTGTAGTCATCTAGATCAACGATATCTGAATAGAGTGAAACAGTTCTGCCAAAACTCAAAAAGAACAAACCATCTTTTTTCCTCAACTACCTCCATCCCCTATCCAAACCACTACCACCTCTCTCCAATCATACACAATTAAATTTCAAACTAAATTACAGTGTAGATGTTGTTCCCAAAGAGATTTCTGAATTTTCCACAATTATTCTCAATGATAAAAAAACTAGCCATTATGATTAAGGTATCTGAAGTCACATTCAAGCAACACAATCACTATTTGGAAAATTGGTGTGTACAAGGACCCTCTTCCTTGTTTAATTTGGCACAAATTCTAACAAAACATCTATTCTGATTTTAAATGACTTATCAATGATTCCTTAAATTGGAGCACTCCATTTATGACGATCTAAAAACAGAAAATGCCGGATAAACCGAGCATGTCTGGCGAGAGCGAGAGCATTATGTTAATATTAGCATTTGAAAGTGTCATAATATTTTGCATTAATGTTAATGTTACCCAAGTTTCTGTCTCCATAGATGCTGCAGACCTGCTGAGTTTCTCCAATCCTGTTTCCAGATCTCCAGAATGTGCAGTATTTTGCTTCTGCTCCAAATTATTCGACAGATAACAACTTACATTCAGCTAATTGACTGTCACTATTAGTGTTGTCAATGCCCTTCTCAGATGATGATAGCATAACCAACCTATAAAAAATGTTGCAAACTGTTCAACTACTAACAAACATTCTCCAAAACAGTCTAGCACATTGTGTGTACAAGAAAGTAATCAAATAATTAAAGGGAATAATAGCTAAACAATCTTTGATTATGCTTAGAGGTGAACTTGACAAACATCAAACCAACAGCTCAGGACAGTTCTCCACCCAGCGAATGAGGACCAAGACATTTCAAAATTGTTATTCAACAAAAAAAAATTGACAGCACATTAGGATAGATGACCAAAATTCTAATCAAAGAATTAGGTTTGTTTATAAACACCTCTCTGTAACCTTCTCCAGCCCTCTACCCCTCCTAGAAATATCCTCTACTTCTGGCCTCTTGTGCATTCCCAATTATATTTGCTCCACTCTTGGGCCATCTCTAGTTGTCTGGGCTTGAAGCATTTGAATTTTCTTCCACGCTTCTCTGCACTTCATCCCAACTGTCTTCCTCCAAGACACACTGCAAATCCTACCTCTTTGGATCAGAGTCATTTTGTTTTACAATGCTGCTGTGAAGCATTGAGACATTTCATTAAAGACACTAAACAAAGAAAATACTTCAAAAAGGATCATAAAAAGAGGAAAAAGAGACACTCAGACATGTTTAGGGAAAGAATTCAAAAGTTTGGAACCAGGCAGTTAAATACACAGTTGTCAAAGTGATCAAAATCATGGACGTGCAAGATCTACAAGTTACAGCAAGTATGAACATGAAACAGAAGCTTTGACCAAAATGTCCAATTACTTCTTTATACTTTTTAGGCCAGTATCTGAATCACTTCATATGATTTTTACAATTCTGTTGGTTCTATAAACATCTAATCCTGATGTTCTGTTCTTTGATGCTGATAGTGTTTGCATAGTCTAAACTACTGGAATTATGTCACTGAAACATGAGGTGGAATGTCACAGTTCACTCGGAGTTGGTGTTTCTGTGGCAGCATTAACCTTTACTGGGTTGTAATCTGGAACTATGGATTGTGATGATAGAGGCTCCAATGTTCTTCCTATCATTGGCACATATTCCTGCCCTTGGAATACATTTGGTTGTTATGAATGCACCTTCCTAAGTCATTAAGTTTGGACAGGTGCCACTTGTTGTGCTACAAAACTTCCATAGTATTATAGGAAGAGTTAAGTACCTCAACATTAGAAGAGGAGTTATCCCTCACCATTCAAAAGTACTTTAACTTATGCAGCTCCTGTTATGTTTATAGGAATACACAATAAATAAACAAACAAACAAACATTAAATGGCACAATGATGTGCTGATCAGACTTTGTATTCATGTAGCATCTTTCTTGACCTTAGTACATCCCAAAGCATTTCACAATCAATGAAACGCAGCCAATATGGTCATGTAGAAACCACGGCTTTGAATGTTCATACAGCCAGTTCCCAAGTAATGCAATGTGATAACAAACCAAACAGATAGTGTTTTAGGGATAGATATCAGCCAAGAAAAGACAACATTTCCATCTACTTTATTGAAAGGTGTCCAGGAATCTTTGTTCTCTAGCTGAAAGGTCAAATGGGTCCTCAGATTATTAAATGTGTCATATTTTGGATAAAATGTCAAAAACTGATCTGAGTACTGCACTAAAGTATTGACTTAAATTAAAGAATCAAATTTGAAATCAGTGCAGGACAAGATTGCAAAAATAAGGATAATTGGTGGCTGCTTTGCTATTGGTCTGTTTTATCATCATGTGGTAAAATTTTCATAGAGTTCCTAACCTCAATAGAACATTAAAGGTATGAATGAGTAGCAAGATATTTTGACTCAATTAAAAAAGGAGAGAAGAAAATAAAGTAGCATTAGGTTTTTGTGAGGTGGATTACATTTGGATTAAATAGCACGAAATATTGTGCTCGTTTTAAGGAATTTAATAGACAAAGATTAGTATTTCTAAAATCCTTAAAGTGAGCTTTATCCCAGAGTTGTGACCTTTATTATTTCTTTTCATTTAGCTCCTCTCTGGCTCATTTCTAGTTGAATTAGTCAAAGCACTTGTTTCAAAATTTTGCGCCATTCTTGCAGTATATTAAGTTCCATTTTAGGAGTAGTGGTTTCAAAAAGAACGTCAGTTACACCCCATGGTTCTTCAATAAAAACGTAGGCAAAAGCAAATAATCCAGGAGGAAAAGAATCAAAGATGACATCGGCAGAAATTCCTACAGCAAGGATCCTGCATATCACCAGTTATAACTGTCACTCCAAAAGACTCTCACAAATGGAAATAATGCAGCCCTTTTTAAGTCATTTGATCTAAAATAATCAAAAAATGCAGCAAATTACTGGGTGTGGGGGTAAGGTGGGAATTGGAAAAAAAAAATTACATCAGACATTAGCTCTGGTTTCATTTTAAGTGTGCAAAAGGAATCCTTCTCCTGCTGCAAGTTAAATTTGCAGGTTGACTGTAGCTTACAGCAAAAAGTGTTAGGATTTGTTTAAACATACAAAAAAATTAATAGCAGATAATATATTTTAAAAAGGAACCCTGAAGTCTGATCGTCTCCAAACCATACTATTAACAACTAGTGAAATTAGTTTCAAAAAGCCGAGCTGAAGTAACTGGCATGGTTCCAAGAATAAAAGGGTCCTATTTAAACAAGTTAAAAATGAGTTAGCCTGCTTGACATCGATCTGCTCTGAATTATCTGCTCTGTGGGAGTTGACGTGAAACTGGTAATTACCACACAGGAGATACAGTCTGGATGTAATTACACAGAGGGTCGAAGTAATTACCATTTAGATAAACTCGGAACCGAGCCAGTTGCACTTGCCAGATAGGTATACTTGATCTGGAATACAGTATTAAAAAAAAGTGTCTCCATCAAATACAAGGAAAAGAGGTTCAGTAAGGAATTGCATCCTTCCATGCATTTTAAAAGCCAGTATCGCTGCCCATGCTACCTCCTTATCACAAGGCAGAACTCACTTGCTAGACATATCCGATTAATTGTTTTCTCAACTAATAACTAGTTCAAATTAAGAAATTAACATGTTAAATACTGTCTCTTTAGGAATAAGTGAGTAAACGTACATATATTACTATGCCAAAAGATGAAGCAGGCCCCATGGTCTGATCGAAGATTTCAGATAGAGTGACCATGTGGACACTCCAATTGGGCCCAGTTCCCCTGGGTTGGAGAGAGAAAAGATCAGCCACAGTTCATGCATCTTATGCATGTTCACTCACCCCTGTTGACTCAGCTCAGCTAGTCCCTATTCTCAAGTATCTTGTTCTTATTATAAGGTGTAACAATATAACACTTATCATTTAACAGATTGCCTGAATTACCATTCTATCACAAGGCAACCAAAATTCAAATGAACCTTGCCACAGCAGAATTGCCACATTTAGGAAAGGCATGGAGAAGAGTCTCTCATGTAGTAGCAGACAACTATTGAGATTAAAAAGAACACACAAAATTGCTTAGCTTCAATGTAGTCTTTGGCATCATCTTGTCCAATATAGTTGAAATGAAATCAAAAGAATAATTTGTTCTATCACCAGGGCAGAATGCAAGACTTGATCATGTGCGATCAGGTGTCAGAACACTGGATGCCATTTTGCCAGTGACTACCTCTCAATTAACCTCTGCTGTCTAATTGCAGCACATTGTGTGCCTCCCAGACCTGTTGGTCCAATCAAAGGAGCAGTGGCACTGTTGGCGGTGGTCACTATGGAAGTCAAGGTAATTTTCAAAAAAGTTTGTTAGGACCTGGCAAGCAGGGCAGGGCGTTCAGAGATGTTGAGGGGTCAAACCACGATAGCAGCAACTGAGCTATGGGGTTGACACGTAGTTAGGGGCATCTGTGATCAAGATAACAACCATAAAAGGGGACATCACCCTGTCTGCTCTCCTCTCCCACTTCTTCTTCTCTCCTCCACACACACACACACACAAATCTTCACAATCCTGGCAGGGTGGGAAATTGAATCAGAGATAGTAGGAACTGCAGATGCTGGAGAATCCGAGACAACAAGGTGCAGGGCTGGATGAACACAGCAGGCCAAGCAGCATCATAGGAGCAGAGAGGCTGACGTTTCGGGCCTAGACCCTTCATCAGAAAAGGGGGAGGGGAAGGGGGTTCCGAAATAAATAGGGAGAGAGTGGGAGGCGGATAGAAGAGGGATAGAGGAGAGGATAGGTGGAGAGGAAACAAACAGGTCGAAGAGGCGGGGATGGAGCCAGTAAAGGCGAGTGTAGGTAGGGAGTTAGGAAGGGGATAGGTCAGTCCAGGGAGGACGGACAGGTCAAGGGGGCGGGATGAGGTTGGTCGGTAGGAGATGGAGGTGCGGCTTGAGGTGGGAGGAGGGGATAGGTGGGAGGAAGAACAGGTTAGGGAGGCAGGGACAAGCTGGACTGGTTTTGGGATGCGGTAGGGGGAGGGGAGATTTTGAAACTTGTGAAATCCACATTGATACCATTGGGTTGCAGGGTTCCCAAGCGGAATATGAGTTGCTGTTCCTGCAACCTTCGGGTGGCATCGCTGTGGCACTGCAGGAGGCCCAGGATGGACATGTCCCTTTATTCGGACTCCTTTCCCCCTCTGCCACTACTTACCAAGATTGCTCACTTCCCAGCCCAGTGGGACCAAGTACACTGAGAAACATTCTGATTTGATAATTGTAAATTGACTTTGTTATTTAAAACAGAGTAATAGCATTATGTTGTAACCACAGGTGTTGACTGCTTTAATAGGATACAATTGGATGGCATCAATTAACAAATAATGTGTGTTTTGTCAGGAGAAGCCCTTGGTACTATAGATATTCATAATACTTTTTAAAATGCAAGTAGCACATTGTCAAAACATTCACAGGCAGCAGGTTTGAAAGAAATCCTTCTGAACAGTTTAAATAACTGGGCTTTCATTTGGATCCTTTGGCTAGCAGTTACTAGGAATGTGTGTTTACTGGCTGAGAATCAAACATTGACATACTCAGTTGAAATGTACAAAAAGGTACTACAGTAACTTACTGAGCTGGAATTTCAGCATGTAGGGTTATTTTATAGCAGTGATTTAATCATTCTCAAGGTTGCACAGCCAATTGTGCAACCATAATCTTATTTCTTTATCTGACTTTATCCTGGATGTTACAATGAAGGCAGATCACCATCCAGATCATAATTTGACATATAGTTAGAGTAAGCAAAGGAGAGAAAGCCCAAAATTTGATCAGCTCCATCCTGGGTTGATTCAAATTAGTCGTAAAAGTCAGGGATCTAATTATTTTAGGCACAGACTTGCTGTGAATTTGTACAGAAAAAAATTACACAGGGACTTCAGAGTACACATCATGTTGAGAGTCAACGACTTGTATTTACCTCCTTGTTGTCATCAGTTGGAATTTATCCTCTTGCTGATGGAAGTGGCTGCTGTGTTCTGTGCCAGCGAGATCCCGGAATGATCTACAGTGTTTCATTTTGAAGGAAGTTTGGAAAAATCAGTTAAACAGTTTAAATTTATTTTCAAACTTCTGAATTAACTGAGTGAGGGCAACCCACCTGGCACAATTTTGCTCAGAAAATAGTTACTTCTTGTGTTTACCTCATATGGTTGAGTCAATGATGACAAAAATAGCTTAACTGGCAAAATTGCATGTATTCATTGTTAAATAATTAATATCATAAGAAGTGCAGTTAAAGGTTTCAACCATTCTCTCACAAATAAAGCAATATGTTAGTTTAAGTGAGAAAGGGGTAAGTCTGTAGTGATGAGAAAACAACACTCAACTGCAATGGGATAACAAGGTGTAGAACTGGATGTAAACAGCAGGCCAAGCAGCATCAGAGGAGCAGGAAGGCTGATGTTTCGGGCCTAGGCCCTTCTTCAGAAATGGGGGAGGGGAAGGGGGTTCTGAAATAAATAGGGAGAGAGGGGGAGGCAGATAGAAGATGGATAAAGGAGAAGATAGGTGGAGAGGAGACAGACAGGTCAAAGAGGCAGGGATGGAGCCAGTAAAGGTGAGTGTAGGTGGGGAGGTAGGGAGGAGGTAGGTCAGTCCAGGGAGGATGGCAGGTCAAGGGGGCGGGATGAGGTTATTAGGTAGGAGATGGGGGTGGGGCTTGAGGTGGGAGGAGGGGATAGGTGGGAAGGAAGGACAGGTTAGGGAGGCAGGGACGAGCTGGGCTGGTTTTGGGATGTGGTAGGGGGAGGGGAGATTTCGAGGCTTGTGAAGTCCACATTGATACCATTGGGCTGCAGGGTTCCCAAGCGGAATATGAGATGCTGTTACTGCAACCTTCGGGTAGCATCGTTGTGGCACTGCAGGAGGCCCAGGATGGACATGTCGTCTGAGGAATGGGAGGAGGAGTTGAAATGGTTCGCGACTGGGAGGTGCAGTTGTTTAGTGCGAACCGAGCGTAGGTGTTCTGCAAAGCAGTCCCCAAGCCTCCGCTAGGTTTCCCTGATATAGAGGCGGCCACAACGGGAACAGCAGATACAGTATACCACATTAGCAGATGTGCAGGTGAACATCTGCTTGATGTGGAAAGTCTTCTTGGGGCCTGGGATGGGGGTGAGGGGGGAGGTGTAGGGGCAGGTGTAGCACTTCCTGCGGTTGCAGGGAAAAGTGGTGGGGCTGGAGGGGACAAGGGAGTCACGGAGAGAGTGGTCCCTCCGGAAAGCGGATAAGGGTGGGGAGGGAAAAATGTCTTTGGTGGTGGGGTTGGATTGCAGATGGCAGAAGTGTCGGAGGATGATGCGTTGGATCCGGAGGTTGGTGGGGTGGTACGTGAGGACGACGGGTATTCTGTTTTTGTGGTTATTGCCAGGAGGGGGTGTGAGGGATGAGTTGCAGGAAACACGGTCAAGGGTGTTCTCGACCACTGAGGGGGGTGGGTGGGGGG
>NC_063354.1:33197346-33210191 GCF_021869965.1 Rhincodon typus
GGTGGGTGGGGGGAGTGGGGGAGTTGCGGTCCTTGAAAAACAAGGACATCTGAGATGTACGGGAGTGGAATGCCTCATCCTGGGAGCAGATGCGGCGGAAGCGAAGGAATTGGGAATAGGGGATAGTATTTTTGCAGGAAGGTGGGTGGGAGGAGGTGTATTCTAGGTAGCTGTGGGAGTTGGTGGGCTTGAAATGGATATCGGTTTCTAGGTAGTTGCCAGAGATGGAGACAGAGAGGTCCAGGAAGGTGAGAGAGGTATTAGAGATGGTCCAGGTGAACTTAAGGTTGGGGTGGAAGGCGTTGGTGAAGTGGATGAACTGTTCAAGCTCCTCGTGGGAGCACGAGGCGGCGCCAATACAGTCAGCAATGTAACGGAGGAAGACATGGGGTTTAGGGCCAGTGTAGGTATGGAAGAGGGATTGTTCCACGTAACCTACAAAGAGGCAGGCGTAGCTTGGGCCCATGTGGGTACCCATGGCCACCTCCTTTGTCTGTAGGAAGTGGGAGGAATTGAAAGAGAAGTTGTTGAGGGTGAGGACGAGTTCGGCTAAGCGGACGAGGGTGTCAGTGGAGGGGGACTGGTCAGGCCTGCGGGACAGGACGAAGCGGAGGGTCTTTAGGCCATCTGTATGGGGAATTCAGGTGTATAGCGACTGGACGTCCATGGTAAAGATGAGGTGTTGGGGACCGGGGAATTGGAAGTTCTGGAGGAGGTGGAGGGCGCGGGTGGTATCACCGACGTAGGTAGGGAGTTCCTGGAGAAAATGGAGTCGAGATAGGTGGAGATAAGTTCGGTGGGGCAGGAGCAGGAGCAGGCGGAGACAATAGGTCGACCAGGGCAGTCAGGTTTGTGGATTTTGGGAAGGAGATAGAAGCAGGCAGTGCGAGGTTGGGGAACGATAAGGTTGGAGGCTATGGGTGGGAGGTCACCTGAGGTGATGAGGTTGTGGATGGTTTGGGAGATGATGATTTGGTGGTCGGAGGTCATGATCAAGGGGGCGGTAGGAGGTGGTGTCCGAGAGCTGGCGCCTGGTCTCAGCGATGTAGAGGTCAGTGCGCCATACTACAACTGCGCCTCCCTTGTCCACAGGTTTTATGGTGAGGTTGGGATGGGAGCGGAGGGCTGCATGTTCTGCGGGGGAGAGGTTGAGGCGATCGATGTCTCGACGGCAGTTAGAGATGAAGAGTTCGAGGGAGGGTAGGAGGTCTTGGGGTGGTGTCCAGGAGGAGGGGGTGTGCTGGAGGTGGGAGAAGGTGTCAATAGAGGGAGGAGCTCGAACAGTTCATCCACTTCACCAACACCTTCCACCCCAACCTTAAGTTTACCTGGACCATCTCCAATACCTCTCTCCCCTTCCTGGACCTCTCTGTCTCCATATCGGGCAACCACCTAGAAACCGATATCCATTTCAAGCCCACCGACTCCCACAGCTACCTAGAATACACCTCCTCCCACCCATCTTCCTGCAAAAAATGCCATCCCCTATTCCCAATTCCTTCGCTTCCGCCGCATCTGCTCCCAGGATGAGGCATTCCACTCCCGTACATCTCAGATGTCCTCGTTTTTCAAGGACCACAACTTCCTCCCCTCCCTCCTCCTCCTCCCCCTCCCCCACCCTCCCACAGTGGTCGAGAACGTCCTCGACCGTGTCTCCCGCATTTCCCACAATAACCACCAAAACAGAATCCCCCTCGTCCTCACGTACCACCCCACCAACCTCCGGATCCAACGCATCATCCTCCGACACTTCCGCCATCTGCAATCCAACCCCACCACCCCACCACCCCACCACCCCACCACATTTTTCCCTCCCCACCCTTATCTGCTTTCCGGAGGGACCACTCTCTCCGTGACTCCCTTGTCCGCTCCACACTCCCCTCCAGCCCCACCACTTTTCCCTGCAACCGCAGGAAGTGCTACACCTGCTCCTACACCTCCCCTCCCACCCCAATCCCAGGCCCCAAGAAGACTTTCCACATCAAGCAGATGTTCACCTGCACATCTGCTAATGTGGTATACTGTATCTGCTGTTCCCGTTGTGGCCTCCTCTACATCAGGGAAACCAAGCGGAGGCTTGGGGACCGCTTTGCAGAACACCTACGCTCAGTTCGCAACTGCACCTCCCAGTCGCGAACCATTTCAACTCCTCCTCCCATTCCTCAGACAACATGTCCATCCTGGGCCTCCTGCGATGCCACAATGATGCTACCTGAAGGTTGCAGGAACAGCAACTCATATTCTGTTTGGGAACCCTGCAGCCCAATGGTATCAATGTGGACTTCACAAGCCTCAAAATCTCCCCTCCCCTTACCGCATCCCAAAACCAGCCCAGCTCGTCCCTGCCTCCCTAACCTGTCCTTCCTTCCCACCTATCCCCTCCTCCACCTCCTACCTACTAACCTCATCCCACCCCCTTGACCTGTCTGTCCTCCCTGGACTGACCTTTCTCCTCCCTCCCTACATACACTCACCTTTACTGCCTCCATCCCCTTCTCTTTGACCTGTCTGTCTCCTCTCCACCTATCTTCTCCTCTATCCATCTTCTATCTGCCTTCCCCTCCCCCATTTCTGAAGGAGGGCCTAGGCCCGAAACATCAGCCTTCCTGCTCGGCCTGCTGTGTTCATCCAGCTCTACACCTTGTTATCTCATTCTCCAGCATCTGCAGTTCCTACGACCTCAACTGCAATGGGCTTTGTTTAATACAACCTCTGCGGAGGATGGTCTGGACCCCTACTGATGCAGGCTTTGTTCTCATATCAGGCTGTTGTTTTCGAACATGTTCAGGAGCTATCCCTAGACAGATTTCTTAAATCCCCTCATTCCACAGCATCCTGTAAGTTACTTTACAATGTCTTATCATTTGCTCAATTTTCAAACATTCATCTCCCGGCCCCCACTACACCCTCCTACGAACACACATCTCTTTTCTTAGGAAAATAATCTCCAATTGATTTTTGACTCACTCAAACATAGAAAATATACGTACTCTTGTGTTACTTATTGGGCAGTGACTCTGACAAAGATATAAATGCAGCAGCAGTGAAAATCAAATCAAGCAAAAAGATGACTCCAGGACTTGACTGATCCAGCCTCTTGAAAAGACAATAAAGGAGTTGAAATTCTCACTTTATTTTCCTCCCGTTTTGCTTTGATGATCTGGGGACAAACTCAAGAGATAAAAAGGAGCATGAAAATGGGTCCTGAAGACAATTCTGCAGCTGAGGAAATAAAGATGTCTGCACTACCTCTAGTGCAGCAATTTCTGTACCTGTAGTATCACGCTGGCATCCAAAGATAGGGGCTTGCTGTCAATTAAGCTGATCTATTTTCTGCTATTAAAACATAGTATCATAACACCATTATCTGTCCATGACATTCCTCGAAAAAGCACTAGCATACCAATGGCTTTTCATTCCAGCACTTTTAACATCTGCTGCACTCATTTCTCCCTCCCCCACTTAACAGCATACAAACCATTCATTTTCCAGCCATCTTCAGTTCTAGAGAGGAGTCACATTGGCCTCAAAACATTAATTCTGTTCCACTCTTCACTTATACTACCAGATTTGTGGAGTTTCTGCAGCAATTTCATAGAATCCCTACAGTGTGGAAACAGGCTATTCAGCCCATCAGCCCCAGACCGCCACCATCCCTGTAACCCTGCATGCCCCACGTCTAATCCTCGACACTACAGCAATTTAGCCTGGCCAATTTACCTAGCCTGCACATCTTTGGACTGTGGGAGGAAATCTGAGCACCCGGAGGAAAACACACATACACACACACACACACACACACACACACACACACGGGAGGGGAAGAACTCTACAAAAAGAGCCCAGAGGCTCGAATTGAACCCAGGTCCCTGGCACCATAAGGCAGCAATGCTAAACCACTGAGCCACCATGCTGCCCTTTTCTATTTTCATTTTATTCTGATCTCTCGTCTGCAGTCCTTGGTTTTGATCATTATGTTCCTTTCACATACACTCAGTCGCTACGCATAGAGTAAAAATGTAATTCCTTTTACTCGACATAGGAATGGATGAATTCTTTCCACAAAAAAAAAGTTTGCTTTATAAACTAAACTAGAGTCATGCAAAATTTCACTGCCTACATCTTAACTCATACCAAGTCTCATTCATGCAACAAGTGCTTCTTAATCTGCATTAGCTCCAGGTCCAGTTATACTTCAAATTGAAAATTCTAACCTTTATGTTCAGATTACTGCATAGACTCATCTCGCTTTTTCACTGCAACTTCAACATATACTCTCTAATGTTACATCTCTGAAAACTCTCTGCATTCCCCAAACTTTGGCCTTTTGTATGTCCTCCACTTGCTTTGCACTACTACCAAAAGTTTCAAACCATTGGTACTCAGAAAATAATCTCATTAAACAAAGAAATAAAAATGTAATGCAAGTAGCATAAGCAAAGAGCATTGAAATACTTCTGACCAGTTTTACCTTATCTTGAAGATATGGTTAATGCACTGAAAAATTCACCTTTTCCCTCAAATGACATTAGTGTTTGCTGTTTAAGCCACAGATTCACACAAGGTGAAAGACGTATTTAACTAGTTACTAAATAAGTCCACATTGCATTTGATTCATAGATTGCTTACATCATTTAAAGATTTGTATTGAGTGTCAAGAATAAAACCTGGCTTGTGTAGGTTTTTCCTCATGTTGCTCAGTGAAGGCAGTGCCAAGTTTTGCCAGTTTACATTATTTACCACTGCCAGCTTCCATATCCTGCACTTACACATCTAATACACCACAAAACATGAGACATTCTTTTTGATTTAACAACTGCTATGTTTTCTTTATTTGGATTTAAACTTGCTTCAGCATTTTGGTTTGTTTAAATCCTACATGCATTCAGATTAGGCTCAAGCAGCCAAGAAAACTACATTGGCAATATGTAGCTATATATCTATAGCAAGCCTACAAAAAGATGTTCTCACTCTCATAGTCAAAAATAAACCCTAGTACTTACTGTGAAGTCTAACAGGAAATAGATACCTGTTGATGTAAGGCAAGCAGGTGATAAAGGGAAGTGCAATGTAACATGTTTTGTGTCAGGGAACAGTTAGTTTTCAGCAGCCCCACAGCAAATCTAAGCAGATGGAAAGGTGTTTCCAATCATGTAAATTATCTTTAACTAATAGACTGCACGTTACTTGTGAAGAATGTTAAAGGAGAAATTTGTTTCAAGTTGATTTACTTACTTTAAACAGTTCATTTTATCAAGGCAAGGTGTTTTAAAAGGATCATAAAATCAGACATTTTTACTTCAATGCCTAAATAACACAAATACCAGTTTTAATTACAGCTTGAGATATAAAAATCACAACTCATGTTGTTAATTAAGAGGCACCTGGAACCAATTGCCCATTATTCAATTATTTTCTTTTATTAATCCATTAGTTTTTCAGTGCATTTCACAAGCTTACAAACTCCCCAATGTTTAAATGATACACTTGAACTCTCATTCAGTCTTGATACCTTTCTCAATCTTCAGACATTTTTATTCTGATATTTGGTTTCCTATTATACCTCATATTCTTTCCTACCACTTCAACCTTGGCTCCAACCTTGAATTCCTTGGCTCCCATCTAAATTACATTGCTACAAGACACAGTCATCCGAAATGAGACATGTTCAGTTAGACAAAGAGTAAATATAATTACAGCTATTTTTTAAAAAATCAGAGTGGTTTCTTGAAGTCACCAACCTGCTCTCCTTGGCTATCTGGAAACATATGAAGGAGGTCAAAGATTAACCACTGTTAACTAAGTATGTGTATTGGTATGATATTCATATGATGTACATAACCAAAAACAGTTGTACTTCAATAGTGATATTAGGGTTTTCCCCTTGTCAGCTTTTCTTCAGCATAGACTGCACACTGACTTCAGACAGACCTGAAAGTGTCAGTGTAAACAGGATAAAAACAATTACTGGCAGACTGCTTCCTATGACAGAGCTCTGGAAGTCCAGTTTCAAATCTAGCCTTAGGAAAGGAGATAACTATTTTCTTATAAATGTTTCTTAACAGTTACAAATGAGTTGGGAACTTGTTGCCTCAACCTAGCATTTGGGCATTAAGCCATCTGTTGAAATTCATGGCTTGGTGGTGCTTCTGCTGGCTTATCAGGATACGTGGCTGAGGGCAATTGTACCTTGTTTACAAGTAACTCATGCTTAACCTGGCTTGTGATTATATAATGTAGAGTCACTGGGTAAAACAAATAGGACAGCTCCATGCCCATATGACCTTGTTCATGCTTATAAACATCAAAAGAACTTACAGAGAGAGAAAAGATTATTATCAACAGATGCTAACAATATACTGACATATAAATAAGAGAATTTAATATGTGAAGGAGGAAACCATTACGTTGTGTCTAACCAACTGCCAGACTTTTGGGTAAAAAAAACACAAGCCTATTCATTGTCATGAAACTAATTAATCCAAGTTACGTTTGATTATAGTTAAAAAGTGGTTGAAAAATTACAGTGCGTGTTTGCATATCAGCGACCACAACTGAAACTTCTCAAAATTTGATTAAAAACTTTCCCACTTTAAGAAGAACCCCTGCACTCACATTTCTTTTTCCATAACTCACATCAGATGTTAATCAAAAAAAAATCTGGCAAACTGCTGTTTCATTTATCCAAAAACAAATAGTTCCTAAACCATTTCCCCCCTCTGGGCAGGGCTTACCTATGGAATGTCATCAAACAGATGAAAAGTCTTAGCTGCATTATCTTAAGCAGTTGTGTATGCTATTTAGAAGATTTAAGACTTCTTTGCAGATTTACTTATAGTTGTGCTCCTAATGCCCCAAGTCATAAATTAATCTTCAGTTATTTAGTGCAATCTCCACCAGCAATCATTACACCATGTGAAACTGCTAGTCTCACCCATAAGCTCCATTTACACCTTTAAACTACATCTCAAATTCTTTGCAAGAATATTTCCAGGGATCTTACAAGAACAATTTAAAAAAATCCAATTCTGTGAGCAGAAATATGAAAAGCAAAAATGATCACTACTGATGTTGGAAGTGCCCCTTTCGTTTATATGATTGAGGCTTTGAAATCATCGAGATGTATTCACCGCAGATTTATTGAAAAACCATTCAAACAAGTTTAATGATATGCACCAAAGTGAGCTTACATACGGACATATGAATTGGGGGAGAGGGAGAGGGAGGGAGAGAGAGAGAGACCATTCAGCCATCCTAGCCTTCCATACCCTTCAATATGATTGTGACTGATCTATTAATATTCCATTTTCCACATTCCCATGTATTCCCAACAATCTCTGATTCTGTTGCCTAAGAAGAATCTACCAACACCCATCTTAAAAATATTCAATGACCCCCTCCTCCACTGCCTTCTGAAGCGAGAGTTTCAAAGTCGGATAATATTCTGAGAGAAAAGAAAATCCCCTCATCACTGTCCGTGGGTGTGGACTACTGATGATGGAGAAGAGGAGACTCAACCCCTTCTCCTCCCTCTGAATTTATGCACGGTGATTGGTAGTGGGTCATTTTCAGAGCAGCCATCAAAGTATATGTTCTCCTGATCACCAAGTTCAAAATAAGCAAGTGAAGCAAAGGGTTAGTGGCGTTTGCCGTCTGTTTTTCCGAGGAAATGGGACAAGAATTAGTCAAGGAGTGTTGAGGGATATTGGATTGACTCCACCTTTCACTGTTCATGCAGCCATATTGTCAATGACCCTGACAGCTATCCACATAGCTGAGCACAAGCTGCAAGGCTGACCCAACTGTCCACTATGGGCAGGAGCTCTCAGTCTGGGCCTAGGGACCAGCAGAATGACATACACCTTTTGGTGATATTTGGCCTTTTCTGAAGTGAATGTGAAGCTTACGTCCAAATATTATCAGATGATCCATCTAATTTCTGTTGGAAGGTCTCGCAGTGTGTGATTTTGCAGATGGTTTTTACCATGTTGTTTTGTGTTATACAGGTTCATAAGAGTTTTTTGGTAATATTGAGGGGGTCCTCAGAAGAAAAACAGTTAAGGATCCCTCATTTAAGACACACAAAATCATTGCAGATCCCCGTTGTTCAAAAGCAAACACCACATAAGAAATAAAGTATAAAGGAAAGCCAATGCTTGTGTTTTGTAAATACAGTGCATGTCTTTAAAAGAAATGATTAGAAACAAATTTGAGAATATAAATCAGCAGATACAGAGTATGACATTCCCAATAATCTGCAGAGAATTGGGGCTTTCAGCATTCAACTGCAACTGGGAAGAATTTAGTTTTGCATTTCATCATTCCTATACATTGTGCCAACAGAGAGCAATGTACATGTTCAACAACAGAACCAGCGTGCTCAAGAGATATTACCATTCATTGTTGTATTGTCATGTATATGTGTTCTAACTTTGGTGTTTCTTCATAAGATTCTGACCTGTAAAGGTGAGTTGACCATTACATGGGCTAGTATTGTTTCTATGTTGATATGCATTTGAGTCATTTTCATATTGGAGAAAATGCTCTATGCATTCAAAACTGAAGAAGAATTTTATTGGGAAAACACCATTCATATTGTGGACCCCTTAATACAGCATAAAAGTTAAGAGATCTTTAGGCTTGTGTTTTAAAAGCTGCAGAAGGACTGACTCATGTTTCCCAAGCCCAAGATGAAACCTTTCGCCTAAGCCATGCTTCTCACTAAGCTGTTCCAGTACATCTACATCACTGAAATCTACTCAACAATGTGAAAAATTGCCTAGGATGTCCTATTCACAAAAAGCAGGACAGTGCCAATCCAGCCAATTATAGTTCATTAACTTACTTTTGATCACTAGCAAAATGATGGAAGGTGATTTTGAAAATGCTATTTAGCAGCACTCACTCAACATTAACCTGCTCACTGATGTTCAGTGTAGTTCCACCAGGTCTACACAGCTCCTGACCTCAATAGTCTAGGTCCAAACATGGATAAAGAGCTGAATGCCAGAAATGAGGTGATAGCACAACCCCAACCACCTGGAAGAACAAAGATGATAGTACATGAGAAAAACACGAACTGCAAGTTCACCACCAATATCTCAAAGATAATTAAGGATCGGCAATAAATGCTGGTCTTTGGCATGGATGAATAGGAAAAGAATAAGTTGAAGTTAAAAATTTTACAGTTTGGAGCTTAGTGCACATTTAAAGTCAACTAAAACCCAAATACAATAGAGAAAGATTTTCTTTGCATCACTTGGATACTAATCTAATGAAATGGATTTCTTCATATTTTCTGATTCATTGACATTCTGTTGCAGACAGTAATAGAAATGTTAAGAGATCTTTAGCCTTGTGTTTGCTGAAGGCCTGACTCATGTTCTGCAGGGCAGTTCTGTAAAGACCAGATAAACCTTTCTCATCAACCAGGTGCATGCTCAATGAGTCATGGTCAGTTTAATCAAGTATCCACGTTTAATGTATCATAGATTTCCCAACTAAAACCCACATTGGAACTTCGGTAGTCAATATTCCAGTCATTCTGTTCTTAGGTTACTTGCTGCTTCCTCCATACCACTTGCTGGCTGCTTTAATTAAATGCTATTTCTACAAAATTGATGTGTATAAAGCAATAAAATGATTAACATAAGTAAATCAGAAACTACTGGAGAAACTCAGCAGGTCTGACAGCATCTATAGAGAGAGATCAGATTCAAAACATTATCTCTCCCCAGATATGGCTGGACCTGTTGAATTTCACTGGCATCTTCTGTTTTGATTTATTTCACATTTCCAGTACACTTCTTTTCACATGATTAACATGTTTTGGAACTCAGGTGTTCAAAATCATCTCAGAACATGTTAGATACAACAAATTACTTTGAAGTGGGTTGCTTTGGATAAACATAGTTGCAATTTGAACAGAACAATTGCGTAAATAGTATTAAAATGGATAATTAATTAATTTCTTTGATATGGTGATTGGGAAACTTTTATCAGGATATATAAGGAAAAGTTGCTTCATCATCTTTAAATTGTGACAAGATCGTCAACATCCAAAGACAAGCAGCTAAGAAATCAATTTTTGCACCTCAGCATTGACATCTCTAACATTGCAGCATTCTCTCAGTCGTGCACCAGAATGTCAGCTTCGGTACACTGTTGTAGATAAATCATGTAGTGCACCCACAACCCTTGAATCAGAGGTAAACATTATCAAGAGAACCATTTAATCCTCAGATAATGTGTAGAGTGTGTTTTATGCTATTATATCATGCTAGTCAGAATTAAGGAAAGAAAAATAATGTGTTCCTTTAATGCATTTTGCCACATTAGTTTAGGAGTAAAGCCCCTTGATACAACTATCGATGTGGTGGCATTTTACCAACACATTGTTGGAGCTCTCTATCTCTGGGAGCTGCCTGCTTCATTTCAACAGGAAGTCTGGAATCACTTTAGTTTATGCAATACTGAGTCTAAGCCAAATTGCCAAACTGCAATTCTGGTTTTGACTTTCCAAACATTAAATGATACCATTAATCTTTAATTCACCCCTGCTCTGGCGTAAATTGCCACAGGTGAGTGTGTGCTCAGGTTCCTCACCCTGAGTTTATTGATAATTTCTTAGCAAGGCAAGATGGACTTCGTTCAACATTAAGTATTGAGAAACAAACGATCTTGGTATAGTCAGTATTTTTGTTGGCCCATCAAAATGCCATAAATACAGATGATATCTTTCCACATTGAGAGGTTAATGTATGTCAGATTAATCTGTTTTCACATAGAGGTGAGTGCCTTAAACCAGAGGGAGGGGGAGGCTGGAATACATTCAAACTGGGACACATATAGAGGAAAACAAATGGTCCTCTGTTTAGGATATCCAATAGAAACAAAATATCTGTCCTAGTCAGTCTTTCAATAAATGTAGTTTCTTGTTCAGTTTTAATCTTTCATCCTCATTCATTCTTCCAGGTTTGAATAGAAATTAAACCAAGCAAAAGCGAAGCTAAATTTATTCTGTGCTAATTAAAAAAAAGGTGTATAAATATAGTTTACTGGGGCACTTACTTGGCATGAGGTAGAGATCTAAATTTAGAATTGTTCTCAAAAAATATGTACTTCAGCTTTGGAAAGACCTATTCAGAAGGCAATATTGCTACTTATACATTCAGTGAAATAATCGTGAGTAGTCGAGCTGTTCGGATGTCAACATTGATAGATTCTCTTTAGTAGCTGTTATGAGAGAGGCCAAATGGGTGCTCCTCCCAAATAATGAGTCAAGACGTTTCTCAGAAAAGCTCCTGGTGTAGACGTCACGTCCTAACTAGCTGTCCAAATTCTAAAATACAGCAGTTTAGATTTAGTTAAAAGTAGAGTACAGTAGATGCTGGGAATCTGAAATAAAAACAGAGGACTACTAGAGAGATTCTGCAAGTGTGGCAGCATCTGTGGAGAGAGAACAGAATTAACATTTCAAATCCAATGTGAATTTTCAGAACTGAAAGAAGTTTTGGTTAGGTCTTTGAAGACATTCCAAACGAATAAGGGAATAAACTCTTCTGATTCAGAAGCTATTTGTGAAATTGCCCAATTGTCAAAATAATTGTCATGAAGATGCTACATTAATGGTGAAATTTAACTAATAACAACTTGTATTTAAATAGAACCTTTAAGAACGTTTGCCATCCTGGGCTCTTTACGGGAGAATTATAGTTTAACGCAAATGGATATTAGTGGGCAGGTGGCCAAATGGTTGGTCAAAGGGATAGCTCTCAAGGTGTATCTAAAAGGACAAAGGAAAGTTAAAGATATAGAGAAGTTTACATAAAGAATTACAAAGCTTAGCATCTCAGCACCTGATCACTTGGCCATCAGGGGCAGAGCAAGTAAAATCAGTGGGGACCAATAATCCAGAATTAGTTGAGTGCAGATATTATGGAGATTTATGTGGGTGGAGGAGGACTACAATGGTTCAAAAAGGCAGCTCACCACCACCTTCTCAAGGGCAACTCGGGATGGGCAAGATATGCTGGCCAGTAGGCGATGCTCAAATCCCACAAATGAATAGAAAAAAGAAATTACAGGGATAGGGAGGAGTGAGGCCATTGAGGAATTTGAAGACAGGAATGGCAAGTTTAAAATTAAGCTACAGGTTAACTGGGAGTCAATGCAGATCAGTAAGCACTGGGGTGTTAGTGAAGGGGACTTGGTGCTAGTTTGGATTTGGGCAACAGAGTTCTGAATAATCAGAGGATAGAGCGTGAGATGCTGGCCAGAAGTTAAATCTAGAGGTAGCTAAGGTTTAGCAGAGAGGCTCAACAACAGAGGAACTGAAGCATCAACTGTGTTGGGTAATGTTATGGAGTTGGAAGTAGTTGGCCTCTGTGATGAATGGCAATTGACCATAAGGGTGAAATCCACCAAGAACTGAATTTTATGGGGTGGTCATCCCAAATGACTAACTTTAAACAAGATTGCCCCACAGCCTTAACATGCTGTGGGTGTCCATGACAAGGTGAAGTTTCAAATTCTGCCCCTCAGTGGGAGGACATCGCAGCGTCAAGAGCTGCTGGGCAACCTGATTGGTTAGCAGTTCTAGTAGTGCCAGTGCTCAGGCGTGTAGGTTGCTGGCATTGTAAGTGAGGCCAACAAAGAGGACCAACTCCATCTCTCAGCCTGAGGCTAAACAGTCTGCTCACAGCCTCAGAATGGGTTTTATATACCCCAGCCCCACACCAACCACCTCCACCGTTTTTGAGGGTTGGGGAAACACAGAATATGCATGCAGTAGAGGTGGAGCTGGATGAACACAGCAGGCCAAGCAGCATCAGAGGAGCAGGAAA